>NC_089588.1:15956046-16268573 GCF_019320115.1 Miscanthus floridulus
TCCAAGATATTGGTTCGGTGGATTATGACATATTGATTGAGGAAGTAGTTTAAAGAAACCACGTGAAAGAAGAAGAATCCACAAAAGCCAACGGTTTAAAGACACCGGGTCAAAGAAGAACAGTCCAGCAAGATGAAAAAAAGGCATCGACGATGATGCGGCTGTAATTTGAGTGACAGAGAAATCATGATAAAAAATTGAGGCATCAGCATAAACAAAAGCTTCATCCACACATATTTCTTTATTATATATGAATTACTATGAAATTAAATATTGTTTAACAGTGATCAGAAAGCTACTGCAACGGTTTACACCAACAAAAGGTGAACTGATTGCAATGCTCGGGTAGCGATTAGCTGAGTGGGACCAGGACGAGGAATGCGTGAGGTCAAGCTAAGCCATCAGACTCTATCAATGCTGCTTGTCAACATGTCTCGTGGTGTTTTTCACTTTCCCCCTGTCATACTCATACCATGACTTCCCTCCTGCTCCTGCGTGTCCAAGGAGGGAAAAAAAAAGACTTTTCGAATGGAACGGCAACTTTTGAAGGAATTTGTTTAGTTTCATGGAGGTGTTTGTATCAAATCAAAGGATTTAAAATGTCACTATGTAGAGGAGAGCGAAGACCTGCCATCCAGGAGGTGTGAGCAGAGTTTTAGATTTGGAACCAATAGCCACCCCTTTTCAAATCTCCCCGTACGGATATGACTATGAGCAGCAAAGCATGGTAGACGAGCAGGAAGAGGAGCAGTAGTCGAGTATTGGGCTGACTGAGTTTATTACCGGAACAGTCGAGCGTCTGGGGCTCTCCGTCGACGGCGGGCCGCCGCCGCGGGCGCGGGGCAACTCCCCACCCTCGTCCCGGACTAGATGAGATCTACTACAGCTCACCCCTGACCACCGCCGCGAGCACAACTGCGAGCACCGCGCCAGCCTGTTTGCTCGGTATAAGTCAGATTTATCACTCAATCAATATTATTTTTCTCTCACACCAAATCAATTAACGATACTTTCAGCCATAGCTTATCAGTCAAACGGACCAAAACGAACAGGGCGTGGACTACTAGAGATGAGATCCGATCTCGCCGCCGTGCTTATGTTACGACCGGACCTGCTACTGTCGCGAGTCCGGCACAAGATTCAGAAGACGGAGTTGAGCCGCGGCAGCGAAGGTCCAACCGGCCCAGGTTTCCAAACCGGCGTTTCACGGGTAAAGACTGGGCCACGGCGTGAAGCTTCAGAATAAATACGTATTGTTGTGAGGAGAGGGGATTATGAAAGATTATTGTAACCACTCTTGTCTTCTCCTACAAGCTCCCTCTGAAACCCCAACCTCGTGCTCTGCTGCCATTCCCCTGCTCCATTCCTGCTACCTCGCCTGAACTCTGTATTACCGATACTCTGAAATACCAGAACTCGCTTGAGATTGTAACAAATTGGTATCAGAGCCAAATCCTGCAGCGCCATGAAACCACCACTTCCTCGCCTATTCGCTGCTCAGCGTAGAGATCATCGCCGGTGTTTCCGCTGGAGCCCCACGAGATCATCCACGATCACTTCACCCAGTTCCGCAAGCAGTTGGGCGATATGGATCCCAACACCAAGCTCATCCTCGATGAACTCCGATCCATGTAGTCGAATCTCACCGCCCGCATGGATTTGGTGGAGAACTCTGTCGGCAAGTGCGTCGCCTCCCTAGAGGATGCCGCTAAGGCATTCGACACTTGGTGCCCGAAGATGAATGCGACCGTGGAGGAATTGCGTGCGGAGGTGGGCGCGATTCGGAAGACGGACGAGAAGGTGGAGTCGTTGTGGGAAGAGATGACCCCCCTACGCAAGTCCATGAGTCGCTCCGTCCTCGACGCCACGCCGACCATGCCAACCGGTGTTCTGCCGCCGCCTCCAAAGGTGTCTACGACGACGATTCCAGCCGGCTAGACCAAATTCAGCCCGTTAGGGCACCGCGAGGAATCAAGCCACCAGGGATTCGAGTATCCAACTCAATCCTCGATCAAGGGTACGCTCACTCCGCCTAATCCTGATCCGAAACCCAAGCTTCTTCTCTCTTACTCTGGACCAGCTCTCATGGTGGGTGCTCTTAGTGGATCGGGTGGGGGTGATGGCTTCCCGCGCCACACTTGGCATGGGGAAGGGGTTCCTGGTGGCAATTGGCATAGGGAGGGAACTCATGAACATATGCCCAAAATGAATTTTCTCCCATTTGATGGTGAGAACCCAAAATTGTGGCTAGGACATTGTTTGGATTGTTTTGACATGTACACGGTACCTCACCACCGCTGGGTTAAGGTCGCCACCATGCACATGACCGCGACCACGGCTCGCTGGTTCCAATTTGTAGAAGATCAGATTCATCAGGGTACTTGGGAATTCTTTTGTCAATCTGTCTTGGAGAGCTTTGGTAAGGATCAACATGCTCTTCTGATCCGCCAGCTCTTCCACATATACCAAGCTGGGTCTATCTAGGAGTATATTGATAAGTACACTAGGTTAGTTGATCAGCTAATCGCTTATGGCCGCAATATCGATCCTCTGTACTATGCTATGCATTTTGTTGATGGCCTTTGTGCTGATATTCATGCTGTTGTTCATTTACAATGTCCTGCTACTCTGGATACTGCCTGCATGCTCACCTTGTTGCAGGAAGAATTGGTGGATCCAAAACGTCGGTGTGAGATTCAGAGGCTGGAGCCGTTCACCTTTGCCAAGGCGGCGCCGTGGGGTCCCTTGCCCCTTCCTCTGCCGCCATTCCGAACTAAACGCCAGGACAAGTCGACCGCGCTAGGAGCTGTGCCTAATGACAATCATGGCTGTGGAATTGAGTCCAAGCTGAACACCCTACGTGACTATCGCCGAGCTCGAGGTCTCTGCATCCATTGTGGCGAAAAATGGTCCCGTGACCACAAGTGTTCAGAGACTATCCAACTCCATGTCTTGCAGGAGTTCTGGGACATTTGTCATTCGGATGACTGCTCAGATTCTGCATCGGTCCAGGATGATGATGCACCACAGTGCGTGGCTATTTCTATGGCAGCATCAGGTAGTACTCAACCTGCTCGTGCTATTCAGTTTTTGGACTCCGTGTAGGGACATCAGGCTCAAATTTTGGTGGATTCCGGTAGCACTCATACTTTTGTCAGTCAATCTCTAGCCTCTCAGCTGTTTGGAGCATCTACTTTCAGTCCTGCTCTTCATGTTAAGTAGTTGATGGATCTAAATTGCTTTGTTGTGCCCATATTGAACGATTGTCTTGGTCTGTTCAGCACTGTGACTTTGTTTCTGCAGCCAAGATTTTGCCTCTAACATCTTATGAGTTGATTGTTGGAATGGACTAGTTGGCTTCTTATAGCCCAATGCAAGTGGATTGGCACCGCAAATGGCTAGTAATTCCCTATGGTTAAGGTCACCGTTTCTTGCAAGGTGAGCCGATGAGTCTGCCTATGGGTTCTGTCATTCAGGTTACCACTCTGCTGTCGGATGACACTGTAGCTCGTCAGGAGCCTGTTCCGCCTAAGATTGTAGCACTATTAGCTGAGTTTCAGTCTGTCTTTGCTCCTCTGGCTGGCTATCCGCCGGCACGTCACTATGATCATGCCATTCCATTGATACCTGGTGCTAGTCCATTCTCAGTAAGACCCTACCGTTACTCTCCCTTGATTAAGGATGAAATTGAGCGTCAAGTTACTGAAATGTTGCAAGCCGGCATTATCCACCCTAGTTCTAGCCCATTCACTTCGTCAGTTTTGTTGGTCAAGAAGAAAGATGGCACGTATTGTTTTTGCGTGGATTTCAGACAGCTCAATGCCATCACAGCCAAAGCTAAATATCCAGTACCAGTCATTGAAGAGCTCCTCAATGAACTCACACATGCATCTTGGTTTTCTTGTCTTGATCTGACAGCTGGTGTCACAGAACCGACCAATTTATAAGAGTACAAGTACAATGGCAGCCTGCAAGCGGTCGCACTATTATACTTGAACCCATATAAACCCGGTAGTCCGTCGAGTACCACGACGGGTCTCGATAAACGATTTACAACAACCAAGATCGTACATGATTCAATATACATGCCACATATTACATAAAGTTCACAGATACATTTCATCACCAGAGTACGAATAAAAGTTATTACAAACCGAGTTTGATAGATAAAGCGGAAGCAATTAAGTTTGAAAATAAAGTTTCCAACATAGTTTGATACAGTGCCAAGTAGGATCACGGTCCACAAAAGCAAAGAGAGGGATTAATAAAGAAGCCTGCCCAAGGCTTACTCTTCATCCACGGCGGGATAGAAGCAACTCTTGCAATAACCATGATACACAGTGCCATCTGCAACAATGGAAAATAAAACCCTGAGTACGAGAAGGTACTCAGCTAGACTTACCCGTCATGAACTAGAAATAAAATGACTCCAAGGATTATACAAGACTGTATAAGTGGACGTAACTCGATAACATTTTGCATAAAAGCAATTGACTCATCGTACAATTACAATTTCTTTATCAAGTTAATTATAACTATCCATTTCTAGATTAGCAACTATCCTATGCTAAACATGTGGTATATCAATTGAGAAGCTTACAATAGTAACCATAGCAGGTATTGTAATTCCATATTCATCCAAACCATCATGTTCCATAACACAGTTACTACGATGTTGGGACTAGCCAAGTTTCTCACTATCTAGGAGAGATGGCGATTTGAATCGATTTCAACCAGCTAGAAATTTATTCCTAACACAAACCCAGGTCTACCAGCCACGATAGCCTTAGGTCACCTTTGGTATAACTCAGGTCTACATTTTGTGGGTCCGTATCGCGCCGCACAATCTAGAACACCAGATGCCAGGACGTTCAGGCCTAGCCTGCCCTTGGGCTCAGTCTGATCGTTCCCCGGAAGGAGCGCACAACAGAACGGGTCCTGGCCTGAGTTGAATTACTCGACTTCGCGGTCGGAACGAGTTATCCAGCTAGCTAAGTGAGAGGCATGCGTTTAATCTTGTTAGAAGCGCCAACAATGGTACGGTCCTTAACCGACACAGACGGGGATAGATCCACACCCAAGACCTGCTTCTCTATCGACTTCCCGTCCGGTCTCGATTTTCTTTTACCCCATGGTTCTATTCCACGATAGCAAATATAGCCAACCGTGCTCTGGTATTCACCTATATCTCGTAGATGACAGGACATCACCCGACTTCTACCGGTCTAAGCATAGCTAAGCATATATTCGATCCTGGACCTATACCGGTTAAAGGTGTAATATCTGGATAAGGAATGTACGTGCATCAATTGGTTCCATTCAACTCTTATAACCTAATGCATCAATCATAGGTACTTAAGTAATCATTTGTAAAATACTGGGAGACTTAGAATGCTCCGGGGCTTGCCTTTCAGAAAAGAAGTAGGGCAGTGGTCAGGACACTCCGGAAGCTCTTCAAGATTCTGCTCCACGCCTTCGGGAGCTGCGGCTTGCGGATTCTCCTGCTGGTCCTCTTCCTCTACTTCTTCGAAGTCCAGCAACGTTATTTCTTCCTCCAACAAATTTCATGAATTTTGGATTCATAAATAATTTATAAAAATTTATACAAGGATTAACTATTTATAAAAGAAAAATCTATAACTATAAATCTACACATGCACTGATCCTCAAATTTTTACCAGAGCTCATATATGACAAGAATAGCTTACCACAAAAATTTCATAATTTGTGGAGCAAAGGAACTCTAGATATAAAATAAACAAATTTGCATGCATTCAAAAACACATTTCAAATATCTATTTAAATCTCTCAAAATTTCTACTGTAAATGCCAAGAATATATTTTTCCTAAATACTACCCTTCCTAAGGAACATAACCAAATTTATTTCCCAATTTTTGAAGCTACCAAACTAAAGCTATAAAAATCACAAAACAATTCAAAATCAGGAATCAAATGACCTAGCTTTCAAATACAGAGTCGCTGACCAGTGGGACCCTTCGGTCAGAGAACCCCACATGTCATCGAGACGAAAATAGAGCCAGCGGCGCTACTCTACTGGCGCGGCTAGAGCTCGTCGACGGCGAATCTACCGGCGGTGACATCATCACTAGATGTTCTACGTGACCCGGCGCACCGATTGAGCTACGTGGGTGGCCTTCTCGTCGGAGCTAGCAGCTACGGCGGCTACTATGGCGGCACGGCGGGGCGAAACGATGGCGGCATGTCGGAGGAGGCCACAGCGAAGCAAGCTCAAGCTTGGATAAGCATACGCGACCCAAGACGAACTCAATGCGCTAGCTAACGCCAGGAGAGGTGGACGGTGGCGCTCCGGCCACCGTGACGGGGCTAGCGGCGGAGCTCCGGCGAGCACTTGCATGGCGCGGAGGCTTACCGGGCTTGAACAGCGGGCACTAGGGGACGTAGGGAGTCGCTGGGAAGGCGGTGATGCTATTGCGGTGGCGAATGGGTGGCTTAGTGCTAGCTGGAACTGGCTATGGCGATGGCGGAGGCAGGACGGGCTCGGTTGTCGCTGCGGTGAGGAAGGAGGAGGCGAAATGGGGAAATGAGGGCACGGCTGAGTGCGGATGGGTGCTGGAGAGGTGAAGGCGCGCTCTGGCCTGGCTCTGCCATGTGGGGCAGGGCACCGGCAACACGCGGCCAGCCACGACATCCACGCGGCGCGCGATGACTGACGCCGGTCGGCCACCACGTCCTGATTTAGTCGGTTCAGAACCCGAACGGGAGGCCTAACAGCTGGTTTTCATGACGATGCAGCTGCTAATCCATGGCTCCAACTCGTAAATCGTCTTAACAACAATTATAGCCCTATGTACCAGCTACAAATCTCTTTTAGTGAACTCGTGCTAAATCGCAACCGAGACTGAGTAAAATCACCCCCAAAGTCAGCCTATCAGTCGGTCAGTGAACACGACTTAGAAAATTTTTGTTAAGTCATGAGATGTTGATTTTTCTGATTCTTGTGAGACCAATTCAAGCATGTTAGAAGCTAAATCAGTCAATGACCCAAAAATAAAAGTTGTTCCTTATAGCAAATACTACAACTTTGCTTTAGTGATCTCCTCCATGCAAGGTCTCTAACACCTAGTTCAAATTTGGTCAAACATGTCACTTTTAAATGATGATACACTTCAAATCATGGCTTAATGACTTAATTACCCCTAACCATGAATCTCAAAGTTGTTCATAATGATACTCTAAACATGTTTAAGCAATTTGCAAGGTCATTCAATCATTTCATGTAGTAGTCACTCATAGGGTTATTTAGTGTAAGCACATGAAACCTGACTTAAGGCTTGATCATGGGAAATGACATTCATGAACTATGTTCCATTTGCTAACCTATGCATTGCCAATATATTTTTGTGACTCATATCAACCATCTACATGTATACACTCATGATCATATGCATATACACATAGAGACATGAAATAATGAGAAAAGTTGCATATGTTCAAGAAACATGCGATAACAAGCAAACGTTGCAGATGTTTCAATCCAATGTTTCAATTGTAAATGCTTGTTTATGAAATGCTTGATGATCATGCTCATGTTATGCAATTCAAGTTATGCAAGGCTAACACCTGAGGTTTTTACAGCTAGATACCATCAGATTCATTAGAAGAGTGGGGAAGAGTTCAAAATTGCTTTTCAAACTCACACCGACCATTATGAGTTTTGTGTCATGGCTTTTGGTCTCACAGGAGCTCCGGCCACATTTCTTAAGGCTATGAACACTACCCTGCACCCTCTGTTGCGCAAATGTGTACTCATTTTCTTCAACGACATTCTCATTTTCAGTCGCTCCTATGAAGAACATGTTGAGCATTTGAGGCTGGTCTTTCAGCTGCTTCAGCAAGATCAGTGGCAAGTTAAGATGTCTAAATGTCACTTTGCACAAAGACAACTTCATTATTTGGGGCATGTTATCTCGAAGGAGGGTGTGGCCACTAACCCTGATAAGGTTCATGCTGTCTTGCTATGGCCTATTCCACAGTCAGTTAAGGAATTACGTAGTTTTTTAGGCCTTGTAGGCTACTACATAAGCTTTGTTAAGCACTTTGGCATCATATCAAAACCATTGATGGATCTTCTTCGCAAAGGTACCATTTATGTATGGATAGATATCCAGGACAAGGCCTTCTCAACTCTAAAGCACGCTTTGACAATAGCCCCCGTGTTGGCCCTACCAGATTTTAGTCGCCCTTTTGCTATTGAAACTGATGCCAGCGGTACTGGAATTGGTGTAGAGCTTATGCAAGGGGGTCATCCTTTGGCATTCCTGAGCAAAGCCTTAGGACCTCGCTTGCAAGGGTTATCAACATATGAGAAAGAGTATATGGCGATCTTGTTGGCATTAGAGCACTGGAGCAATTATCTACAACATGCCGAGTTTCAGATCATCACTAATCATCACAGCCTGGTGCAGTTGACAGAACAAAGGTTACACACACACTGGTAGCAAAAGGTTTTTACCAAGCTCATTGGCCTGTAGTATCAGATTGTCTACCACAAAGGTGCGAACAATGGCACGGCTGACGCTCTATCCCGTTGTCCTTCTGCACATTTGGCCGCACTGTCAATTTGTCAGGCCCAATGGCTGGAGGCAATGGTGGAATCGTACTCTCATGATGCTCGAGCATAGGAATTGATTGCCAAGTTGGCCGTTGCACTGGATTCAGTACCCAACTTTACTCTTCGTGATGGGCTACTGCGTTTCAAGTGTCATATCTGAGTGGGTGTTGACCCTAGGTTGCAAACTCGGTTGATTATGGTAGTGCATTCTACTGTTGTCGGTGGACACTCCGGCATGTCCGTCACATATCGCCATTTGAAACAACCTTTACCTAGACTGGTATGAAGTCAACGGTTCAATCTTTTGTCGCTGCTTGTGTTGTCTGCCAACAAGCTAAGCCTGACCGTACCAAGCTGCCCAGCCTATTGCAGCCATTGCCAGTTCCTGACAGTGCTTGGTCAGTGATATCCATGGATTTTATTGAAGGGCTTCCATCTTCCAAAGGGTCTAACTGCATCCTGGTGATAGTGGATCTCTTTTCCAAGTATGCTCACTTCTTGCCTCTCAAGCATCCTTTTACTACTCGATCAGTGGCTCAGTCTTTTCTCTCTCAAGTGTATAAGCTGCATGGTATGCCGCACGCCATTGTCTCGGATCATGACAAAGTCTTTATGAGTCATTTCTGGCGTGAGCTGTTTCAGTTGGTTGGAGTTGAGCTGTGGATGAGCACTTCTTATCATCCATAAATGGATGGTCAAACCGAATGGGTCAATCAATGTGTTGAGATGTTCCTGCATTGCTTCGTGCATGCCTACCCACATCAGTGGCGACAATGGTTGGATCAAGCCAAATTTTGGTATAACACCAATTGGCATTCAGCTTTGGGGCATTCTCCTTTTGAGGTATTGTATGGTTATGCACCGCGCCATTTTGGCATTGCCACTTCTTCAGACACGACCATCACTGATTTGGCTACCTAGTTATCTAACCAAGCCCTGATGTTCGAGGTGATTCGCCAGCATCTAAACCATGCTAAGTAGCGTATGAAGATGCAAGCTGATGAGCATCGCTCTGAACGCTAGTTTCAGATTGGTGATCTGGTATTCATCAAGATCCAGCCATACGTGCAATCATCCTTAGCACAACGCGGTATCAGAAGCTTGCCTTCAAATTCTTCAGACCATATCGTATTCTGGCTCGCGTGGGAGCTATGGCTTACAGACTTGAGTTGCCAGCTTCTTTTGTGCACCAGGAGTTCCATGTTTCACAGCTTAAGAAGTCGGTGGGAGTTCATCATTCTGTCACCAGCCATCCACCTTCTGAAGCGGTACTTTGGAGTGTTCCTAAGCAGATTCTTCAGACTCGATCCATCACCAAGGGTACACGCTCTATCACCAAGGATTAATTCAATGGTCTAACTTGCGAAGATCTCTAGCTACGTGGGAGGACTTAGAGTTTCTTCGGCAGTAGTTTCCCAGTGCCATCGTCTGGAGCCGGCTCGGCACGCAAGGGAGGGGGAGTGTTACGACCAAACCTGCTACTGTCGTGAGTTCAACACAAGATTCAGAAGACGGAGTTGAGCCATAGCAGGAGTATGGGCCGCAGCAGCGAAGGTCCAACCGGCCCAGGTTTCCAAACCGGCGTTTCACAGGCAAAGACTGGGCCACGACGTGAAGCTTCTGGATAAATACGTATTGTTGTGAGGAGAGGGGATTATGAAAGATTATTGTAACCACTCTTGTCTTCTCCTACAAGATCCCTCTAATACCCTAACCTCATGCTCTGCTACCTTTCCCCTACTCTATTCTTGCTACCTCGCCTGAACTATGTATTACCGATACTCTAAAATACCAGAACTCGCCTGAGATCATAACCCAAATCCACCCTATTATTATAATAACAGAGTTGCCATGAGCGCCCGCTAGTCTTCCCCTTCAACGCTTTTAGCAGTCACCATGGTCCACAAACGACCACAACACACGGGTTTGCTCGAGAAATGGGCCTCTTACGCGAACAGGCCTTGGTCTCTGGAGCGATGTTACTTGGAGCTAGGTCATCTCACCCGAGTTTGCTTGGAGACTTGGAGTGGCCTACCAAAAAAACACCTTTCCTTGACACCAGTGTTGCTAACGCTTGTGGCTCCTACCCTTTGCCCTGAGAGATGGACTCTTGTTGGCTCAACAGGCGGCAGCGGCTATTTTACGATGAATGTTGCCGGATTTTGCTATTGTTTCTATTAGCCATTATAATAGGGAATACAATTCAGTAACTCATGAGTCAGCAAGACAAGCTTTGGTAGAGAAAAACTCTTTTGTTTGGATAGATGACCCCCCTAATTCTATCCTCCAATTACTTGTAAACCATGTAACCATTTTATCAAATCAATAAAGCTTGTCTGATTCCTCAAAAAAACGCGTGTGGCTCTAGCTCTTTGGCTGGTTCCAACTATTTGGTAGCGTCCTTCTCTAGCTTTAGCTCTGGTTCCTCAAAAGTTCTACCAAATGGTTTATTAGTAGGAGCTATTTAGAGCCGGTTTTCAATGGAAAAAGAGAAGGCAGAGCTATTGTTTTGGAGGAGCTCCAACTCCTTCGAAGGAACCATTCCAAACACACCCTAAGACAGAATACATGTATATTCTTAGCGTAGTGAATCTCTACTATAATGGACCAATCAAAATTATATTAGGCCCCCCAGAAAACGTCCCCCGCTGAGAACTTCCAACCATTATGCATCCAAAAAATGCACACATGAATTCATCTCCATTAAAATCAAGGGCTAATCAAACACCTAAATCAAATTCGATGGCCACGATCCAATGTGGGATGCCAGGCTTCTCACGCACCCACACCCTGCACGCGACGCCGTGCCCTCGCTCCTCCCTGCATCCCGCACGCCCGAGTTCGATTCCTACTTCCGCCCATGCATTTCCCGGAAAAACAAAACCCGCCGCAATTCGTGGGCGGCGCGACGGTCGCGTACCTGATGGCGACCCTCCCGCCGCGGGCCTAACTGCGTGCCACCGGCGCCGACACCCGCAGCCTCCCCCACCGCTGTGGAGTCGCGCCCCCACCACCACCAACGATGACACTGCCTTCTTCCCAACCAGCATCTCCGCTCCCTTCCACCCACCAAAGGCAGGTATCACCCCCGGCAGTGGCGGCGCCCATTCCTCACCGGCCACAGCCCCCCTTCCACCGACATATGTGGCAACGGCGGTGGGGCTCCCTTCATCACCAGCGGCGGCATCCCCGACGGCGGATCTGTGTGGGGAGCTAGGCACAAGATCCATTTGGAGCGGAACGGTCCCCCTCTGCATGCGTCCATGGTGACCTTAGCAGCGGCGGCGTTGCCCTCTGGCATGCTGGTAGTGGATCCACGAAGGATGGTGTGCCCTCTCGACATGCATGAACTACGGCCTCAGCATTGGATTTGTGACGATGAAACTTCTTCCTCAAGCAGTGCTACATCGATCCACAAAGCAGGTATGACAGAGAGAAACCGCACTATATATCCGGTTGATATTGCCATCCATTAATTTATTCGAGTTCCAATTTTCTATGTTGTTGGCAAATCCAAAAATCAATGCTTCATTCCAGGAGGACAAATACCCAGGTTTTGTGATGTTTTTAGGTGGGGATTATATCCGCGCCATTCTTATTTTTTGATTTGTTTTCCTACATGTACAGATTAATGTTAAGTCGTGTGATGGAATCAAGGCTTCTGACTTAGTCATGTGTTCCTGTCTATCTTGTTGGAGTATCGATTATAAATTTGTTAGATGCAAATAAAGCTTTCTAGAACAATTCAGTAGAAATAGGCACTGTCAGTATGCCAGCAAATCAGTTTCCCTCTTGTGTAAATTGTATTATGTTTTAGTATATTCCATTTTAATCTTTTCAGATTGCAACAAGTAAAGCTTAGATGGGAGATGGTGAATTTCAGGGTTGGTTTCACAGCAAATTAGTTTCCTTTTTTAATCGTTTGGTTTATTTTTTTTACCTTTGTTCTTCCGCATAGATCTGGATTGATTTGGCCCTGCTTGGAACATGTTTTCTGTCACTGGTACCTTTCGAAGGTATGCTTTATCAACTAGAACTACCATGTCGCTGGTACCTTTTGTGTTCCTTAGATCTGGATCAATTTGGGTCATTATATATGTTGTGGAGCTCATGAGGCTGGATGGGCCGAGCTTGGTGTAGACTGACATTCACTTGAAGCTGTCGCTATCGGCGTTCAACCTTCACCAGCTGATAATACTTCGCTTCGATCATGTTGCAGACTGACACGCTCTAGAAATCTAAAGACACTCGCAAGTCTTTGTCTCGAGAGGAAACGTGCATGTGCTGTTACGAACGACGTATAGGAATATGAAGTAAAGAATCAAGCCACAGAGGAGACACATGATTTAACGTGAAAAACCTCTCCGATGTGAAGGGGAAAAACCACGGGCACCAGCCAGCAACAATCTCACTATCTCAAGAGTTTTGGGTTACACGCCTATGGCGGCTTACAAGAGAATCAAGTCTCCACGAAACCCTAGCAAGGGTGTATATACCGTACCGTACCGCGAGGGCTCCGCCCCCCGCACCCCCCCGAGCACAGGGGCGAGACCTGATGGGCCGGCTTCAGACTCCGCTACGCTCCGGCCCAAGCCTCCGGCGACGGGCCTCCGCTTCGCTCCGTCAGAAGCCCGGCCTATATCCTGGAGTGAATTTGGAACAACTCCAACATGTGCGAGGCAAATATAAAAGCACATGATCAAATATAAATTATGTTCCAGCAAGAACCGAAGACTACAATGTGTTCAACTTCCACCCTGACAACTCTCCCTGCTATGGTTTTGAGGAAATCCTTGTTTGCTTCATGCCTATATGTGTTGCAGATCCTGTAAGCTTCAAATTCACAAACGGTTATCCATTTCCACCCTTTTCTTGCTAAATGTTTGATCTCAACACCTTGTTAGTGGTGTTTAGCCTTGCCATGAAAATGCTCTATATCTTCAGTACTAGATTCATAAGTTAACTTTGGACTTAATGTGGCCTTATAGCGTTAGCACGGGCAGTATTCTGATTACATGCTCTAGGACTCTTGCTTTTCTTCCTTTTTCCCACAAGATTTTGTTATGGTTACATGCTCTTTCTCAGGGGCGGATCTAGCGGTGGGGCGGCCCCTACCCAAACCGAATCAGTGCAAATTACTGTAGAGCCCCTATAAATTTTTAGGCAAAGTTCTATAGTATAGGGAGGCTGAGACTTAAGATTGAGCAGCAGTGTTGTTCAGTCCCCCCTAAAATATTTCCTGGATCCGCCGCTGCTCCTTCTGTTTGGTCCTTGCAGTTGGCTGAGACAAGTGTATTTTCACCTTCCTGCTACTCTACATGCTATTTTGTATAAAACGTGTGTGCTTGAGAAGTGACCAAAGATCCAAAACATATACAAACCTGTGGAAATGTTTTTTCATGGAAATCCAGTAAGTTAAAGCCCCTTTGCTTTCGTATCGGCATTTCCATGCTCCATATTAAACTTTGTTTAATTTAGAATTCAGGATGCACACAAGTGACATGACAGCCAATTTAGATTTTGCAATTTTGGACCTAAGTTTTTGCCTTCAGCTGGTTCTCCACTCCTTGACGTCTCCTATTTTCTTAAATATCACCGAGAATTTGAGGTCTATAGCTCTGGCATACAGGGTTAGAGTTAAAATACATGTATTATTTACCTCTTAGAGATTCCAACTTCCACTCCTTTCATTTCCCATTATGTTTTTTGGAAATTGCATTTATGATTCTATATGTACTGGTTATCGTGTTTGACCTTGATGAAGACATGGATTTCCCTTGCACATTAGTAACCCGAAGTGAATGCCATAAAGTAGAAGTTCCTAGAGTCCTAGAGCAAAGCAAAAGCTCTTAGATTCAAGGATGTAGGTCTGCATATAATCAAGGATGTCGAACAACAATTGTTTGAATTATTAATTTTTCGATAGACCAATGGATGAATGTATGAGCAAATATTTCATCCTTTAGTAATGTAGATAGAAAGGACGGTTCAGGAGCTTTGGTTCTTCGTTGTTGCATGTATTCTCCAACCTTGTTTGGACTTACTGGTTTGGTTGCAAAAAATTGTCAACCAACTATCTGATTTCATTCTGCTTTCTGCTGTTCTAAAGATAAAGGATACCTGTGTGCTTGTACGTTCAAGGCCTAGCCTGGGAGGATCTTGACAGCTACTTAATTGCCAGAGGTCTCGAGTGTTTTGAGGTCTATATGTGTGTTATGCCTGAAAGCTGACTATACTCTAGAAATGTGGAGATTGCTTAATCCAGATTCAAAATTGATCAAATCACAAAATTCTATTAATGTAGCTGCTCTGCTTTTAATCTTTATGTCATCTATTTTAGGATATATATTATTAATATATGTTAAATTTATAATCTTGAAACCTGTCGGCTCCGCTTTGTGCTTCTGTTTCGTATGTCATTGTCTATAATCAATGGTGCTTTTTCAAGAGTCAATCTTGACCATGCAGACAGTCCTCATTGGAAGCAAACCATGATGAAGGTTCACTTTGCCGCTTCGGCATTCTGCAGATCCTGCTCTCTACCTTGCCAAGCATCTTTTAATATGAATCACGCACCAAAAGCGAGCCAGCGAGAGTGCCCACATCGCTCACCGTTCCAGGCCGTCGGATTGGGCGCATCGACGGCCCAGATCGAGCCCTGGTAAAGCGGGTGGGTGGCCAGCGACCCCAGCGCGAGCGGGGTGCGGGCGACGCCTGCGCTGCAGCCGCGGCGTTCCCGGCCATCCCCGGCTGCCGTGCCGCGGTAGCGACCAAGCTACGCCGCTACAGCCAGGCCTGTGCTCGTGGCCAGCAGGCCACGGGCCGTCTCCGGCCGAGGCACGGCTGGCCCCGGTGTCCGTGCGGGACCAGCGCAGCTCGCCGGCAGACCAGGCGTCGGCGCTGAGGCCGTCCCCGTCCGGATCGACGCCGGCGTCGGCACCCTGCGCGCGTGCTCTGCTCTGCTGAGCGCTCCTGGGTGAGGAAAGGAGAATAGAAGCTTTTTCAGAGTTCCCAATGCAAAATCTCCTGACACATATAAAGCCCTGGTTTAGTTCGCGAAAAGTTTTTCCAAAAAGTGCTACAGTATCTATTACATCGAATTTTGCGATATGTGCATAGAGCATTAAATGTAGACGAAAAAAACTAATTGCACAGTTTGGTTGGAAATTACGAGACGAACGTTTTGAACCTAATTAGTCTATGATTGAACACTAATTGCCAAATAAAAACGAAAGTGCTACAGTAGCCAAATTTCTAACTTTCCACCCACTAAACACAGGCAAACAGTTGTTAACTGTACATCATAGCTCATTGAGAATAAGGAAAAGTATAGGGGCCTAAGTGCAAAACGTTTGTCCTATTAGGTTTCCCTTTTACTTTCATGTTTTAATCCGCTAATAAAAGTTATAAAATCTATATGAAAACATACAAAATTCATAAAATAAAAAAAACAAGTTCTGTTTTGTATCTCATAACGAGATCTATGCAATTGATATATAATATCGTACACATTAGTGCAACTTGAAATATTCAACATTAACGATTCAGTTTGTCCATCTATATCCATTTCACATTTTGAAGTATTTTTATCATTTATTTCCAGATAATCATGCTCCAAATTTTATATGGCATCTGTATAATAATATTTGAGAAACAAAATCAACCAAAGGTTTATTTCCACCGGTTAAAATACATGCACGTGATTATACTCTTAAATAACCACGTCTATGAACGTTGTTGCCCATTTACAAAAATTCGTTTCTCTCTCCAAATTCTATACTTCATATAAAAATTGCTTAAATGACTAACACAATGCATAACAATAACATCCATTATTGTAAGGCTAAACAGGTAATCTAAATACATACACTAACATTTGTATATATTCACGTATCCACGAAGGTCGCTCCATATTAGTCTACACGTAATTTCCACCTATAATATTTTCACGTACGTTTTCTTGCAAACCAAGGATTTGTCTTACCAACGTTGCTTAAAAAAACTTTAAAATTGCATAGTAAATCACAAAAAAAATTATAAATTAGAAAATCAAGTTGATCTGAAATCCTGACGAGTAGAACTATGCAGTGCATCCATAATATCACATGTTTTAGTAAAAAAAATTTCATATAAACTTTTACTTATGCTTTTTAGGGGTGAATAAAATTATAACTTCATGATGATAAAGTCTCCAAAATACATAAAAATCATAAAATAAATAAAAAATTGCTGAGTTTCTCATCACTACACCTATATTTTTATTGCCACTGGCCTAATCGAAAGAGAAGGCGCGGCAAAGCTGCGCCCGCGTTTCTAGTAGAAGAGTATATATCAGTAGGCAGCCTCCAGGTGTAACATCAAGTAGTAATATCGTAGTGCATTAGTGATTAGTGCTAAATTTGCACTGGTCAAGGTTGTTTGCTCTAATAATAAGGTCGACCATTTATGCTTGGCAATGGATGAAGTTTTGGTCTTCATGTTTGTTGATCTCCACTGAGGCTACTGTTGGGCCCATGCTGATTCGACGGGATATTATTTTGTTCATGTTGCAGTGCACAGATAACCCTCTATGGTACACCAAAAATTGTTGGGCCCATTCATTATACGGCAAAAATATTTGGTTATAAAATATATGAGACATGAATCTTAATGAATCTGATTGTTCATTTTACTTTTTACAAATTTTATTTTGTTTTGTATTTTACCGTAGCGTTAGCGCAGGGACGGTAACGGTAGTGATTTTAATAATCAAGTTTCTTTTCCATGAACCGTATATATGGTGTGTGCGGTGACTATGGATGAAAATGATATGGAAATATCCCGAACCGAACCGCAGTCGTTTTCTACATTTAACCCGATCGAATTCGTTTTTTGCGGACAAAAACGGATACTAAATTCGAAAATGAAATACGGAGTACATAATTCGAAATTCGGTACGAAATCGGTTTGGGCATTTGTTCGTTCGATTTCTACATTTCTACATTATATTCGCAATATACCGAATTTAAATTCAGTTTGGAACCGAATTTGGTCCAGCAGGGCAGAGGGCACTAGCCCATGTACTAGCCCAGCAGGGCACTAGCCCAGCAGTGCACTAGCCCAGCCCAATAACGAAGCTAACCCTAATCCCCAAACTCCCACTCCCCATCCCCAGTCCCCAGCGTGACTGCCCGACGGCTCCTCAGTCCGCCCCCTCCCTATTGCTTTGGCTAGCGCTGGCGGCGCCGTCCGTCATCCCCACGCGCGTGCCGAAGGTCGGCGAGGAGGCGCGCCTTGAACCTCCGCGTTCGCGACGAGCGCTCCAGGTGGTCCGCCGCGCCGGCCAAGTTCTCGAGGTACGCCGGGAGCACCGCCGCGCCCTGCAGCTCTCTGCCTGCCACTGCCAGCCAACGCCGCTGTCGATGTTTTACCACTGATAGCCTGCCACGGGGGTACCCGGGGCAGTATGTTCGGGTTTCGGCGTATGCCGAACTCGATGGTTTACGCAAGAGACAGCCGATTTATCCTGGTTCAGGCCCTCGATCGTAGATCGAGTAATAACCTTACGTCCAGTCAGCCTTAGCCTTTGCGTTGGATTGATTATGATCTGCTCTGTTCTCTCCTTTAACAGGAGCATTGCCCTCCTTTATATAGTCAGGAGGCCAGAGTCCTAGTTGGTTTACAATGAGATTTCCTAGTAGGATTACTTGATAGTTCTACTACTAAAATTTACATGGGAAGAATCCTAGTTGAACTAGATCTTCTCTCTCCCTTGCGGGGTATCCTGTGGGTCCCGTATCGACAAGCCCCCGAGCACTTCATGGTTGAGCTCTGAAAGTCTCGCTCTGTCCCTTCAAGTCTTGTTGAGTAGGAATAAGATGTCATCCGAGTGCTTTCTGAAGTGAAACCTTGTAGCGCTTCTTAGGATCTTTGAGTGGTGAGTGTTTTTCTGAAAAAAATACATCCATCTGGTTGTAGCCTCCGAGCCTCTTGCTATTTGGAATAAGGAGCTGGAGGATCTTGTCTTGAAGTTGTTCCGATTGTTCGTTGAAGTTTTATCAAAAAAAACTCGAATATGGCTCGTTCTAGGTTCTTTTTGTCGTAATGTCTTGAAATGGTCTGTGTTGAGGAAGTCTTTTGGTGACGTGCGCTTTTTCAAAGAAAAAGTGCACTCACTGAGTGTAGCCCCCGAGCCTCTTGCTATTTGGAACAAAAAGTTGGAGGGTCTTGATCCTTTATGTTGTTTGAAAGTTTGTGTTCTGAAGTAGTCCCCAAGACTTGATTAAACCATCGTCCGAGTAGTCTCGCGGCATCCTTCCGAAGTGGCCTTTTAGTCTTGGATTAAACCATCATCCGAGTAGTTTTGCGGCATGCAGCCTCTGAGCTTATGTCCGGGTTCCTTTTTGGTGAAATTACACTCACTGAGTGTACGAGCCTCGTGCTTTTGGGTTTATCCCGCAGCTCCGCGCTTTCTCCGAGTTCTTCTCTTTAGAAAAGAAGTCGGATGAAGAGTTTTGATGTATCGTCGTCATTGTAGTCTTGAGTTTCTTGTATTCTTGGTCTTTTGTCTTTGGTTCCGAGCCTCCGGAATTAGTTGAAAATAAAAACCGGGTTCCCTAGCTTAGTGTTGATTAGGCTATGGTGCTGGTCGAGCCTCCGAGCGTATGTCCGTGTTGTTTTGTTCAGGAGGAAATCGGATGCGAGGTCCTGGCGTATTCTTTGATGGTCTGCTATTGCCAGATGTAGTTGTATGGTGGTGGTTGAGTGTAAATGCCTTTTGTTCACGGGTTGTACTGTGCTGGTATATTCTTCCGAATATGCCCGTCTTCGAGTACTGCTTCCTCTCGTCTGAGTCATCTATTATTGAGTCCTGTCTTTTCACTGTGTCCTTTGTTAGGCTTATTTCGTTGGTACTCCTAGTCCATGTGCGCCGATCCTTTGGTCTATAAATACTGTCCCGGAGTGCTTGTTTTCATTCATTGGATATTCTGTTGAAACCTTGGTGGTCACGAACATGGTAGTTTGTGAAGTAGAGCAGCCCCCGGGCATGTTTTGTAGTTCCTATGTATCTTGTCGTAGCTAGAGGAAGTCTTGTGATAGGGATTAGAGGTAGGCTAATCCTGCGACAGCATTGTGCCAGGATGTACGTGGTGGTAGTTGGAGAAAGTCTTGTGATGTGGGCTTCGTTCCTTCATCCGGTAGTTCTGGGTTGATCCTCGTTGTCTGTCTTGAGACCGTCCGGTGCAGATCAACACCATATTCAGCATCACATCGGTCTTGGGTAGACAGATGCCTGCCGGCCTTCTATGTTCCATGTTGCCCTGTCGTGCTGTCGATTTCCGCCTTGGATGCACTGCGTCTGTCCTTTGAAGAAAACAGTGTAACTGATGGCGGTTTGTCCTTCCGAGTAGCAATTTGGGACACGTAGTCGTTCTAGAGGCTAGTCGTGTCTGTGTTCCTCTTTGCTACTTTGCTTTTCGTGGTGCCGAGTTCGTTGGGTCTTGTAAGATTTGTAATCTTCTATTTTTGAAGTCGCTTGTAATGTAACGAATCTTGTCTTCTGAGTTGTCTTTGACTTTTCTGTTGTGATCCCTGTCATTCATGAGACTACCGAGTTCTTTCTTACATAGCCGGGTTCTTTTGTTCCTTGTGAGGTAGCCCTTTCTTTCTTCTTTCTTTCTTCTTGGTTTGACGGGTTGTTCTTGTATCAATCTGATAACCCTGCCGTGGCGTTGGACGGATAAGTCTGAAATTTGCCCATTGGTTTGTACCGTTGTGAGGATTCATGCCCTCTGTCGTTTTAGCTACGTCGGTAAATGGACCGTTGCGTTCCCACATTGTGTTTTAACGGGCTTTATGGGCCGTTTGTATCACTGAAAAATCTATTTAAAGACATTTTATCTTCCTTTCCCTTATCGCCTAGCTCTTGCCTTTAAACCCTAGCTTTCAGAAATCTACCACCGTCATTGTCGCCATCACCCGAGCACCATCATTCTAGCTTCATCTTCCTTAGTGCCTTTTTTGCTTCCGCTAGTTCATGGGAAAGAAGAAAACCGCAAGCAAGTCTCAGGCGACCTTCGTGGACAAGGAGTCATCCCTGTCTTTGATTGAAAACCAGGAGTTCGTGGCCATGAGGGCAGCTCAGAAGGTTTGGCCGGCTCCAACAACAAGCGAAGACCAGCTGCGCGAGCTCGTTAGCGACGGCTTGATCCAAAGCAAAGTCATCGCTGAATGGAGAGTTCCGGGCGAGCATCGGGTTCCGGCTCCGGGTCCTGGTGAGATTGTCCTTTTTGTTTTCTTTGTCCGCGCTGGACTTTGTCTTCCTGCTTCCGCCTTCCTTCATCAGTTTCTTGGTTATTTCGGGGTTAGTCTGAACCATCTAACCCCCAATGCCGTTCTCCATCTTTCTGTTTTTGTTCACCTTTGTGAAGCCTTCCTTGGGATCCCTCCTTCTCTATCTCTTTTTTGCTTTTTCTTTTGTCTGAAACCTCAACCCCGCCGTGAAGAAACCAGCGCCCTCGGCGGTTGCGGGATTCAGTTTCGCCAGGGTCTCAAAATTAAGTTTTTTGATTATGACCTGGTTGATTCTGTCAAAGATTGGCGTGTCGAGTGGTTCTACGCTGCCAATTTGATCCCTTCTCTTGTCGTTCACTCCGGATCTGGTCCTGTGGTGAATGACCGATGGGACAAGAAGCTTGAGTCACCTGCTGAGATTCAAGCGATCCAGCCACTCCTTGATAGGATTAGCATGCTAAAACAGTAGGGTTTGACCGGCTTTGGTATTGTTTCAAGCTTCCTTCATCGCCGGGTTCAGCCTTTGAAAGAGCGGGAGCATCTCGGCTTTGAGTATTCTGGGGCCGAGGATCCTTCATGCATGGTCCTAGCTCTTGAGCTGACCGGTGAGGAGGTACTCGAGCGCCTCCAGAAGATGCTGAAAGGAGTGAGCGTCATTCATCCTGCCATCTCTGAGTTCTCGGCCATCAACCCGCCCCCAGCTGTGAGTTGTCTATCTTTTTATTTGAGTTCTTTATGTACTCTTGCTGCATCCGTTCTTGCTTAGCTTTTCCTTGTCTTGATGTTTTATCTTTTTTTGCAGGAGCTTGGGTGGAACTTTGTCGATCCGATCCCCCTTGATGTTCTCCCTGCCGTGGCGGAGACTGGGGATCGTCTAGTTGGTACTTCTGCAATTAGTAAGTCTCAAACTTTTACAGCCCTTCCTGGGGTTTCTTTCAGATTTGTTGATGTATATGAAGAATATGTTCCTCGTCTAGTCCCTCGCGGTCCTCGCAGTGTCCCGAAGAGGGGGCGAATGGATGGGTCTTCATCTGGCTTGCCTATCTCCAAGAAGCCTCGCAAACCAAGTACTCCCTCAAGTACTCCAGTTGTTGCAAGCATGCTCTTAGGTGAGCACATTTAATACTCTTTGTTCTTTTATTTTCATGTTTCTCTCTTGAACCGAGTAATTTTCATCTCCTTTTCAGCAGGTGCTCTGGTTTCGTTGGCTGAGGAAGAAGAGGATGATGAAGTCCCCCTCATCATGCGGCGGTGAGTTGTTTTTCATATTCTTGTTGCATTGAATTTCTCCTCTTTGTTTTGAATTTTAGTCTTGAACTTTTTGAAGTAATCGGAGGTCGGGTGTGAGTTCTTCCGAGGCTCCTGCGCCGACTTCTTCTGAAGCTCCGGTGTCGAGCTCTTTGGTTGCCTCTGTCCCGAGCTGTAATGCTCCTCCGGTGCGGAGTTCTCCCATGGCTCCAGCCCCGGCTTCTTCCACGGCTCCGTTGTCGGCTGTCCCGCTCCCGTCGCCGGGTGGCGGGGACGTCTTCGCCGTCGTGGTTCCCCCTGCGAGGCTTTCTCTTGGCTTCACGAAGAAAAAAGTAGTCGGGTGAGTAGATTCTAGCTTTATCTTTTTGGCTTTTATCTTCCTTCCTCTGGTTTTTATTGGTGCTTCCTTTTATCACTTTTCAGTGTTTCGTCTTCTCTAATTTCTTCATCGACTTCTTCTCTGCCTCCCGCCGCGCCAACGAGTTCTGAACCTCGAGACTCACAACATTCTGTTGATGAAGTCGCCGCGGGGGCTTCAGAGCTACCTGGCGGAGTTGCGGACTTGGTCGCTCCGGAGGTAACTGTGGCCGTCACGCCGGGTCCTTCTGTGGGTTTGGCTCCGGCTTCCCTGGAGGTTGCTTTGGTCATTCCTTCTTCGCCCCAGCCGGCCTCTCCTTCCCCTTCTCTCGCTTCCGGCGGCCCCTCCTTTTCTGGTGACGTGGTGCAACAGTTCGATGCCACTCATCGGTTATCGGAGCTGACCACATCCTGGGGGAGCTTGTCGGCCCTCGCGACTTCTTTTGGTGAAAAGCTCCAGGTAGGTTTTACTGCCACTCCTCTTTTGCATGCTTGTTTTTCTTCTATCCTTACGCCTTGTTTCTCTTTGCCTCTTTTTGCTTAGTCTTTCTCCCGTGATCATTCTGGCTTCTTTTTCTCATCTAAAAATGAGAGGAAGTTGTCTTCGGAGGTGGACGCTCTGAAAGCCGATCTTGACCTCCTCCGGGCTGAGTTGGTGATGGAGCGTCAAATGCACCAAAAGGAGGAGAAAGCCCTTCGCGCCCGGGTAGTGGAGACGAAGAAATAGAGAGATGCTGCGGTGGAGTCTGTGAAGAATGAATGCAAAGGTGCCGTGGGTTCTGCCTGTTTCTTCTTGTATTTTGACTTCTTTTTCCGCTGACTTGTTCTTGGGTGTCCTGTCTAGCTCTCCGAGTTGAGAAGCAGAAGCTCTCGGAGAGTATTGATGAAATGAAAGCCCTTGTCCGTTCTAGTCATAATAAAGCTGAGGAGGTAATTTCTCATGCTGAGGAAGAACTCGCCCTTGCTAAGCTGATTAGGCGCGGAGCTGACAGAGATCTTGTGCAGGCCCAAAAAACTATTGAAGGCTTGTCCGGGAAGCTGGCGACGGCTACTGAGAATTGGAATGTTTTGTGGAAATCTTTTCGTTCAGTAGCCGATGTCCTCCGGACTCCAGCGGATGACGGGCAATCTTAGGGCGCAGTTCATTCCCCGGATTCCGACTCGTTTCCAAGAGTTCACGAAGAGGTGTGCCCAAGTATGTACCAAGAATGTGCTGGCCCAGGTCCGGGTCCTTGCTCCAGAGGCGCCTCTCTCCAAGATAGCAGAAGAAGCTGAAAGCCAAGAATATCTTGACGCCGTTGAGAGGATGGAGTCTGAGGTCGAAGGTCTAGCCAGTAGGGTTGTAGACAGTCTAAATATTGACATTTCCCTTTCTGATGACAACGCCTGACTCGATTGAGCATCCCCTTGTAATATTACACTCCTTTTTAAATGAAGATTCTTTATTTTTGTTGATGTATTCTTTGCCTGGGTGCGGTTGAAGTTACTTGACTTGCTGAGTACTTTGTCCTGTTCCCGTCTCTGCTCCGCAAAACAACTCTGTGCGTTATTCTGACGAGACCCCTCGATTTGTCGAGTACTTTTCTTTTCTCCCTCCTTTGTGATCCGTCGAGTGCTTTGTCCGTGCTATGACTTGTTAGATGTAGATCTTTGCGTTAACAACCTTTCGCCTGCGCTATGTAAAACGACTCAGTATAGAATGTTTGCCTTGGCAAACTTCGGCATCCGAGTGCTTTCTTGAGTAGCGCTTGTGCTTTTCCGAGCAAAAAGTATTCCTATCTGGATGTAGCCCCTGAGCCTCTTGCTTTTTGGAATGAAGTGCTGGAGGGTCTTTTGAAGTTAAATTTCGGTCGACTCAGCCATTTTGCTTTTTGTTTCGGGTGTTAGCTTTTAGCTACCCTCATCGGCGAGCTCAAGCGTTTTTTCAGCTATTTTGCTCTCGGCCGGGATGCTCAGGCATGTTTTCAGCCATTTTGCTTTTTTGTTTCGGGTGTTAGCTTTTAGCTACCCTCATCGGCGGGCTCAAGCGTTTTTTCAGCTATTTTGCTCTCGGCCAGGGATGCTCAGGCATGTTTTCAGCCATTTTGCTTTTTTGTTTCGGGTGTTAGCTTTTAGCTACCCTCATCGGTGGGCTCAAGCGTTTTTTCAGCTATTTTGCTCTCGGCCGGGATGCTCAGGCATGTTTTCAGCCATTTTGCTTTTTTGTTTCGGGTGTTAGCTTTTAGCTACCCTCATCGGCTGGGCTCAAGCGTTTTTTCAGCTATTTTGCTCTCGGCCGGGATGCTCAGGCATGTTTTCAGCCATTTTGCTTTTTTGTTTCGGGTGTTAGCTTTTAGCTACCCTCATCGGCGGGCTCAAGCGTTTTTTCAGCTATTTTGCTCTCGGCCGGGATGCTCAGGCATGTTTTCAGCCATTTTGCTTTTTGTTTCATGAAAACAACTCGTTGAAGGTCATGACAAGACATGCTGTGGATGAATGCCATCTTTATTGATCATGAGTATAAACTACTACATATGTTGTTGAAGAGTATTGCTTTTCGTCGATTGTGAACGTTGGTCCCTTGTGGCTTGCATATCTGTTTTTTCTTGAGTTGTTTCTACGCGTAGAATCTTCTTAGCTGGCTGATGTGCCATGTATTGCTGACTTCTTTTCCATCTTCGGTTATTAACTTGTATGTGCCCTGGTCCGGTGACTTTTGTGACAATGAAGGGACCTTCCCATGGACTGAGTAGCTTATGTCGTCCGTCAGTCTTCTGTATCCTTCTTAGTACTAAGTCTCCGACTTGTAGTGATCGAGGTTGGGTACTCTTGTTGTAATGCCGTCTTAAACCTTGTAGGTATCTGGCTGATTGGAGGGTAGCATTTACTCTGATTTCTTCTGAGCTGTCGAGTTCTAATCTTCTTGTGTGTTCCGCTTCTCCTTCATCGTATTGCTCTATCTTTGGGGATGTCCAGATCAAGTCGGCGGGCAGTACGGCCTCTGACCCGTAAACTAGGAAGAAAGGTGAGTAGCCTGTTGCTCTGCTTATTTGAGTTCGTAGTCCCCATACTACTTTCGGTAATTCTTCAATCCATTTGGACCCATAGTCCACTAGTTCTTCGTATAATCTTGGCTTTAATCCGGCTAGTATGAGTCCATTAGCCCTTTCTACTTGTCCGTTGGCCTCTGGATGTGCAACAGACGCATAGTCTATACTGAAACCACAGTCTTGTGCCCAGCCCTTGAATTCTGTAGCTGTGAAAGGGGAGCCTAGATCTGTGATGATTCGATTGGGCATGCCGAAGCGGTGCATAATGTCTTGGATGAACTCGACTGCTTTGGTTGCGCTGTACTTCGCGAGTGGTTTGTATTCAATCCACTTGGTGAATTTGTCGATTGCTACGAAGATGTACTCGAAGCCGCCTTTTGCTTTTTTCAGGGGTCCTACTTGATCTAGCCCCCAGCAGGAAAAAGGCCAAGCAGGTGGGATGCAGATAAGATTGTGAGCTGGTACGTGGGCTTGTCTTGCAAACATTTGGCAACCTTTGCATTTTTTGACAAGCTCTTCTGCGTCTTTCAAAGCGGTTCGGCCAGTAGAATCCGGTGCGAAATGCTTTGCCAACCAGTGTCCTTGAAGCGGCATGATTTCCATAGCAACCTGAGTGTATTTCATCTAGGATTTCTTTGCCTTCTTCAAATGAGACACATTTTAGTAGTACTCCTGATGATGCTGCTCTTCTGTAGAGTTTATCCCCTACTAGAACAGTAGTTTTTGCTTCTGCGAACAACTTGTGTGGCCTCTGCTTTATCTGCTGGCAGTTTATTTTCTTTGATATAGTCAATGAAAACTTGGGTCCATGAAGTGTTGATTATCAAGATCTGAACGCCTTTAGCCTGAATTTCATGTGTTGTTTCACCGGGTTGTTTGATAGAGGGAACTGATAGCTCTTCTATGAATATGCCGGGTGGAACTTTTGCTCTGTCTGATCCGAGCTTGGCAAGGACATCTGCTGCAATGTTGGAATCGCGTAGGACGTGTAAAATTTCTAATCCTTGGAAATGTTTTTCAAGTTTCCGTATTTCAGCACAATAAGCACCCATGTTTTCTTTGGTGCAATCCCAATCTTTGTTGACTTGGTTGATGACCACTGCTGAATCGCCGTATACGAGTAATCTTTTTATTCCGAGGGTAATCGCCACTCATAGCCCGTGGATGAGGGCTTCATATTCTGCTTCGTTATTTGTAGCTTGCCATAATATCTGAAGGACGTACTTGAGTTGTTTTCCTTCTAGAGAAATGAGGAGAACGCCTGCACCGGCCCCGCCTAGTTTGAGTGATCCATCAAAGTACATCTTCCAGTGGTCAAGGATTGTATCTGATAAAGGCTGTTGAATCTCTATCCATTCGGCCACGAAATCGGCGAGGGCTTGAGATTTGATGGCTTTCCATGGGGTGAAATTGATGTCAAGAGCTCCAATTTCAACTGCCCACTTGGATATGCGCCCCGTGGCATCTTTATTGTGTAGGATGTCTCCGAGTGGAAAATCTGTCACCACGGTAATCTTGTGGCTTTTGAAATAGTGGCGAAGCTTCCGTGAGGTAATGAGTAGAGCGTAGAGTAGTTTTTGTACATGCGGGTACCGGATTTTGGATTCTGACAGTACTTCGCTGATGTAGTATACGGGACGTTGCACTTTATACACGCGCCCTTGTTCTTCTCTTTCTATGACTATTGCTGTGCTGATTACGGTAGGAGTTGCCGCAATATATAGCATCATATCTTCATCTTTCTTTGGAGGTGTCAGGATAGGCGATGAAGTGAGGTATTCTTTAAGTTTTTTGAAAGCTTCGTCGGCCTCTATTGTCCACTCGAACTTGTCTGTCTTCTTTAGTAGTTTAAAGAAAGGTAACCCCTTTTCGCCGAGTCTTGATATGAAATGGTTGAGGGCCGCCATGCATCCTGTTAGTTTCTGCACATCTTTGACACTTCTAGGTGGGCCCATTTCTGTTATAGCTCGAATTTGCTTGGTGCTGGCTTCGATCCCGCGCTGACTGACCAAAAATCCGAGTAGTTGTCCTGAGGGAACTCCAAATACACATTTATTTGGGTTCAATTTCCATCTCCATTTCTTCAAGTTTTCGAAGGTTTGCTTTAAATCTTCAATTAGAGTGTCTGGGTTCTTTGTTTTCACCACCACATCGTCCACGTATGCCTCCACATTTTCACCGATTTGATTCCCAAGGCAAGTCTGGATAGCTCTTTGGTACGTGGCGCCAGTGTTCTTTAGTCCAAACTGACATGGTCTTGTAGCAGTAGGCACCAAACGGGGTGATGAAAGATGTCTTGCTCTGGTCTTCTTCTTTTAGTGCGATCTGGTGATATCCTGAATAGCAATCGAGAAAAGATAATAGCGCAGATCCTGCTGTCGAGTCAACTATCTGGTCAATGCGTGGTAGCCCGAACGGATCTTTTGGGCAATGTTTGTTGAGATCTGTGTAATCGACGCACATACGCCACTCGTCCGTGTTTTTCTTCTGTACAAGGACCGGGTTTGCTAGCCAATCTGGATGAAGGATCTCCTTGATGAATCCGGCTGCCATCAGTTTTGTTATTTCCTTTTTAATTGCTGCCTTCTTGTCGGGTGAGAATCATCGTAGCCAGTTGTTTTACAGGTTTGGAGCTTTTGTTAACATCAATTCTAGTGCTCAGCCAACTCCCTTGGGACTCCTGGCATGTTCGGCTGGCTTCCAAGCGAAGATATCTTTGTTAGTCCCGAAGAAAGTTGGTGAGCGCGAGTTCCTATTTTGCCAAGAGGTGAGCACTGATAGTTACTGTCTTGGAGGTATCGCCTATGCCTAAGTCGATTTGCTTGACGTCGGCTTCTTTTGGTGGTGCGATGATGCTGGGATTTTTAGCCGGTATTTCTAATTCTTCTTGGCTTGTTTCTGCAGCGATTGCGGCTATTTCTTTTCTTCCATTGTCGGCTTGCGCTTTAGCTGCAATTTGGATCGCCTGAACGTCGCAGTCAAAAGCGCGCTTTAAATCGCTTCGAAGAGAAAGGATACCGTTGGGTCCTGGCATCTTAAGCAGTAAGTACGGATAATGTGGTATTGCCATGAATTTGGCCAGTGCTGGACGTCCGAGGATTGCATGATATGATGAATCGAAGTCGGCGACTTCAAATTTGATAAACTCTGTTCGGTAGTTTGAAGGAGTTCCAAAGGTAATAGGTAAAGTAATTTGTCCGAGTGGCATGGCTGCTTTGCCGGGTACTATTCCGTAAAAAGGTGTGCTTGTTGGCGTAATCATCCCGGCGAGTTGTAGTCCCATTTTCCTTAGAGTTTCTGAAAAGATGATGTTAAGTCCAGCTCCTCCATCGATTAGTACTTTGGTGACGGTCATACCAGCAATAGTCGGATCTAGAACCAGTGGATAATGGCATGCGTTTCCCACGCTAGTCCATTGGTCTTCTCTGGTAAATTGGATAGGATACTACGACCAATTGAGGTATCTTAGTGTAGCCTGGTTCTGCTGTCATAATGGTCCGCAGTGCTAGTTTTTCTTGATGTTTGCTTCTGCAATCCGGAGCCCCTGAGAAAATCACTGCTACCATTCCCCTGGGTTTTTGGAATCCTTTGTCCTCATGGTTGTCTTCTTCTCTTTTCTGATTGTCCTCTTTGGTGTTTTCCTTACTATCTTTTCTTGTGTATCGATCATTGAAAGTGTAGCAATTTCCTGATGGTGTGCCTCCCACTAGGGTGCAATGGGCAACGTATGTTTTCAATGTCATCATATCTTCTGGGTTTGGGAAACTTCTTTGATTTGTCGGCCATTGCCACAGTATTGTCTGGTCTACGTTTTCTTTCTTGATGTCTGCTATTTCGGTGATTTTGCTTGTCCGGGTTAGTCTTGGTTGCTTCTGTCCAGGGAACCTCTCTCGTGTTTTTTCTTCTGCAGTAATCATCTTTTCTACTGTACGTCTGAATTCTTCATTGTTTCTTAGATTTTCTTTGCAGAAGTCTTGAAATTGCCATCTAGCCATGATTCCGTGAGAGAAAGCTTCAATTACTTCTCGTTCGGTTATGTCATGCACTTGAGCTCGTAGTTCGCCGAATCGTCGATAGTAGTTTCTAAGACTTTCACCTCCCTTTTGCTTGAGTCCTTTTAGTTCTGCATGAGTGATTGGGTGTATAATGATTCCTGCGAAATTCTCACAAAAAGCTCTTTGCAAATCCTCCCAATTTCTGATAGATCCTGGATTTAGTTTATCGAACCATTGGAGGGGCATGGCCTCCAGTGCCATGGGGAAGAAAAGGGTTTAGATATCATCGTCTCCTCCAGCTAGTTCAATTGATTGTGAATATATTCTGAGCCATTGCTTTGGTTCAGTTTTGCCATCATACTTGGAGTGATTAGACGGTTTGAATTTGTGAGGTAATCGCACCAATGCGAGCCTGTTCGCGAAGCAGGGGAACCTAGTCGTGTGCCTTGGTTTCTTTGAATTTAGATTCGGCGCCTTCCTCTGGCCAACTGTTGTTCTGATGGGAACAATCTTGCGAGGTTGTCTGGGATAGGTACCCTGCTCCTAGTCTTCCTTAGTTGTTCAAATCGGTGGCCTTGATTATGTTCCTTCCTACTTCCTCCGTCATGGCTTCCACCCGGCCCAAGTCTTTCGAAAGCGGATTTCCTTTGATTTTGATCTTCTTGCCGGTGGGTTGTTGATCTGGCGGGTAGTCTTGATCGAGCTTTCTCTTCATGCGTTCTCGGGATTGTTGATCGGAGCAAGTCCTGGAGCTGTTCATACTTCTCACCAGGATGCGAAGTTGCTCCGAGTTCTTCTAATGCTTCTCGAATCTTATCGTAAGGCGTATTCGCCGTGCGTCTTCCTTCGACTTCTCGTTGCGATTTTCTTTTGTCGTACTCAGCCAATTCTGACTCGTATCTGATCCAAGCTTCCCTGCGCTACCTAGCACGGTGTTGGCGCCCTTGCTTCAACTTGTTTTTTCTTTCTCTAGCTTGTTTCTGACTATCTGTTTCTCCGTCGTAGCCCTGGGCAAAGGGTGATATGTTGGATTCTGATTCATCTGATGATCTGACATCGGGTGCTTCTGGGGGATTTAATGGTGACCGCGGTCGTCGAACCATGAGCACTTCTCGTGCATAAGTCGTTCTATTATTGGCGTTAGTTTTCATGCTGTCGGAGTTGCTGATAACTTTAGTGGATGCTTCGGTGTCGTAGATCGAGTCTCCTTCTTGGTAAGGTAAAATAGTTGTTGTTGTTGTGCCGACTAGTTGGGTTTCGCTACCCTCAGGAATGGAATCCGGCCAGTGGATGATACAGTCCTGCGATGTTATCGTTAGCACGAGACCCTCCTGAGCTCCTGTCAGTGGTATCCCGAATCTTGGATTGAAAAAGTCTTTCGACCTGTCCCTGATAGGATTTTGTCATGTTGTCGAGCCCAAATGGAAAAGAACTCGACTTCTCGAGAGAATTCTGGGGGTAATCCGAGTTGTTTTGAGTCGTGCTTTGGAATCTTGCCAAAAAAGAACTCGGTTTCTTGAAAGCACTCGGATAAAACTTCGCCTTAGAGCTTGAATTCGAATCGGATACGGGTGGTCGTGAAATCCGATTTGACTCGGATACTATGAGCTGTGCGAATCTTTTGGTGAGCTGATCCGTTGCAGTTGTTGAAATAGGAACTTATTTTAGATGATCTGGATCTTCGAGGAGATGGCTTTGAAGCTTGTCGTTGTTGTCTGCCTCGCAGATCCATGAGCCGAAGATGAAAGTTGATCCCGTCGGGAAAATTATGTTGTCGAGGTCCATCGAGCTCTCGGAAGCAAAGTCGCCGAAAGCCCCTACCTGGCGCGCCAGCTGTTGATGTTTTACCACCGATAGCCTGCCACGGGGGTACCCGGGGCAGTATGTTCGGGCTTCGGCGTATACCGAACTCGATGGTTTACGCAAGAGACAGCCGATTTATCCTGGTTCAGGCCCTCGATCGTAGATCGAGTAATAACCTTACGTCCAGTCGGCCTTAGCCTTTGCGTTGGATTGATTATGATCTGCTCTGTTCTCTCCTTTGACAGGAGCATTGCCCTCCTTTATATAGTCAGGAGGCTAGAGTCCTAGTCGGTTTACAATGAGATTTCCTAGTAGGATTACTTGATAGTTCTACTACTAAAATTTACATGGGAAGAATCCTAGTTGAACTAGATCTTCTCTCTCCCTTGCGGGGTATCCTGTGGGTCCCGTATCGACAGCCGCCGATCGTAGTGCCCATCGATGGCGCCCACCGAAGACGGCGTTTCTGCTCCCACGAAGGGCAAGGCCAAGGCTAAGACCAAGACCGTGCGCCAACTTCTTGCGCCGCCGACAGCACGGGCACCGGCACCGGCACCGGCACCGGCAGCTACGACTTCTCCAGCGCCACCTCCAGCTCCAGGTACAATCGGTCTGGGGTCTTGATGTTCCGCTTGGCTGCTCCTGCTAGCTATTTTACATTGTCGTATGCTCTCATACAGAACCAGTGCTAGAAGCTTTGCAGACATGCACTACTAGCTAGCACGTGTAAGACATATATGTTTCTAGATTGATGAAGTTTTAGTTGTGGACGTGTGATATCATACTGAGTAGAAAGTTTCAGTCTCAACTCTGAACATGTATGATATATCTGATGCATCGTTCAGTATGTTTTCTTTTCTGAAGATTTGTAGTCTTGATATGTGTGTTGTTTGTCAATGCTGGAGCGGTACATATGAGTCTGCTGGCTAGGGACATACACTAATCCCCTCTAGAAATTCAGGATTGGAACATCAACTTAGTATTATTCAGTTCTGCACTGAGTAATAAAGCCTGGTGCACTTAGGATTGGAACATCTTTTTTTTCTAGACACAAAACCAAAACCTGACACAAAGATTAGATAAGCACGGGCTATGAGGCTAGATAAAACCTAGTCTTCTATTTTGGTGCAGCATTGATTTGCCTTTGTAATTAATATTTTGTCCTGCAAAATCTGATATTTTTATTGGGAAAAACTATAGTTTTTATCAAAATCTGATATAGTTTTTATTGGGAAAAATCTGAGATATTTTTATCAGTACTCTAACTTATTTTGGTCATTTTGCTTGATCATCAGGATCTAGGAATAAAAGGTCTGCATCTCAGAGTATTAGCTCTGGAACTTGTGATAGTCCAGCCACACAAGCATCCGTAGCAGCGTCAGTTTCAGTGATCGGTTCCAGTGCTCCTATTGTTGACATTGACACCAGTTGCACTGGCGCTGGCACTGGCACTGGCCCAGCCCAACCTGGTGGTGCACCAGCAACAGACACACCTGCAGCTCCAGTTAATATTGGCGAAGATGATCAAGATGATGAAGAGCAGGCTCATCTTTCTGGCAAGAGGTACAAAAAATGCACATCACATGTCTGAAAGTATTTCACCAAGAAAAAGGAGGTTATAGAGGTGGATGGAAAGCAGTATGAGTAGCTGTGGGGGTACTGCAATTTCGCTAGGTGCAATAAGAGGTACAGAGCTGAGGGCCCTTGTGGGACGACTGCATTCAAGAGCCATTTGAGGTCAAAGCACAGTATTGTGGAGGGACAACAACAGCTTAATGTTGGTAAGAACACTGGTTCTGAAATTGCTCATATCGTGCCTTTCAAATATGACCAAGAAGTTAGCTTGAGGAAATTGAACTTGGCAATCACCATGCATGAATATCCTTTCAATATAGTTGAGCATGAGTATCTTGTTGATATTTTCCCCTTACTAATATTTTGTTCAGATGCGAAAGTGGTTGGATCAATTGTGAGTGATCTTGAAGTTGATGCTTTGACTAATGTTGTGGCTAAACTGAAAATTGAGGTATGTTTATCCTCTCCTCTGTCTATATTTGATGTTGGCTGCTGTTAAAGCTATCTTGTTGAGTGGAGTAGCACACTGCACACACTTTCAACTCCATCTATATATGGTGCCGTGGCATGCATGTACTTGGTCTAGTACTGGTGGCCTACTGGAGGGAGGATCGGGTTGATTGTAGCACAAATAAAAACATTTCTTATTCTCATACACTGATCACACTAATACCCAAAGAGAGTGCATTGCATTATCAGTAAGCCTTAATTATCAGCATATGCACGTTCTGGCAAGGAGAGATGGATCGGATGCACTAGCTAGCTGCCATATGCAACTCGGCTGATTCTATGGAACTCCCTAATGCTCCTCTGTATATATTCACTTTGCAAATTTCTAGGACAAGGACAAGGAGGGCGATGGGGACTCTGAGGAGGACAATGAGGATGCAAAAGACATGGAGAGCGATGGGAACTCTGATCCTGACATCATGGATGATGCTTATGAGCTCTAGATGTTCATGTTCTGTTAATTGTGTGTCGTACTACTTAAGACCACGGGTCACGCACTTGTTAATTTGAACTAGATCATGCACTTGTTAGTCGCGAACTTGTTATGTATTTGGCCATGAACTTGTTTAATGTTATGCTCTGTGGATCGGTTCGTATTGAATTCTCGTATTCCGACCGTGTTCGATATAATTCCGCTCGAATTGTTTCGTTTTCGAAATTCTCGATATTCCGTAAGTTCGTGTTCGTTTTCGTGTTCGGTTTTTCCGCTTTCGTTTTCGTTTTCGTATTCAAATGTAAAAGTAGAAAACAGTTGAGGAGTTCTCCGTTCGATTCCGTCCGTTTTCATCCTTAGCGGTAACGAAGGCTGAGTCCGGGTGTTCCCATAAAGGCCCCAAGGCCCCAAACGCAAAATGAGCCAGGTACTCCGGCTTCTTGTGCCGTGGGACAGGTCCGACTGCACGAGTTGGTAGCGGCGGCGCTAGAGTACAAGTCGCGCACGACCACGGCACAGCACACCGCCGCTCCCCCTCACGCCCTCACCGCTCTCGCGTGCTCGCCGCGGCGGACGCCGTGCTGCGTGCTCCGGTGTGTCAGCCAGCCCGCCGCGATCCGCTCCGCTCCGTGCCACCTACGAAACCACCACCCGTCCGGATCAGGATACATACTATACGAGGCCGTATCCGAGTCATCATCCCGTGCTGGCTGCCTTGTCGGACTCCTCTCCTTTTCCAAATCACTCCCATTTCCACCGTCAATTTTTAGAGACTTTTCTCTGTGTGTCATTATAAAAGATCGTAATTATTTATGTGCCTCTGAAAAAATTTAGCGGTTTTCAGCGCCACTACTCTAACTTTTTCGTGTCATCCATGCCACTTCCGTCAGTTTGGGCTCTAACGCCGTTAAACTGTAGGTGTGAAAAGACGAAAATGCCCTTAAGTTCAAATATGTTATTAATTTTTTTGAGCATCTTAACGACTTCAAATGAAAAAACTCAAAATTAGAAAGTTGTAGATCTCGTCGAGATCTATAATTTTCATATAATTTTTTTTCATTTAATTTCGTAAAAAAATAATATAAATTTTCTAAGATATATTAATCATATCAAATTATATTTTTTTTACGAAATTAAATGAAAAAAAATTATATAAAAATTATAGATCTTGAAAAGATCTACAACTTTTTAGTTTTGAGTTTTTTCATTTGAAGTCGTTAAGATGCTCAAAAAAAATTAATAACATATTTGAACTTAAGGGCATTTTCGTTTTTTCACACCTGCAGTTTAACAACATTAGAGCCCAAACTGACAGAAGTGGCATGGATGACACGAAAAAGTTGGAGTAGTGACGTTGAAGACCGCTGAATTTTTTCAGATGCACATGAGATATTACGATCTTTTTATAATGGCACGTCTCCAATGTTTACACAAGACCCCGCCGCCGCCGCCCGCCCCTCCTAAACCCCCGCGACGACTCTGAGCAAGCCGAGTCCCCGGCGACCAACCATGGCCTTCTCCGCTAAACCCTACTGCTCCACCACCACCAAACCGCCCACCCCCACCACCCACCTCTCCCCCTCCCCCTCCCCCTCCCCCTCCCTCTCCGCCCATGGCCTCTCCGCCGCCGCCGGCAAGTCGACCCCCAACATCATCCGCCTCCGCGCGTTTGCCCAGCGCATCCGGGCGTCGCAGCAGCAGCGGCGGCGGCGGCCCGAGTACGTGCCGAACCGCATCGACGACCCAAACTACGTGCGCATCTTCGACACCACGCTCCGCGACGGGGAGCAGTCCCCCGGCGCCACCATGACGAGCGCCGAGAAGCTCGTGGTCGCGCGCCAGCTGGCCCGCCTCGGCGTCGACGTCATCGAGGCGGGCTTCCCGGCCTCCTCCCCCGACGACCTCGACGCCGTGCGCTCCATCGCCATCGAGGTCGGCAACCCGCCGGAGGGCGAGGGCGTCCATGTGCCCGTCATCTGCGGCCTCTCGCGGTGCAATAGGAGGGACATCGACGCCGCGTGGGAGGCCGTCAGGCACGCGCGCAGGCCCCGGATCCACACCTTCATCGCCACCAGCGAGATCCACATGCAGCATAAGCTTAGGAAGACGCCTGAGCAGGTCGTCGCTATTGCTAAGGAGATGGTGGCGTACGCACGCAGCCTTGGGTGCCCTGATGTCGAATTCAGCCCTGAGGATGCCGGCAGGTACGGCTCTTCACAGCTTTATTACTGTTGGGGAACACTAGTACTTGCAAATTTTGTTGATTGTTTGTCACTGTTGTTTCAATAGTTGGCGTAAAGAATAAAGGTCCGAGTATTAGGTACATGAAACTGTAATCTGGTCTGAAACTTCCTGCCCATGTAACTCAAGTTCTCAAAATCATCCACTAATCTATTGGGCAGTTTGCACCAAAGGCTCAATTTTAGTGCAACAGAGTTGATTGTGATTTAAAGCTTCTTCTACTAGTTTCAAAAGTCGCACCACTTGGCGGGGAAAAAAAATATGCTGAGTAAAATCTGCATTTTGGAATCAACCTTATTAGCAAATCAAAACGGAGCAATATTTTCTTACTACCGAAATTTTACTGCCACGTTTGGTCTTAAGTGAAGCTTGTAAGCTTATTAGTGCATCCAAATTATTTTGGTTGGTCTTGGCCAATTTACTTTTGTAAATGGAATGCAAAAGTTTAGCTCATCCTGGAACACCCTTGAATTGTTGTACTATTTCACAAACAAAGGATCCGTTTTTCCCTGATGTGCTTAATAAGGCTGTGGCCTGATAGATTTCACCTTGCCAATTACCATCCAGGTCAAATCGAGAGTTCCTGTATCATATACTGGAGGAAGTCATAAAAGCTGGGGCAACCACTCTTAATATCCCAGACACTGTCGGATACACCCTTCCTTATGAATTTGGGAAGTTAATTGCTGACATAAAGGCAAACACTCCTGGAATTGAAAATGCTATCATCTCCACTCATTGCCAGAATGACCTTGGTCTTGCGACTGCCAACACATTAGCGGTACTACCTTCTCCTTATTTGTTTCTATTTTATATATAATTTATTATCATTGGTTAATCTTTAACCGGGTTACTAATTTGACTTACCTTTAGGGCGCTCGTGCAGGAGCACGACAGTTAGAGGTGACTATTAATGGTATTGGTGAAAGAGCTGGAAATGCTTCGTTGGAAGAGGTGAACTCATGTAGTTGCCGTATTATATGCTGACATACCTTACAAAATAGTGTATGATGGATTTTGGAAAAGAAATCTGAATTGGCTTGATAGAGTGTTTTTACATGCCTAATATTTCTGATCATTGTTCAGGTTGTCATGGCAATTAAATGTCGTGGGGAGCTCTTAGATGGTCTATATACGGGAATCAATTCCCAACATATTACTTTGACAAGCAAAATGGTACAATAATTGTCTTTTTTGTCTGTTTTCTTTTCTACCTCTTTTGAATTTTTCAGATGACTGAAATTTCTGGCGCAAATGCTCTATTCTAGGTACAAGAGCACAGTGGACTTCATGTACAACCGCATAAAGCTATTGTTGGTGCCAATGCCTTTGCTCATGAAAGTGGAATTCATCAGGTAAACATATTCAGTCTCCTTGCTACCATCAACTTTTTGGAATTGTAGTTCTGGTGGGTTGGTTGTTTCTAAATCCTTAGCATTTATCTTTTTCATCTGTTCGGTAATTGGTTCTCAACTTTTAGATAATTATTTTCACCTTTGTGATGGATCAATCATGGTTTCACCTTGCATCATTGCTCCGAATCTCTGAGATATATATATTTTTTAACTGATGATATCAATGCTGTATGATTTAACTATTTTTATAAACTGTGTTGGTTATAGATTGGAATGGTTCTTCATGTTCACTTTTCTTTTGTTTTATTGTTTACAGGATGGGATGCTTAAATATAAAGGAACATATGAAATAATATCGCCTGATGATATTGGTTTAACACGTGCAAATGAATTTGGTATTGTTCTTGGGAAACTCAGGTATTATGCAACTTTCTACTATGATGTCATTTTCTCCAATAATTCTGCTATGATGTCTCTCAATTGGATTTCTCTTACCAACTTTCTACTTTTTACTTTTGCCTGATTTGGTATGCATCCTCTTAACTAAAGAGCCACAAATGCTTAGATTCTGAATGCTTATGTATTTGGCTACTAAATAGGTATTAACTGTCGTTGACATTAGTATAGGTAGTGTTGCAGAAGTATTGGTTGTAGGGTAATGATGTAAACCATTACACTTAAGTCACATCATAGACATATACCCTCTAATTCTGTAATTATGCAATGATGTATTATATTCTTAAACTTGAACCTTGATCGTTTAGTGTGGCAAATGTTTGGTCTTCCATTATTCTATTTATCATGTTTATGCTTCTAGGACTAGGATTGTTGGCTTGGTATAGTTTTATACTCTTCTAGCTTAGATGAACTAGATTTTTCATGCTAAAATACAATTGGACAGGCATACAATGGTAAAATAAGTCAAATTTTAGAATCTCATCCATAGTAATGTACTAATGTTTTCTTTTCTTGTTGTCCAGCGGAAGGCATGCAGTGAGATCTAAGCTAGTGGAGGTACAGCTTGAATATTTCTTTGTTTTTCTTGCTACAAGTCCACAGCTAGAGGCCTTTCATTTCAGTTCTTACTGTTACTGAATGGCATCCTTGTTTTTCCACTTGTAGCTTGGATATGAAATCAGTGACAAGGAATTTGAAGATTTTTTTAAACGATACAAAGAGGTCGCGGAGAAGAAAAAGGTGACTCTTTGCTTAAGTATACTTTGTTTATTGCTTGTGTGATACTTTCTATCCTTCAATTATTGTCTTTCTAAAAATTACATGCATTTAATTAATAACTTTCACCTTTTATTTGCCATGTTATTTTCTCTCTCTGCATTTTTATTGAATCGTTACATTTGCATTGAGGACTGTTTGCTCTCATGCTCAATTTATTCATCAAATCTTTATTATAATCTGTAGCTGTAATTTCTGACATGCACTATGCATTGAAACTCACCAGTTAGTTCACCATTTGCAGCGTGTAACTGATGAAGACATAGAAGCGTTATTGTCAGATGAAATATTCCAGCCTAAGGTTATTTGGTCCCTTGCTGATGTACAGGTATAACTGAGCTGCAGTTAACGAAACTTTGGTTAATAGAAACATGATATTCTAAGCTCGAAATGCTATGCATCCCTTGCAGGCAACATGTGGAACACTTGGCTTATCTACAGCAACTGTGAAACTGATAGCACCAGATGGAGAGGAGAAAATAGCATGTTCAGTTGGAACAGGTCCAGTTGATGCAGCTTACAAGGCTGTTGACCAAATCATCCAGGTTAGTTGCTTTCGGGATCTTGGTCTTTCTTGTATTGGTACACGATATCTAACAAGATGGTATTGATCCATTATGTTTTAGTTATGAAACTACTTGTATCTGGTGAACCTGTAGTTTAGTATCGTCATTATAAACCCACTAAAATCAAACCCAGTGTTTACAAGGATTTGCATCAAATTTATCACCACCAGATGAATTTCATGAGAAGGGATACACTGGTTCGATGTTGAAAATGAAATTGCATATATATATAGTGGCATGACTTGTTGATATGATGATTTAGCAGAGTATTGAGTCTGGTTATAGTTTAGCAGCTTGAGAAAGAAATGAAAGTGTCAGTTGAGCTACTTGGAAAGGTTCCAAGGTCCATTTCAATGTTGTGGTATCATGCAATGTAGCATGGGATGCTATTCTATCGACAGCACTTTCCAACTTTGGCTTGAGAAATTGTGCATCTTCTGAAATAGTGTCTACTTTAGCTGGTGTGCATTTTGAGTAGAAAACTGGGGTGTCAAAAAATGCTTAGATGTCAACATGGTTTGGCACCTATCAGTTTTGAGTAGAGAAATACAAATGGACTAAGTAACTAACTGATGCAGCCAGGATTGGGCCCAAATGCATTAACTCAATTATTTTGTTTCATTTATTATCGTTGGATCAAAACCAAGAGAAGTCTAATAGGACTTGCTATCTGCAGATTCCAACTGTCCTCCGAGAATATGGTATGACTTCAGTCACAGAAGGCATTGACGCAATTGCGACAACTCGAGTGGTTGTCACTGGAGATGTGACCAACAACTCCAAGCATGCCTTGACTGGTCACCCTTTCAATCGCTCCTTCAGGTTATAGCCCATTCAAATCCGGTTTCATTTTTAAAATGCTTCTGCCATTCCCTTCTCTCTTAACAAATATCTGTGTTTGCTGACTTCAGCGGGAGTGGGGCAGCAATGGACATCGTTGTGTCCAGCGTCAGAGCTTACCTGAGTGCCCTGAACAAGATGTGCAGCTTTGTTGGTGCTGCGAAAGCCAACAGCGAGGTACCTGAGAGCGCAAGCATTCAAAGCACAGAGTGAGTTTGGCGATCGTTTTGGTTTTCATGTGGGCTGGGTGATGTAAGAGCTTGAGCAACTATAGAGTGACATTTCGTTTCAGTAACAGGCTGTTCAGTATTGGGTTTCCCCTTGTCAGTGTGGTGATTGTGCTGTTCCTTTTTGGGAGGATAGTCCCTTTAGCTTAGAACATGCAGGAAATTTTGGCCCTATGTAGTGTACAATTTGTATCTTATATGAACCATACTTTCAATAATGAAATAATATTAGGGTGCATCTAGCCACCCATATATCTACCCCAAATTTGTTGGTTTTTTCCCCAGAAATCCAACGTACCGGAGAACCTCCCTTTTCCGGAGTGGTGGTGGATGTGCAATACACTTGTTGCTTTGTTAGTGTGGAATAATGGTACAGAGTTACCGTGTGGCGGTTTATGTTGACGCCTTAATTCAATTTGATGGTGTTGTTTTATTTCTTTTGTTGCATGCGGTTGTTAGTTTGTTGCTTTTTTGTCCTTTATTAAAAAGCAGCTTTAGAAGAATATACTTGGGGCCTCACCTACTTTTTGGGGTTGAGTGGCAAAAACCTTACTCTAGTAAGGCCACTGCTAAGACCGTCTCTAACAACATGACTCTATTCAGGAGACATATTTACAGTATGTGTTGTACTGAAAGAAAAAGGTTATGGACCTAAAAGCTGCCTTCTCCAACATCAACGCCAAATTTACCGGAGCTAGGAGCAGCATACAGCCGGACACCGTTCTGGCCATGTGAGCAGAAGACGCAAAAGCAACGTGAACCATACATTTTTGGATTGTGCCCAGCCTCTCACCCAAAATGGGTACTGCGTTTGCCTACTTTGTTGGACCCGTTTACTGTCGTAGAAGCAACGTGAACCATGTATTTTTTGATTTGGGTGCCGTAATGGCTAGGCTGTTGGAGACGGTCTAAGTCCCTCAAATGTAGGGGACCCTTGAATCACTCTCAACCCCTATATTTCTTTTTTTTCGAATTACTAAAGTACAGACATAGACGCACGTGCACTCACCCTTATGAATACACGTACGTAAACCCCACCCCTATGAGCACCTCCGTAAGACTGTGCCGGCACATCTCGAGATTAACGAAGTCATCATAGGCGCCTCGTTGTCGACGGGAACATCGCCTACCACTAAAAGCACAACGCCGTTAAATCGTGTATTAAATTCAGAAAAATGGGAGCACCCTTGTCAAGTCGAGGACTTAAGCCAGGGTGGGCAGGTTCCACCACAAGGAACCTAACCAACTGAGCTATGCTCATTTCGCTCAACCCCTTATTTCCAATGGATTAAAAAACCCTATTTTTATGACTCTATCTAAGGCCCCTACTTTACGGTTTCTATCCTTCCCATCTCCCTTTTAACCCCATATCCGCACATAATCATCTCGAGCCCCCCTCTACTTCCACCGTCCACATTTGCCTCTTCGATGTCGGTAACCAGATTCGCACCCCGCCATGGGTCCCTTGTGTTTTCCCTGCCTGATTTGGTCCCTTAAGTGAAACCCTAAATCACGCCTTCCACCTATGACTTTTCAAGCTCCGATTGCCCTAACTTGGCCTTTGAGCTCCGCTCGCCTGCCATTGAGATTCAGCTCCTACCTCTGCTCTTCTGCCCCCAGGGTTCGGCCTCGAGCTCCAGCCTCCTCCTCGACCCTGGTAGTACCCTAGCCTCCACCTGGGTCTTGGTAAGTCAAACTTGTATCAAATTTTATGTCAACCCATGGACGTGTCAACCAAATGTCAATTTGGAGTATGAAATGTAAATTCTTGCATGGGAGTTTGCTTGTGAATTTATTTGAGACTATATGTTCCTATGTCATTTTTTATTGCCAATTGATTTGACACTTTAGATGTGTATTTAATTGTTGTAGCCGATGTTGTCGGATGATGAATATTTAATTGATTTGTATGAACTTTTTATTATAATTTATTAATTTGAATTGATGTAGTGTCAAAAGAGAGAATACGTATATGTGTGCGAAAAGAAAGTAAAGATGAAATAGGGGGCCTACGGGTCCTGCGGGAAAGCACGAAGCGTGATCGAGCTGGAGCCATGGGCTGTCAAAAAAAATGTAGAAACGAGCTGGGATGTGTATTGGCTTGTCGACCCTCAACGGAGTACGATGGCTAAGCCTGTCGTAGGGCCGTAGGGGTTAGGAGTCCGGTCCTTAGCAACCATGTTTCTGTTTCCGGAATGGGAATGTGAACTTAGGTATCATTTTATAACGTGGGAATTAAAATATTTGCGTTTCTGGAAAGTAGATGTTCTCGGAACGTGGAACATGAAAACAGAAACGTGGGCCATGTTTCCATTCTTAGGCTGCTAAGGTCTGGTCTACGACATCATCGACAAACGATGCAAGTGGCAACGATGGCACAAGTGTTACATGGCTTAGAGTTGACTACGACGGGTACAAGCAGCCTGTTCGGCAGCCTATAACTGTCTATATCTAGCTTAGCTTATCAACCAGCTAACAGTGTTTTCCTTTTATACCAAACTAGTCAGCAGTATTTTCAGCCTATGACTTATAAGCCAATCTAGCCGAAACGAACGGGTTGAAGGGATGACTCGGTGCATGACATCGCCGAAAATGATGGCACAAACAATGATGATGGCATGTCAACAACTCAACATGATTCCTTTATGTTTCTCTGACGATGGTGTAGTGTAGCGACCGACATGTGGTGGTGTGGTTCTTCTGGAGTGATCGTGGTGCGGTGCTTTCTAGAGTGGCGGCGTCGTTGCTACCTTGCTGGGATTGGGGAGAAGAAGGTGTGAAACAAAAAGTGGTACTCACGGGAGAAGTCACGAGATGAATTCGGACCGAATGTCAGATGGTGTGTGACCAAAATACCAATTATAGAAAATCTTTTAGAAAAAAATACAAGTTTGTATACCAAGTGGACTGCAAAGCTTGACACACATCCCAAAACAAGATTCAACGGTTGCATGTGTGTCAGCATGAGCCCTTAAGGGCAGAATTTCCATATCTGAAGGCGGCCATAAAAATAACACACTCTCTCTCTCCTCCATCTTGTGCATGGTGGCGGGCCATTTGTCTATTATTATACCTGTCCTTATAGATCCATTATTGTTCTGTTCAGTTTTGTTGTTTTTTTTTATAAAAAAAACAAAAACAAGTCTCTACATAAGCTTCGTTGAGCTGGACGATGAATTCATTCACCTCCATGAGTCATGCCCGCTGATCATATGCTGCACGGCAGTACGTGACGGCCTGGTAGGCCTTCAAGGTGTGGTGCAGGACGTAGGAACTAGCGCCAGAATAATCTTGCGCGCCCGAGCGGCCGAACCAATAATGGCCCAAGCGTGTATCGCCGGAGCCAGGACGGAGCGTCGCCGGAATCCTGTACCGATTCCGATTGCCCGAAGTGGAAAGGACGCCCATATGGCACATCGACCACGGCTGCGAATCGGATTTGCCGGCCTGTTGGTACACCCACGCCTCGGATCTACAAATATCACGACACCTGGCCGGCCCGTTAGTTCATCCTCTCCGGCCGCACGCTAGCTGCCTTCTTGTCGGCCCGCCTCCGGTGCAGTGTGTAGGGAGAGCGAGATCAAGATGGACGGCGCCGGCAGCAGCTCCGGCGACGTTTCCTCGACGCCCGCCACCGACGAGGGGCCTCGTGCGGACCCGGAGCTGCCGCAGCCGACGGACGACGTCTATGTCATCGCCGTCACGCGCAACCTCGCTCCCGTCGCGCCTTCCAGGGGGGTGAGGGTGCAATTAGGCCGAAACGGCATGCAGCCTACCCTCATCTTCTTGGAGTCTCGCGACGGCGACGGCGACGCTGACGCCGGAGTGGACGACGACGCGCACGGCGGGTTCGGCTTCGGCTTCGGCTTGGGCGCCGTCCCGGTCCCGGCGTCCGGCGTGGCCATGGCCTGTCCGCCGGAGACGACGGTGGGCGAGGGAGAGAGAGGCGAGTGCGCGGTGTGCCTCGAGGAGTACGAGGCCGGCGACGCGCTGAGGACCATGCCGTGCGCGCACGGCTTCCATGAGCGCTGCATCTTCGGCTGGCTCCGACTCAGCCACCTCTGTCCGCTCTGCCGCTTCGCGCTGCCGCCTGAGCCCTGAGGAGGGCACGGAGGCCGACGTGGACGAGGATATACGATGATGACGAAGGCCGGGGACGCTGCTGACGACGGCGGCGGCGCATTGGATAGTACCTACGATTCATGTTTGTAACGTGATGATGGAGATGAACTCAACATGGTGCCGGAGGATGGACATGTGGAAGATAGTACTATGGACAAGACTACCGATTATGAAGTGTTGTGCTGAGGAATGAGAATTAGGCGGCTATGGTTGCAATATTGAAAGGCCCTAATGGCTAGAGGGGGGGTGAATAGCCTAATAAAAATTTCTACAACAACACTTAACCAAATGGTTAGACAATTATGAGGCGAAGCGAGTGTTGCGCTAGCCTACTCAAAATGCAAGCCACCTACCACAATTCTAGTTTAGATAGTGTCAATTCACACAAGATCAATGACACTACCCTATGTTAGTGTGCTCTCAAAGGCTAACTAAAGAGCCACACCAACCAAGCATGCAAGCTCTCACAACTAGTTACACTAAAGAGCTTATCAACTAGTTTGCGGTAAAGTAAAGAGAGTGATCAAGAGGGTTATACCGCCGTGTAGATGAATGAACCAATCAATCACGAAGATGAATAACAATGATGACCAATCACCTCGGAATCAATGATGAACACAATGATTTTTACCGAGGTTTACTTGCTTGCCGGCAAGCTAGTCCTCGTTGTGGCGATTCACTCACTTGGAGGTTCACGCGCTAATTGGCTTCATACGCCAAACCCTCAATAGGGTGCCGCACAACCAACACAAGATGAGGATCACACAAGCCACGAGCAATCCACTAGAGTACCTTTTGGCGCTCCGCCGGAGAAAGGTCAAGAACCCCTCACAATCACCATGATCGGAGCCGGAGACAATCACCACCTCCGCTCGACGATCCTCGCTGCTCCAAGCCGTCTAGGTGGCGGCAACCACCAAGAGTAACAAGCGAAATCCGCAGCGAACCACGATTACTAAGTGCCTCTAGATGCAATCACTCAAGCAATGCACTTGGATCACTCCCAATCTTACTATGATGATGAATCAATGATGTAGATGAGTGGGAGTCCTTTGGCTAGGCTCACAAGGTTGCTATGTCAATGAAAATGGCCAAAGATGTGAGCCACAGCCGACCATGGGGCTATAAATAGAGCCCCAATCAAATAGAGCCGTTATACCCCTTCACTGGGCAAAACGCGCTCTGACCGGACGCTCCGGTCATACTGACCGGACGCTGGCCCTCAGCGTCCGGTCGCCCGATGGACGCCACGTGTCATCGCCTTCAAACGCCATTTGTCAGATTCCAACGGCTACGAAGCTGACCGGACGCTCCGGTTAAAACTGACCGGACGCTGAAGCCCCAGCGTCCGGTCGTTTCCAGTAAGCTCCCCGAGGCATGTTTTTTCGACCGGACACGTCCGGTCCACCTTGACCGGTCGCAGACCAGCTTCCGGTGCTCAACCCTACCCACTGTGCCGTCTGACAGCTCGACCGGACGCAGCCCTTCAGCGTCCGGTCGCTGAGTGACCCAGCGTCTGGTCAGTAGACCGACGCCAGCATCATTTCGATCAACTCCATTTCAACTCTAACTTCTTCACCCTTGCTCAAGTGTGCCAACCACCAAGAATTTTGCATCCGGCGCAATAGAAAATAGACATTTTATTTTCCCGAAAGCGCCGAATCGCAAGCTCGGCGGGAGGGAGAGAGGGACCCAAACCCATCTCAACCCTACAAACACCTTATGCACATATGGTAGCATATTTTCACAAATATTATCAAGGGTGTTAGCACTCCACTAGATCCTAAATGCATATGCAATGAGTTAGAGCATCTAGTGGCACTTTGATAACCGCATTCCGATACGAGTTTCACCCCTCTTAATAGTACGGCTATCAAACCTAAATGTGATCACACTCTCTAAGTGTCTTGATCACTAAAACAAAATAGCTCCTATGGTTTATACCTTTGCCTTGAGCTTTTTGTTTTTCTCTTTCTTCATTTCAAGTTTAAGCCTTTGATCATCGCCATGCCATCACCATTGTCATGCTATGATCTTCATTAGCTTCTTCTACTTGAAGTGTGCTACCTATGTCATGAGCACTTGATAAACTAGGTTAGCACTTAGGGTTTCATCAATTCACCAAAACTAAACTAGAGCTTTCAAACATGTCAAGCGAGTGTTTGGGCTTAGGCGATCTAAAGATTGTAGTTAGTTGGCCTATTTCTTTTTTCTGAAGAAGACGATGATAGGATTTCCAGGACCTCTATGTGCAGATCTAGTGGGTAATACTTGACTTAGATGGGATGACTTGCTGATGTATCTCACTAAACCCTATCGCGGTCGAGGCGTCGGTGACGTAGTAGACACAGCGGGTCAGAGTAGAGGTAGCCGTGACCTAGGTCGTCGTAGGTAGCAGCAGTGCAGACGCGGTGCTGTGGCGGCGGTGAAAGCGATGGAGCTTCCCATCACTTACAGCGTCCCTCTCGATCGGTCTTGGGATAGGACATCGGTGAGAGCTGGCGGCTGCAGTGAACCTTGTACCTTGCGCCACGGCCCCCACCTTTCTCTTTATAGTGTTGAGCGACGGGGGCCCATTAGCCAGGAGAACGGCTGGGCGCCCCCGATCAGGGCGCGGATAAAGGGCCCAATTGGCACTTGGGCCAACTTGGTGGAGATCAATCTAACATTCTCTCCCTTGATCTCACCTTATGACTTAAACTTCACTTACTTTATCTTTTTCCATCAGTGCATAGAGCGTGCCTCATCGTCACGGTCAGTTGCCATTAGATTAAACAACTACAATGCTCCTCTCTGTTTTGAAACAGATTCTCAACTAGGCCCTTAGTATCTAAAAATCATAGGCTATCCCGTAAACCCATGTCGACTGTGTGTTCTCTGAACGCACTGGGTAGTTAGCCTTTGATAAGCGGATCCGTAAGTATTTGCTTGGTACTTATATGCTCAATGTTTTTAAAATGATTCTAGATTTTCTCCTTTACAACATATAACTTAATGTCAATGTGTTTGGCAACACACTTGACCTGTTGTCTTAGGAATTAACTACTTTAAATGGTTATTGTTATTGACTACCATTGTTAAATCCGGGTACATATTCCCTTAACCACTTTTGACTGTTCCTGAGGCCTCATGACAAGCTATATTATGGTATGCATCATTGATGACACCACAATAGTTTTATTGGAGCTTTTCCACAATAATACTCCAACTACGAGTGTTAGCAACTACTGTGGATTTCACTACACATCTCGCCAAAACTTAACATTTGTGCCAACAACTATTTAAGAGTACTTATTCTTTCTTACTCAGCATGAGGCCTATGATACTTTGCAAAAATTGCAAGACATTCTTAACTCCATTCCAGTGATCTATATCTGGATTGGACTTCTGCCAAAATATCATGTATATGTAAACTACATCAGGATAAGTTCTTACTTGTACATTCATTAAGCTTCCAACAGCTGAAGCATATGAAACCATGTTCATTTGATTGATCTCATATCGGTTTCTGGAACACTGAAAATTCTCAAATCTATTACCCTTGACTATAGGAGTAGGCATAGGTTTACTCACATGCATACTTTATTTCTTTAGAATCTTTTCTAAGTATGCCTTTGCGATAGTCCTAATACCCCATTTTCTTTTATCTCGGTGAATTTCGATTCCTAGAACCAATGATGCTTCATCAAGATCATTCACATTGAAACTTGAGGATAAAACTTCTTCTCCAATAACAGATTAACATCACTACTAGTGAGTAGAATGTCATCTATTCACAGGATGTGGAAAATGAATTTTCCATTCTTGAACTTCGCATAAATGCTGCTGTCCTTCTTATTTTCTTTAAAACCCAAACTTTCTTATTGTTTCATCAACTTCAAATATTACTGTCTAGAGACTTATTTTAACCCATAAATGGATTTCTACAGGCGGCATCCCATATGTTCTTTTGCTTTCATGACAAAACTTTTGGGTTTTGCCATGTAAACATTTTCATACAAATCCCCGTTGAGGAATGCCTATCTTTATATTCATCTGATGTAACTAAATCATAATGCGCCAATAACACCATTATGATTTTAAAAGAATCCTTGCATGAGACTAGAGAGAAAACTCTCATTGTAATCTATTCATTCTCTTTGCGTAAAGCCTTTTCCTATAAGTTGTGCTTTATATCTTTCTACATTTCCTTTGGAGTCACGTTTTGTGTTGTAGACCCTATTACAGCCTACTCCTTTGGGCTCTATTAGGAATTTCTTTTAAGTCCCAAACATCATTGGTATTCATCGAATTTATTTCAACTTCCATAGCTTCTTGCCATTTAAACGAGTAAACGCTTCTTATGGCTTCTTCAAATGAGGTGGGATCACCCTCCATTTGAATTTCTTCACTAACATAGACTTGATAGTCATTAGAAAACTGGTTTACTAATTCTTTGAGACATTCTGTGACCTTAGCGCTACTGGCACTTCCATGTGGAGCTATTGTTGCTCTTCATTGCCAAGAGGCAATTGATTCTACAGGCTCCTGTATCACAAGATTCTTGTTTACATTATTCATCTTCTTTGAATATCCAACAACAGGTGTTGTATAAGTCATACAACATCAACAAGTATCGAGAATTTTGTTGTTTTGAATCACTGAAGTGGGCACATAGTCCTGCTTCTCTTCAAGTCATAGGTCTCTACATACCTCTACATACCATGCTCTCCCAGATCTTCCCATCTTTTCTAAAAATGGTGTATCTTCAAATATCTTATTTTGGATTTAATCTGTTAAAACCTCATATGGCGCTTTAAGCACCACCTTAACATCTTTGAGGCTGACTACGCTATCTTCCTATCGGAACTTTAAAAGATCCAAAAATTTAGCTATTTCTCTGCTTAGGGGTATCATTGTTGTGACCATTGTACTCCTCCAACGGTCGCATTTATCTTAATTAATCTTTATCTCACTCTTAATGAAGAGTATCTTTCTTAATTGATCTTTATCTTACTCTTAATGAAGAGTATTTTTCTTAATTGAACTTAATATTCTACCCCTCGAAATATGGTATGAACTTTACTGCCATAATTTTGAGAACTATTCAGAAAACCTGTGAATGAGGACACATTTATAACTTACTTCATTCAGATGATTATGTCATGTAAACAAAGTTATTTCTTGATCCGTTTAGTAGTACACTTTCCTTATTTCACTTCAAGAACTTAACGAGGTCTTTTATTAGCAGTACTTTTACAAGTCATGCTTGCATCTTTTCTTATCTTTTGGTTAGTATTGACCATGACGATGCATTTTTATTGTGCCACGGTCAATACTAGGACAGCATAAGAGCTACCCAAACTTCTCTCGCTATGCGGAATACAAAACATATGAATCATCACAAAACTTCTCCTGCCATGCAGTATTGACTAGCATAAGTATTATGCCAAAACTTCTCCTTATGCGGGATAAATCTATACACAATTTACTGTAACGAAAACTTAGTCATGACAACTAAAACATTCACTTATTTCTTTATTTTCTAATTAAATCTTACCATTGGTTCTAATTTAATCAGAAAATTAGTAAACTAACAAAAAAAACAGTCTTGAACTGGCTTGACTCAAGCATTTTCATTCACATGGCCCAGCATTGCAGCCCGTTGGCATGCAACCGAGTGATTTGGTCGGTTAAATAAACAAGGTGCTTCTGCATCAATAGTACATCACCGTTGGGCAGAAAATAAAATTAATGCATAAAACTCATAAATCAACTTAAAATACATATAACTACTCTTCAAAATTAAAATCTCCTGCTGGTTCGAATTTAATTAGAAGATAATCAACATCATTGCAGCGAAAACTTGATAATAAAATACATTCTTTTAGTTCAGAAGCATTTCTTGGTCCTTACTTACTCTCTGAAAAATTGACCACGTTGGTGTAAAATTTATCAAAGATTTAAACTTTAAACTTAAATTCATTATAATATTGTTATCATCAACGTTGGTAAAAAAATAACAATACCATAATCTAACATAAACAAATCGGACTACTCCTCTAATTTAAATTTTTCTGTTGGTTCCAATTTAATTAGAGGATAAATATAATCATAATTTACTAAATGTAATAGCTCTTCGAATTAAATTCTCCCGTTGGTTCTAATTTAATCGGAAGATAATCAACATTAAACTTTACAGCGAAAATATGAGAAAATTATTTATCTACTTTTCAGAAGCATTTTACTGTACTCAACTAGTCTCTAAAAAAATTATCCTGTTGGTTCAAATTTTGATAGAGATTTAAACTAGACAAAAAATCATCAAAATTTGCTTCTAAAAATAAATAAACATAAATGTGCTACTGTTTTATGGCCCTTAGCAAAATTGGCCCATCGGCCCATCCGCCAGCGCGGCCCAGCGTGCTCAGCTCACCCATGGGCCCATCCTTTACCGCGGCCCACGATGGCCACTCGCACCGTACTCTCCCCGCGCCTAGGCCGTAACCTGGGCCTGGGCCGGGAATTCACTTCCCCGACTGTGCTTCTTTCGATCGGAGCACACACAGCCGTCCGTAGTGATCCGACAGTCGTCCGTCATTCTCGCGAGATTAAAACCGGCAGCCATGGCGGTGCGCCTGAAACCCTAGCTCATTTGTGTTCTCCACTTTCTCTCTCTACGCCGTAGTGCTCAGTGCTGCAGCTCTGGTAGACACCCGCAGCGCAACCGGAGAAGAGAGAGAGCAGCGGAGTGGCGCCGCCGCCGGTCCCCTCATCGACGTGCACGCTCGCCCTAGGCTGAGTGCGCCGCCGTCGAGCGGTCTTGGAGACGGTGCCCTAGACTCCCACACGCACTACGGTGGGGTTCGTCCTAAACCCTAGTGCGACATCACCGTGGGTCCCCTCATCGGAGCGCACGCTCCCTAGTGGGTGAGCACGCCGCCGTCAAGTGGTCTTATGACGGTGTCCTCGGCCAGGGCTCGCACGCACAGCGACGAGCGTGGCTCGCCATCTCCTCGTGTGTCGGCGAGGCGACGGCGGGTGCATCTTCCCGCGCGCGGTGGTGGCGACGATGGCGAGAAACCGGGTATGTGCTCCCCTTCTCTATCCATCTATCTAGGGTTAGGGTTAGGTATTTGAGTTAGGGTTTCGATCTGTTTCTACAAATTGAATCCCCTCCTTCTACTTTCTTGTTCTGATCTACTCTAAGAGCTAGATCTATGCCTAGTTAACCTGGCTCTGATACCATTGATATGATTTACTGGACCTCTATGTGCAGATCTAGTGGGTAAAACTTGCCTTAGATGGGATGACTTGCTAATGTACCTCACTAAACCGTGTCGCGGCCGAGGCGCCAGTGACGTAGTAGCCATAGCGGGTCGGAGTAGAGGTAGCCGTGACGCGCCCGCTAGGTCATCATAGGTAGCAGCAGTGCAGGCGCGGTGCTATGGCGGTGGTGAAGGCGATGGAGCTTCCCGTCGCTTACAGCGTCTCTCTCGATCGGTCTAGGGATAGAACATCGGTGAGAGGCTGGTCGCTGCGGTGAACCTTGTAGCTTGCACTCCGGCCCCCACCTTTCTCTTTATAGTGCTGCGCGACGGGGGTCCATCAGCCAGAAAAACAACTGGGCGCCCCCTATCAGGGCGCGGATCAAGAGCCCAATTGGCCGTTGGGCCAACTTAGTGGAGATCAACCTAACAGATGATACAAACATATGGTAATTAAATTAAATTGCCTAAATAGTTGGAAACGTAAAACCATAATCAATTTCATTTGTTTTACGTTTTCTTAGAATTTATTCTATATATTTGTGGTTTGAGCTACCATTTTTGTTTTTCTAAGAAAAAGAATGTAGCTAAAATTTTTGTTTTTCTAAGAAAAGAATAAATTCTCGAAGATTGACCATAAGTAAACGATAATTACCACTTCCGTTTTCATCCTACACACCGCGCCCTAATAGTCAATTTCCAAAGACTTGAGATGGGTTGCTGGAGTGCGTTCTCGCATCTTCTTGCACTATGGCAGCGGTCAATCTTGCATAGTGGTGGTCGTTCTGACACAAGGAGGCTCTTTGAGGGTAGCTAGAGATGGTACTTCTAGTGCAATTGATATCTACGGTATGTTGGCGAGCTGTGGGCAATATAGGCTACTAGATAGATGAGATGCATTGGCCATATCTCGAAGGGCGTGAAAAGCTTAGTGGTCGCCCAATATGGTGCTTGTGTATTGGCTTGGCGGCTTTGCAACGGAGTACGGTGGCTAACCCAATGTGGGAGGGTAAGTATAGTGTAGGACATCATCGACGGTGTGTGGCAATGACGACACGAGTGCCATATGGCTTAGAGCTTACTGCAGCGGATGGAAATGGCTTGGTGTGCGACATTGTCGGTAATGACGACATAAGCAATGACGATGCCATGTCCACATGATCGACCAGACTAAAAGGCGAATATCCGCCTAAATTAAATTTAGAAAGGCTACATTTCCTTTTCTAGCAAAAAAAAATCCCACCTTTATCCTTTTTCTGGATGGAACCACACGTGCAGCAGCCATTCTCCTCTCAAGGCACGCTTTCCAAGCTGCTGACATCATTAAAAAAAGAAAAAACATTTATTTCAAAATGCTATAACTTCTGAACAGTGTATCTGTTTTTAATTCTGTCTGCACCGGTGTGTTCTACACGACGAGACGAATAAAATTAGACCTTACTTACACGTGTTTCGAAGAATTTTTTTTCCAGTAACAATTTATGTGTACTAACTTATAACGTATATCTTATAACATATGACTTATGCCAAAAACTTGTAAATACAAAAGTTATGAAAACACAACTTAAGTATAAAAAGTTACGAAACCCAACATATGTTAATAAGTTATTCTAAAAATTTATGTACTTAAGTTATTCTATACAATTTGCCAACGCTAAAGTTAAGATAAAAACTTGTGTTAATAAGTTCTGCTCTGCAAAATTTTATATTGTAAAAGTTGTGGTAATATGTTGTGCATAAAAGTTATGTGTATAGCTTGGTAACTTCCAAAAAAGGAAAGTTAAGTGTATAACTTGTTTGTATAACTTAAATATATATAACTTGATAAATGATTTAGATATAAAGTTGGACATATAAGTTATATTACATAACTTAGTTGTACAAATTAATATCATAACATAATAGCAGAAATATGAAACTATGTACGAAAAATAACTATATAGTATAACTTATAAATATGTAACAAAAAAAGATAAAAAATAGTAGAAAGAAAAAAAATGAAAGAAAAAATAAACGTCCGTACAGCCAATAGTCAATGCCATGGGACAAATCTGACCAATGTACGGAATATATCTACGTACCATGGAAAGAGGGGAAATATTTAAGAACGAAGTGGAACCTATAAAAAACAGCAAGAATAATTAAAGGAAAAGGAACGGAGAGATCCGTGCGGATGGACGCGTCGTTCGCTGGGGAGAAATCCAGTGAACGACCGCTCAACTGGATTTGGGCCACACGATTCCTTTATGTTTTTGTGACTATGGTGTAGTGTGGTGACCAACATTTGGTGGTATAGGTCCCGTTCGGCATGCTGAAACTTGGCTGAAAGTGGCTGAGAAACACTGTTCTGGCTGAAATGTTGTGAGAGAAAAACACAATTTTGATTGAAAAAAGAAGCCGAATAAACCGGATTTAAGGTAAGCCGAACGGGGCCATCGTGCTTTTGGAGTAGCGGTGGATGCGCAACCACTTGTGTAGAGGTGTTGTACAATGCATGTTGAGGCCTCAATTCAAGTAGACACCATTATTATTTATTTATTTTTCATTGCTTGCAGTTGTTAGCTTAGCGAGCATCCCAGTTTTAGTCCTTTAAGAGCAACTCCCGCAAATACCAGACGTCTAGGACTCATCTACTTTTGGCAATTGAGTGGCAAAACACTTACTATAGTAAAGTCATTTCTCAATCCCTTTGGCAATTGAGTAGCAAAACACTTACTATAGTAAAGTCATTTCTCAATCCCTCAAACTTAGAAAGTCCTCGGATCACCCTCAAGTCTTTATTCCCATGACTCTCTCTAAGGTCCTTACTTTACGATCTCTATCCTTCCCATATAGATGGCCATTCGGGCCGTCCGGCCTAGCACGGCACGGGCCCGTGCTCAGCCCGGTCCGGTGATCATGGGCCAGCATGTCTTGTCAGGTTCATTGGGCCATGCCGTGCCAGCACACGAGCGGCACCAACGGCCCAAGCACGGCCCTAAAGGGGCTAGGCCGTGCTGAGCCGGCCCGACGGCCTGTTGGCCTGACGTGCCTGAGTCGGCCCAGGAGCGAGCTGCTACCCTACTGCGCGGGAGCTGCTGCTGCGCCGCCGCCAGGCGGTGGCCATCGAACGCGGAGGAGCTGCGCCGCCGCCGCAGGAGGAGCTGCCGCCGCCAGGCACTGGCCGTCGAGTGCGCTGGGCGGAGTCAGAAGAAAGCGAGGAAGTAGCGACGGGGTGTGCGTGGAGTCACGTTGCGGTGCTACACGAGTCGAGTCGGGGTACGACGGTTAGGTGTGGGAATTAGGAATTAGGGTTTGGTTTTTATACCTAAGTTGAAGGTGGCTATGAAAGGCCTTAACAGGCCATCTGCAGATCGGGTTGGGCGGCACGACGGGCTCAGGCACGGCCCTAGGATCGGGTCGCTGGCCTAGGCCCGACGGCCACCGGGTCGTGCCATTCCTGGGCCGGGCCAAAAGAGCAGGCTGTGGGCGGGCCATCAGGCCTCGGGCCTTATGGCCAAGTTTACCTTCCTATGCCCCTTCTAACTCTACACCCGCATAGAATCACTTCATCATCTGAGCCCCCCCCCCCCTCTATTGCCACTGGTTGGATCCACCTCCCCGCCGCCGGTAATTAGATCCTTACTCCACCTTGCCTCCCTGATGTTTTCTCTGCCCGATTTTGTCCCTTAGGTGAAACCCTAGCTCGTGCCTCCCACCTCTGAATTTCCATGCTTGAACCGCCCCCAACCTTGACCTTTGACGCTTCGAGCTCCACGCGCCCACTACCAAGGTTGGGCCCCCAGCTCCTGCTCTCCTACCCCCATGGTTCGGCCTTGAGCTCCAGCCCGCTCCTCGGCCCCAACAATACCTTAGCTTCCACCCGGCCCCACGTAAGTCCATATCAAATTTTGTGCAAATTTATTCAGTATGTTTGTACATTGATGTTGCTATATGAACCCATGGATGTGTCAACTAAATGTCAACTTGGAGTATGAAATGTGAATTCGAGCATGGGAGTTTGTTTGTGAATTTATTTGAGACTATCCATTCCTATGTGTGTATCTATATGATGTTGACGGATGATGAAGATTTAATGTAATAGTCGTGGGATTATGAAGAGTTAATTGATTTGTATAAACTACATATTATAATTTGACTTGATGTAGTGTCAAAAAGAGAGAATACATGTATGGGTGAAAAGAGAAGATGAAGTAGGGGCCTGATTCGAGGGACTTCAACGGAGTTAATTGTTCTGTTCTATTCAGTGTGAGCTGGTGCTCTTGCCTGATTGTTTTTAATGAGAAAAAGAAACAAGTCTCCACGTAAGTTTCGTTGAGGTGGACGATGAATTTATTCACCTTCACGAGTCATGACGCCGCCGATCATATGCTCAACCGCCCAAGGTGTAGTGCAGCACGAAACGCCCCCGGAGCCAGGACGGGGCGCCGCCGGAATTCTGTTCCGATCCCGATTGCCCAGAGTGCAAAGAACACCCATGGTCGACCCGGGATCGGAATGGACTTGCCGGGCTCCCACGCCTCGTCTTGTAACTACTAGGACTAGGAGTCCAGCGAGCGCGCAATTGCGCATTGTTCCTGTTACAACTACCCGGCCCGCCCGTTCATCTTCTCCGGCCGCGCGCTAGCTGTCCTCTTGCCCGCCCGCCTCCGGTGCAGAGCGAGATCAAGATGGACGGCGACGGCGATGGCAGCAGCTCCGGCGAAGTTTCCTTGACGGTGGGCCTCGCTCGGACCCCGATCTGACGCAGCCGAACGCGTCGCCGCCGCCGCCGCCGGACCTTTCCCAGAGAATGTCATCGCTCAAATGCGGCTCTACGATCGCACCATGCTGCCTCACAGGGTGCCATTAGACATTTAGACCCAAACATGGAGGCTGCTGAAGTCTTCGTCTTCGTCTTCGGGCCTCGCGATGACAGTGACCGGGGAGACCATCCGCGGCACGGCGACGCCGACGCCGACGCCGGAGCGTACGACGACGAAGAGTACGGCAGCTTCACCCTCGGCGCCGTCCCGGCATCCAGCGTGGTCATAGCTTGTCTGCCGGAGACGACGGTGGGCGAGGGAGAGTGGGGAGTGCGCGGTGTGCCTCGACGAGTACGAGGCCGGCGACGCGCTGAGGACCATGCCGAGCGCGCACGGCTTCCACGAGCGCTGCATCTTCCAGTGCCTCCGTGCCAGCCGCCTCTGCCCGCTCTGCCGCTTCAAGCTGCCGCCTGAGGAGGACACGGAGACCGACAACGAGGAGGACGAAAGGGAGGCTGGCCATGACAACGACGACGGCGATGTAAGAGAATGAACAACTGTTCAAAGTGACACTGATCCCTCTGTTAATGTAGGTTCATGGCATCCATCTTCCCCTCTATCTATGACTGTAACTTATATAAAGGGGTTAAGGGAATGCTTGGTCTCTATGATTTGGCCTTTATTAGTGTTCATGAAACTTCTGTTCAGATTGATTTTGTTTGTGCAGGTGTAGGTGCACTGTATCTCTGTTCTTTTTGTTATGCATCTTAAAGTCATGTTCCCTAATAAGGAATCAAAGCCAAAACTCACCGCTGCAAAATGACAGTGACCAAACATCTAATGCTCCGGTAGTCCGCTGCATGCACAACATATCAGCACACATCATCAGTGTGTGCAACAGGGGTGGGCGCCAATTTTCTAATGAAAAAAAAGGGAACCAAGGCAACCAGAGTTGGTATATCGCTGTGTATTTATTGACCAGCTAGGGGGGTACACCGCATGTTATACTACTACAAGAAGCTTAATCAAGGTACTCAGGGACCTGTTCAGAGGAGAACACTGGTCAGAAGCACAATTACAGATGCGGGTAACCATGGGGATCATGCGAGCTCCAAGGCCCAGTGCCACTGCCATAGCGGCTCCCAACCGTAGGATAGCTGCCATCATACATGCCTTGCAAACCCATCCCAGGAGTCGACAAAGAGGCGCCATAAGCCCCACGGCTGCTGAAACCTGAAAGTAGACTATGTTATAGGACTCGATGTGTTATTATTTTAGTAATAACCATGCAAATGGGGGGAGGGGGGGAGGACTTACTAGGTGTGTTTCTCTTTGCAATATCAGCCCTCAGCTTCTCAGCCTCCTGAGCCATAGCTACAAGATCATTCTCCATTGCCTGAACCTGTGCAGTCAGCTCTGGCTTTGCCTTCTTTTCAAACTCAAGGTTCGCCCTACAATGATACCATTAGTTAGCTGGTCTTCAACTAAATACAAATACAAAAGGCAAACCAAAGGGACACTGAACTAAAAGGGCCTTGAAGGCAGCCATCAGAGTTAACACATGAACCATCATGAAAATCAACAGGCTGCATCTGTTCTAGAAGAAAGACAGTAAAATAACATCTCAATACCTACTTACCTAGCCTGGTGCAATTCTTGACAGAGAGCATCACGTTCAGCTATCATAGCAGTCATTTTCTGGCTTTCAGATTTCTGATGTTCAAGCTCTTTCAATAGACCTCGAACCTTTGCAGCCAACTCTTGCCTCAAAGACTGTAGTTTACTTGCTTCAGATTGCAGATACAGAGCATCTTGCCTAAGGGGTTCTAAGGCACGCAGTTCAGCTTCCAGCTTCAGATTCCTCTGAGTCAGCTCCCTCGATTCAAGCTCTTTATCTGCCCGGAGCTTCGGAACAGCCTGACTTGAGACTTGGAGGTCTTCTTCCAAACGTGGCTTGGTTTGCCTGAGACTAACAATTGCATCTGCCAGACGCTGATTGTCTTCACGGATTCTACGCATCTCGGCATGGCGACTAGATAATTCCTCCGCCAAGCGACGCGGAGAGAGAGGCCTTGTTCGTGCAAGTGGAGGTGGAGCATCACGATATCCTCGAGGGTCATCATGGTATTGGCGGGATGCACGGTGCCTTCCTGCCATTTATAGCCTAATGAAGAGTAATCAGAATCCTGCACAAGAGAGTAAGGATATGTAAAATAATGAATCGAAATATAACTCAAGAGAATATATTGTGTTCATGCTGCATGTGAGGTATAAATTCATGAGAACTGTGCAGTCACAAATACTCGAATTGAGGCCATTCTGAAAATAACTGACACTAGATTACATGAAAACTCACTTTTCAGGACAGGTTATATCATCACAGTTCAAAGAAAAGTAAGCGAAATCAATTTCTTCAGTTAGTTGATGAGATCCATCTAACTAACAAGACCCCCTTTTTCATGCAGGTATATTTGTATCTTAATAGCATCTCAATAAGTATGAATATCACAAGTTTGCAACAACCATCTTTAGAGGAATATAAACAAGAAAATCGGCCACAAACATAAAACATACAATTACAACGTTAGCTACTATCATCTATCCATCAACATGGATAGAAAAAAATAATGTAGATATGCAGCACATAACCCTATTAACAAAATAGGGGTAAAAGTGGGTACTTTCAGTTTTCATGCTGAAAACTCAGCACAGACAATTTGCATGGGCCATTGAGTATCACTATTTTTCACTTTCATGCTGCTTCAAAAAAGAAGCAACTTCATAACGCATAACCATCCAACTTCTATGTTTGCAGAAACATGCCGCGCAAGGATAACTAAGCTACATCCATCAGACCATCACCCACATCCAAAAGACTGAGCAACCTGGAGGTTGGTCGATCTGCTGCAATAAACATTGTTCTGGCGAACCAAGCATAAGCAACCAGATTTAGAGCAATGCAACCGCAGCGCACATAATAGCATGTCTATGGTACAGAATACCGAAGCAACAACGCCATTGGAATATCATAACATTGCAAGAAAAATACTCTTTTCTTGCATCAGTTGGCAACTTTTATGGTGTATAACTCAGAGGATGCCTTATCTTTGTTATGTCTGCGTGGATACTCATATCAAGATAAAAAGGTGAGAAGAACAAGGTTGCTTGGATTACCCTGTTAAATCTTCACAAGAACAAGCGAATAACAATAGCATTGGGGAAAGATAGGCCATGCTGCAGGCTGCAGATAAAGAGGTATCCATAAAACTATACAGACCAAAAGCTGGATTACAGCTAACTGAAAATAGAAACTGTTTGGTTGGCATAATGAAACGCAAACGCAAAGGAATGAGATAAACAGCGCTAACGTAAACATGGTAAGGAATTACTTGATTAGTTTGGTTAGCCTTGGTAACGGTAACGCCTAAGCTACTAACTGCAGTCGATCGGATACTTGCATCTTGTCGTTTTGTTTTCCCTTCACTCAACTCGATGATCGTGTGAGCGAACAAGGTGGACCACGGTGCCCAGGCTAGCGGAGACGGCATCCAGTATCGCGGATAGCGTCGTGGTGGCAGGGTTATCGCTTTTGTGAAGTTCAGCGTGATTCGATTACAGGAAGCCATACACCCATCGCTCGAGTCCCTTGCAGTGGAACCTATAAAAAACAGCAAGAATAATTAAAGGAAAAGGAACGGAGAGATCCGTGCGGATGGACGCGTCGTTCGCTGGGGAGAAATCCAGTGAACGACCGCTCAACTGGATTTGGGCCACACGATTCCTTTATGTTTTTGTGACTATGGTGTAGTGTGGTGACCAACATTTGGTGGTATAGGTCCCGTTCGGCATGCTGAAACTTGGCTGAAAGTGGCTGAGAAACACTGTTCTGGCTGAAATGTTGTGAGAGAAAAACACAATTTTGATTGAAAAAAGAAGCCGAATAAACCGGATTTAAGGTAAGCCGAACGGGGCCATCGTGCTTTTGGAGTAGCGGTGGATGCGCAACCACTTGTGTAGAGGTGTTGTACAATGCATGTTGAGGCCTCAATTCAAGTAGACACCATTATTATTTATTTATTTTTCATTGCTTGCAGTTGTTAGCTTAGCGAGCATCCCAGTTTTAGTCCTTTAAGAGCAACTCCCGCAAATACCAGACGTCTAGGACTCATCTACTTTTGGCAATTGAGTGGCAAAACACTTACTATAGTAAAGTCATTTCTCAATCCCTTTGGCAATTGAGTAGCAAAACACTTACTATAGTAAAGTCATTTCTCAATCCCTCAAACTTAGAAAGTCCTCGGATCACCCTCAAGTCTTTATTCCCATGACTCTCTCTAAGGTCCTTACTTTACGATCTCTATCCTTCCCATATAGATGGCCATTCGGGCCGTCCGGCCTAGCACGGCACGGGCCCGTGCTCAGCCCGGTCCGGTGATCATGGGCCAGCATGTCTTGTCAGGTTCATTGGGCCATGCCGTGCCAGCACACGAGCGGCACCAACGGCCCAAGCACGGCCCTAAAGGGGCTAGGCCGTGCTGAGCCGGCCCGACGGCCTGTTGGCCTGACGTGCCTGAGTCGGCCCAGGAGCGAGCTGCTACCCTACTGCGCGGGAGCTGCTGCTGCGCCGCCGCCAGGCGGTGGCCATCGAACGCGGAGGAGCTGCGCCGCCGCCGCAGGAGGAGCTGCCGCCGCCAGGCACTGGCCGTCGAGTGCGCTGGGCGGAGTCAGAAGAAAGCGAGGAAGTAGCGACGGGGTGTGCGTGGAGTCACGTTGCGGTGCTACACGAGTCGAGTCGGGGTACGACGGTTAGGTGTGGGAATTAGGAATTAGGGTTTGGTTTTTATACCTAAGTTGAAGGTGGCTATGAAAGGCCTTAACAGGCCATCTGCAGATCGGGTTGGGCGGCACGACGGGCTCAGGCACGGCCCTAGGATCGGGTCGCTGGCCTAGGCCCGACGGCCACCGGGTCGTGCCATTCCTGGGCCGGGCCAAAAGAGCAGGCTGTGGGCGGGCCATCAGGCCTCGGGCCTTATGGCCAAGTTTACCTTCCTATGCCCCTTCTAACTCTACACCCGCATAGAATCACTTCATCATCTGAGCCCCCCCCCCCCCTCTATTGCCACTGGTTGGATCCACCTCCCCGCCGCCGGTAATTAGATCCTTACTCCACCTTGCCTCCCTGATGTTTTCTCTGCCCGATTTTGTCCCTTAGGTGAAACCCTAGCTCGTGCCTCCCACCTCTGAATTTCCATGCTTGAACCGCCCCCAACCTTGACCTTTGACGCTTCGAGCTCCACGCGCCCACTACCAAGGTTGGGCCCCCAGCTCCTGCTCTCCTACCCCCATGGTTCGGCCTTGAGCTCCAGCCCGCTCCTCGGCCCCAACAATACCTTAGCTTCCACCCGGCCCCACGTAAGTCCATATCAAATTTTGTGCAAATTTATTCAGTATGTTTGTACATTGATGTTGCTATATGAACCCATGGATGTGTCAACTAAATGTCAACTTGGAGTATGAAATGTGAATTCGAGCATGGGAGTTTGTTTGTGAATTTATTTGAGACTATCCATTCCTATGTGTGTATCTATATGATGTTGACGGATGATGAAGATTTAATGTAATAGTCGTGGGATTATGAAGAGTTAATTGATTTGTATAAACTACATATTATAATTTGACTTGATGTAGTGTCAAAAAGAGAGAATACATGTATGGGTGAAAAGAGAAGATGAAGTAGGGGCCTGATTCGAGGGACTTCAACGGAGTTAATTGTTCTGTTCTATTCAGTGTGAGCTGGTGCTCTTGCCTGATTGTTTTTAATGAGAAAAAGAAACAAGTCTCCACGTAAGTTTCGTTGAGGTGGACGATGAATTTATTCACCTTCACGAGTCATGACGCCGCCGATCATATGCTCAACCGCCCAAGGTGTAGTGCAGCACGAAACGCCCCCGGAGCCAGGACGGGGCGCCGCCGGAATTCTGTTCCGATCCCGATTGCCCAGAGTGCAAAGAACACCCATGGTCGACCCGGGATCGGAATGGACTTGCCGGGCTCCCACGCCTCGTCTTGTAACTACTAGGACTAGGAGTCCAGCGAGCGCGCAATTGCGCATTGTTCCTGTTACAACTACCCGGCCCGCCCGTTCATCTTCTCCGGCCGCGCGCTAGCTGTCCTCTTGCCCGCCCGCCTCCGGTGCAGAGCGAGATCAAGATGGACGGCGACGGCGATGGCAGCAGCTCCGGCGAAGTTTCCTTGACGGTGGGCCTCGCTCGGACCCCGATCTGACGCAGCCGAACGCGTCGCCGCCGCCGCCGCCGGACCTTTCCCAGAGAATGTCATCGCTCAAATGCGGCTCTACGATCGCACCATGCTGCCTCACAGGGTGCCATTAGACATTTAGACCCAAACATGGAGGCTGCTGAAGTCTTCGTCTTCGTCTTCGGGCCTCGCGATGACAGTGACCGGGGAGACCATCCGCGGCACGGCGACGCCGACGCCGACGCCGGAGCGTACGACGACGAAGAGTACGGCAGCTTCACCCTCGGCGCCGTCCCGGCATCCAGCGTGGTCATAGCTTGTCTGCCGGAGACGACGGTGGGCGAGGGAGAGTGGGGAGTGCGCGGTGTGCCTCGACGAGTACGAGGCCGGCGACGCGCTGAGGACCATGCCGAGCGCGCACGGCTTCCACGAGCGCTGCATCTTCCAGTGCCTCCGTGCCAGCCGCCTCTGCCCGCTCTGCCGCTTCAAGCTGCCGCCTGAGGAGGACACGGAGACCGACAACGAGGAGGACGAAAGGGAGGCTGGCCATGACAACGACGACGGCGATGTAAGAGAATGAACAACTGTTCAAAGTGACACTGATCCCTCTGTTAATGTAGGTTCATGGCATCCATCTTCCCCTCTATCTATGACTGTAACTTATATAAAGGGGTTAAGGGAATGCTTGGTCTCTATGATTTGGCCTTTATTAGTGTTCATGAAACTTCTGTTCAGATTGATTTTGTTTGTGCAGGTGTAGGTGCACTGTATCTCTGTTCTTTTTGTTATGCATCTTAAAGTCATGTTCCCTAATAAGGAATCAAAGCCAAAACTCACCGCTGCAAAATGACAGTGACCAAACATCTAATGCTCCGGTAGTCCGCTGCATGCACAACATATCAGCACACATCATCAGTGTGTGCAACAGGGGTGGGCGCCAATTTTCTAATGAAAAAAAAGGGAACCAAGGCAACCAGAGTTGGTATATCGCTGTGTATTTATTGACCAGCTAGGGGGGTACACCGCATGTTATACTACTACAAGAAGCTTAATCAAGGTACTCAGGGACCTGTTCAGAGGAGAACACTGGTCAGAAGCACAATTACAGATGCGGGTAACCATGGGGATCATGCGAGCTCCAAGGCCCAGTGCCACTGCCATAGCGGCTCCCAACCGTAGGATAGCTGCCATCATACATGCCTTGCAAACCCATCCCAGGAGTCGACAAAGAGGCGCCATAAGCCCCACGGCTGCTGAAACCTGAAAGTAGACTATGTTATAGGACTCGATGTGTTATTATTTTAGTAATAACCATGCAAATGGGGGGAGGGGGGGGAGGACTTACTAGGTGTGTTTCTCTTTGCAATATCAGCCCTCAGCTTCTCAGCCTCCTGAGCCATAGCTACAAGATCATTCTCCATTGCCTGAACCTGTGCAGTCAGCTCTGGCTTTGCCTTCTTTTCAAACTCAAGGTTCGCCCTACAATGATACCATTAGTTAGCTGGTCTTCAACTAAATACAAATACAAAAGGCAAACCAAAGGGACACTGAACTAAAAGGGCCTTGAAGGCAGCCATCAGAGTTAACACATGAACCATCATGAAAATCAACAGGCTGCATCTGTTCTAGAAGAAAGACAGTAAAATAACATCTCAATACCTACTTACCTAGCCTGGTGCAATTCTTGACAGAGAGCATCACGTTCAGCTATCATAGCAGTCATTTTCTGGCTTTCAGATTTCTGATGTTCAAGCTCTTTCAATAGACCTCGAACCTTTGCAGCCAACTCTTGCCTCAAAGACTGTAGTTTACTTGCTTCAGATTGCAGATACAGAGCATCTTGCCTAAGGGGTTCTAAGGCACGCAGTTCAGCTTCCAGCTTCAGATTCCTCTGAGTCAGCTCCCTCGATTCAAGCTCTTTATCTGCCCGGAGCTTCGGAACAGCCTGACTTGAGACTTGGAGGTCTTCTTCCAAACGTGGCTTGGTTTGCCTGAGACTAACAATTGCATCTGCCAGACGCTGATTGTCTTCACGGATTCTACGCATCTCGGCATGGCGACTAGATAATTCCTCCGCCAAGCGACGCGGAGAGAGAGGCCTTGTTCGTGCAAGTGGAGGTGGAGCATCACGATATCCTCGAGGGTCATCATGGTATTGGCGGGATGCACGGTGCCTTCCTGCCATTTATAGCCTAATGAAGAGTAATCAGAATCCTGCACAAGAGAGTAAGGATATGTAAAATAATGAATCGAAATATAACTCAAGAGAATATATTGTGTTCATGCTGCATGTGAGGTATAAATTCATGAGAACTGTGCAGTCACAAATACTCGAATTGAGGCCATTCTGAAAATAACTGACACTAGATTACATGAAAACTCACTTTTCAGGACAGGTTATATCATCACAGTTCAAAGAAAAGTAAGCGAAATCAATTTCTTCAGTTAGTTGATGAGATCCATCTAACTAACAAGACCCCCTTTTTCATGCAGGTATATTTGTATCTTAATAGCATCTCAATAAGTATGAATATCACAAGTTTGCAACAACCATCTTTAGAGGAATATAAACAAGAAAATCGGCCACAAACATAAAACATACAATTACAACGTTAGCTACTATCATCTATCCATCAACATGGATAGAAAAAAATAATGTAGATATGCAGCACATAACCCTATTAACAAAATAGGGGTAAAAGTGGGTACTTTCAGTTTTCATGCTGAAAACTCAGCACAGACAATTTGCATGGGCCATTGAGTATCACTATTTTTCACTTTCATGCTGCTTCAAAAAAGAAGCAACTTCATAACGCATAACCATCCAACTTCTATGTTTGCAGAAACATGCCGCGCAAGGATAACTAAGCTACATCCATCAGACCATCACCCACATCCAAAAGACTGAGCAACCTGGAGGTTGGTCGATCTGCTGCAATAAACATTGTTCTGGCGAACCAAGCATAAGCAACCAGATTTAGAGCAATGCAACCGCAGCGCACATAATAGCATGTCTATGGTACAGAATACCGAAGCAACAACGCCATTGGAATATCATAACATTGCAAGAAAAATACTCTTTTCTTGCATCAGTTGGCAACTTTTATGGTGTATAACTCAGAGGATGCCTTATCTTTGTTATGTCTGCGTGGATACTCATATCAAGATAAAAAGGTGAGAAGAACAAGGTTGCTTGGATTACCCTGTTAAATCTTCACAAGAACAAGCGAATAACAATAGCATTGGGGAAAGATAGGCCATGCTGCAGGCTGCAGATAAAGAGGTATCCATAAAACTATACAGACCAAAAGCTGGATTACAGCTAACTGAAAATAGAAACTGTTTGGTTGGCATAATGAAACGCAAACGCAAAGGAATGAGATAAACAGCGCTAACGTAAACATGGTAAGGAATTACTTGATTAGTTTGGTTAGCCTTGGTAACGGTAACGCCTAAGCTACTAACTGCAGTCGATCGGATACTTGCATCTTGTCGTTTTGTTTTCCCTTCACTCAACTCGATGATCGTGTGAGCGAACAAGGTGGACCACGGTGCCCAGGCTAGCGGAGACGGCATCCAGTATCGCGGATAGCGTCGTGGTGGCAGGGTTATCGCTTTTGTGAAGTTCAGCGTGATTCGATTACAGGAAGCCATACACCCATCGCTCGAGTCCCTTGCTAAACCTCTGGGGGTGAACCAAGCCAAGGATTTCCATCCTTGACGCTCATAGCCAACAACAAATGTATCAGTTCCTCGCCCTCGAAGCTTTCTATGCAAATTCCAGACCCTATGCCCCATGGCTCTTACATGTATTCACTTTCCAACAAAGAAGCAACCAAGGTATACTGCAATTCACAGGAACTTGTCCGATCCACACACACTTCACTGTTGGGGCGCAAGCCCCTCCAGATTTCTCAAAAAAAAAAAAAGAAAAGAAAAGAAAGCACAGGCGAACCCAGAAAAGGGCATGGCTGTACACATGTACGCCCGATAAAAAAAAAATCGAACTTGGTAGGCATAATACATGTATACACTTGAGATTCGATCAGATCCGAATACAAATAACAAAATAGATCGAGTTAGGGTTCGGGTACTCAATTTGGCAACGCAGGAAGGGGGGAGAAGGGGCGGGGCCATACCGGGTGCGGTGGGTTCTCGTCGCCGGCACCGGCAAAGGGCGCGACGAAGCCCTGGGTCAGCTGCGCGTAAGGCGGCGGCCGTCGTCGCCCCCGGGGAGAAGACAAACAGCAGTCAGTGTGAACCCAGGAGAACAATTCTTCGGGCTCCCCTTGTTTACAGCTTGCTTCTCTCGGCGAGCGCTACTGGGCCAATTTCCGTTGCAAGAAAGCGGCCCATGAAACTGGCTCATTCTTTCTCCGTCATTTTTTCCCTTTCTTTTGCCATGATTTTTTTTTCTTTTTTTCTGTTTTTATTTTGCTGTCAACTGCCTTCATTATGATAGCTTATATCACTAATAAACAAATTTACATTTTCATATCCACTAGTGAATATTTTTTTCTTTTCTATCACTATCCTAGGGTAACATTTGGTAATGGTCTTTTTAAATCTATGTTTGATTCATTTTTATAGTATTGTTATTTCATATAAAATATATTATAATTTTTTTTATCCCAAATTTATAGCATTTTTGGTGATGTTGGAACAAAATTGTTCATTGTGCTGGAATAAGTTTCTCCTAAACATGGAACATTTTGGTCATGAAGCTAGCAAAATTTCTTACGAAGCTGCAACATTCTCCTAATGAAGCCAGTTTTTTTTTCATGAAGCTAGAACATGTTTTACATTTTTCTTCTTAAGTCTGAACATTTTTTTAAGAAGGCACATTATCATATTAAAGTATACTTGTATTTTATCATATATCATATCATTTTACTACATTTTAAGGTTAGGGTATCCTAGAATTTTTAGGACATATATTATGTAATAAACTAAATTACTCATGTAACCCTTCATGTTCACTATATTTGGGTTAGTAAAACTATGGTATATATACATGTGAATGTTTTCTTTTTAAGTTGGGTTAGAGGGTTAGTTCACCTAGAATCTCTTATGATTTTTAAGCTAAATTTTGAATGCTTATAGTATAGATAACTTATATTTCAGGACTAGGACTCTAGGAGAGTATTTCTAAATGAAAAGGTACAAGCAGGCTCATTACGAACTAGATTAGGAGCACAAATCCATTTAAGTGATCGTTCACCATATTTCTATTTAGCGAACGACGATCCTACAACGCCACGCGCGAATGCATACAGGCGACGATTAAGCTGCTGCTGACGTCAGTTAAAAAAAGTGAAACGTTTATTTTTAAATTGCTATAACTTCCGAACGGTGTATCTATTTTTAATTCCATCTGTACTGATATGTTCTATGTGACGAGCGAATAAAATTAGACCCCACTTACATATGTTTCGAAATATTTTATTTCTAGTACCAAATTTTGTGTAATAACTTATGACATATATATAGCTTACAACATATAATTTATGACTTGCAACTTATGCACATAAGTTATTTAAATAACTTATGTACACAAGTTATATGTAATAACTTATGCACACGTGTTGTATTGAATAACTTATATACACAAGTTGTATGGAATAATTTATGTACACAAGTTGTGTTAAGCTGCGTTTCATAACTTTTGTATTTCTAAGTTTTGGCATATGTTATAAGTTAATCTGTTTCTTTGTGTGTTAATAACTTTGTGTTTGTAATTTTTGGCATAAGATATAAATTAATTCGATCCTTTGTGTTTAATAACTTTTTTTTAAATAAGTTGTGTTTATAAGTTTTCGCATAAGTTATATGGTATAAGTTAGTATACATGATTTTCCTAAAAAAATTGCTACTAGCAAAATTCTTCGAAACATATGAAAGTGAGATCTAGTTTTATTGGTCTCGTCGCGTAGAACACCGATATAGATAGAATTAAAAATAGATACATCGTTCAGAAGTTATAGTATTTTAAAGTAAGTAAACCGTCTGCTTTTTCGTAGTTTGTGTCCATGGTGACGTCAGACAAAAAGAAAGCAGGCGAGTGGAATTGGCGCGCATGCATACGTCGGAAAATTGATCGCTGGGATTAAATCCAGTGATCGTTCGTCGATTAGTGTGGTCGGATTAGGAGACGACGAGACTGCGATGATCCAATAATCCAATCTAATGTGCACACGGCACACGCCGTTTAAGAACTGGGCTAGGAAACGCCCGGCTCAGACATGGTAGCCGACAGGCTAGCAGGAGCAGGCTTTCCTTGGACGCTCGACAAGATCTGTTCGGATTCGGAATGGTAATACCATAAGCTAGCGCAAGTATAAAACTCAGACCCCTGTCACCGGCGCCGATGACCATGATATTGAAGAAGACGACACTGAAGGAGAGGTGACGCTGAATGTTGGGCCAAGGGCGACTAAACCGAATCGACGCTACGTTGGGCCAGAGTGGGCCAAGTAGGAGCTTAGCCCATGTAATGGGCGGGTGCCGTGCATCCTATAAAAAAGAGAGGGTGATGAGGAAGCAAACTTGAGTTTTATCTTGTAACAGAGAACCCGGCCGGTGGCCTGGGCGACGGCGGCGTCTGGCTCGTTGCCGGTGACCGAAACTATTCTAAGATACATTTCCACTACCACTATCAATCGATTGTGGTGACAAACTGGTATCGGAGCGAGCAATCCTAGCGCTGCACTCGTACTGCACCCGTAGGTAGATGTCGATGGCGACTCGGGAGGAGCAATTCAGGCAGATCCTCGCTCTGCTCGGCGAGAACTCCAAGGGGATCACCGAGCTCAAGCACTCGATGGAAGAGATGAAGCTGGCGAAGACAGACTTCAAAGCATGGAAGCCGGAGGTGAATTGTCTCGTTGCTGATCTCGAGCACGTGTTGAACTACTTGGGGGAGCGCATGGAGCACTACTTCAGCAACAAATCAAAGCAAGTGGTGATCGAAGGCGAGATCCATTTGTCGCACCCCGACCTTGACTCTGACCCCAAACTGGAGTCAGTGAACAAGGCGACAGGCTCCGCTCACCTGGGGCCATCCTCGTCCAAGGCGCCGTCTGGTCCAAGTGGCCACCGTCATGAACCCCACCACCGTAGTGCTAGATTTGGGGTGGTGTACACCATCCCAGATCCACCTCTGGTCATAGGTGCGAATGCTCATCACAAGTCTCCCTAAATCTATGTAGATGATGATTTTACATGCTGTGACCCGAGAGTTCATACATGTCATCAACTACCACCCAGTGCTCTGCCAAATTGTCCTTTTCCCTCGTTCGATGGGTCAAATCCTCATTTATGGGTTACAAAAGCTGAATCCTATTTCGATGTTTACTCAATCGATAGCTATAGATGTGTTAAGATTGCTATGATGCACATTACTGGGTCAGCTAGTCTTTGGCTACACACCTGAGGGGAGGGGCTAAATCTATGAAGTGGGATAAGTTTACCACCGCTGTTTGCCATAAATTTGAGAAGGATGAGCATAATCAACCCCTTAGATCCTTTTTCCACATCAAGCAGAGCACTAATGTCACTGAATACATTGAACAATACAGTGATATCCTCCACCAAATCTTAGTTCATGATCCTACCATTTCATCTGCTATCATCTGTAACCATTTTGTTGATGTCTTAAAAAGAGAAATTCGTGTTGTTGTTATGATGCATAGACCTACCGACTTGGATACCGCGAGCTCTTTAGCATTGTTGCGGGAAGAAGCATTGCAAGACAATCCAAGCAAAGAGACAAGATGACAAGAGTATTCAAGCCTAAACAAGAAGTATTCTATTGTGGATGGCTCTAAACTAGCAGTTTCTTCTAGTCCTGCTAGAGCTACTGTAGGTGAAGAAAAGAAGGGAGGTGATCAGCAGAAGCCCAAATCTTCAGAGGACAAGTTGTCTGCTCTAAAGAATTATAGAAGAGCAAAAGGATTATGCTTCAAATGTGGAGAAAAGTGGAATTCTTCACATACTTGCTCTGCTGTCTCTGTGCATGTTACGGAGGAAGTGTGGCAAATTCTTTCTGAAGAGCATCCTAGTCATCCATCCTAAGTGTTTGAGGAATCTGACTCTAGTGATGATCTGATGGCTCTTTCTGTTCAAGCTCTAAATGGAACTGAAGGCAGTAAAACTATCAGGCTGATAGGGTTTGTGGCTGGGCAAGAGGCTTTTATGTTAGTGGATTCTGGTAGTTCTCATTGCTTCATCAATGAACAGCTAACTTCCAAGGTTTCTGTTTACACCAAAATTTGGAAAGAGAGTCGCAGGGACTCGAAAGCTCCTAGGATCATGTCATCAAGAAATCAATTGCGTGCAGATTGGAACCAGTTGATTCAGATGTAAAGACTGGAATTGACTTTCTTCAGATAACGCTAGTGGATAATGACAAAGGCTACGTTCGGCACCAGGACGAGACATGTTGGACTCTACAAAAAGGGAAAGATTAGAGGCCAAGTTATCTTAAATTAGGAATATTTTCTCTAGGGTTAAAAATTATGATGAGTCGTGCTTAGACAAGAGTCATGCGCAGGTCCCAGGTATAAATATCAAGCCCCGGCTATTGTAAAAGACAATAATCAATCTAATAACAAGTTATTTACTTTTTTGGCTCCGGCCACCCCTTAGGAGTAGGAGTAGAGTAGATCTCAGTGAGTTCTTCAGCAAGTATGGTTGCATCGATCCGGTCGACCTCCACTGCTTATTGTAAGTACCGTCATGGCTTATACCTCTGTTCGTACGGCTGCATCGATCCAGTCGACCTCCACTGCAACTCTGGTATAAATTAGTTATCGATTCTTGCCTAGTTCAAGTATGGCTGCATCGATCCGATCGACCCTCATTGCATGAACTAGACCAAGGTCAAGTTATCTGCTCTACCTTAGGATGATAGTCTTTGGTAGATTCATTAAGTTACCGATATTGCTTATTGCTTTTATTATTTATCTAAATTATAGCAATATCACTCTGCCCGATTGGGATTGATCTAGATCGGCCTTATATCTTGTTTAGCCCATCATTTGTTAATCTGAAACTGATATAATCTATACATTAAACGATGAGTTACGTTTTATTGGTTGTTTTACGTCAATCTTGATCGTGCATAGTGTGCGGTTAAAACATATTGCGTTTTGAGTAGATTTATCGGCTAGCGAGAATCGTTCCATGGCCCATTATCATAGCCTGTGTGATTCTGCCTCACACCCTACTGTTAGCACCGTGGAGTGGGGATCATTATTTAATAGATCTATTCCTGATAAGGCATTACTTTAACTGTGCGCTATGCCTGAATCGACTGTTTAGCCGATATCGAGTGCTTTCACGAACAGTTCGCATCACAAGGCCGTTGAAGTAAAGATATGTTGAAAGATATGTTAGCCCCATGATCTTATTATTGTATTATGGCCTGCATGATTCTGCCTCATGCCCCACTGATATTAGTAACGAGTTAGGGTCATCGACTCTATTGTTATTTCTATGGCCTGTATAATTCTGCCTCATGCCCCACTGGTCATAGCGATAGATGAGATCTAACATGTTCATTAGATTTACCTTTATTAAACGGTTAAGTGGTGTTGAATTGTTTCTTTATATAAAAAGGGGTTTGGTTATGATGTAGACTAGGCCTGATCTTCCAAAAGGTATGATAGCGTCGATTGGTGGAGACTCGACATTCATGATCTAGTCTTCGAACCAAGACTGATTTAGACCCCCACAACTGTTACACCACTGCTCTGTTGGTTATCAACTACGCAAATGTGATTGACCTCGCCGAGAAGGCTTTCCTGTAAGCGAATCAAGAACTCAAGCAAGAACGTGATGAACGCAATCTGAAATTGCAAATAAATATGAGGCTTATGATAACGAGAAGGAGTTCAAGTCTTTATTCGAAAGGACTAATCACCACAGGCGAACAAGATCAAGAACTGGGGCCCTGGTTCACAGCAAGCAGCCTTGGCGGCACAGTTGTAGCAAAATAATGTTGTTTCACGAGGAAATCAAGAACTAAACAAAATCCAAACACTAAGGAGAGCGACGGCTGCTATTTATAGAGTCTTGGGTGTCACCCTCCTGGACGCGCCCCCTAATGGGCCCAAACACGATACACTGTCCAACGGATCTAAAGACGGTGTCGCAGCACCCTAGCAGATTCTGGACGCTGACTTGTTTTGACGATTCCTATTGATTCCGAAGGTCTTTTGATGTGAAACCAATTAAGTTGGCTTCCTTATCCAATTAGCTTTCCATCCATATGTGGATCATCGAAAATGGAGTCTGGATGCGTCCTGGGTGACCAGTTTAAGGCAGACTGGTCCTGGAGGCCGAGATGGACTTGAACTTGATTTGGGCCTCCACCTTGGTGACTCAAACCGGATGAGCTTCGGCCCTCCTTCATGCTTAGGACACCCTCGCTAATCTCCTTGGTCTCCATATGGTTCTCCAAGCATGGTCATATGTATGGAGGTCATGTCCTCATCATCCTCCTTTTCTTGATGAAAAGCCGTCCTCGGCGTCAATTTTGTTTAAAGTCGATCCTGCACAACATGAGGACAAACGATGTTTTCAAAATAATGGGAATGGACACTGTTGTGGGAAAGAATATGACCACATGTCCAGGTTTGTAGCATGTCTTGTCCTACAGACAAGTAGTCTGCTCGATTGAAATACACATGATCTTTGCCAATACTATCCTGCAAAAGATTAGTACTAACAAGAAATATATGCTCCATTTCTTTGGATTCCACTTGTGTTCGAAAAGCAAAACTAGAGGAATATGGCATAACAACAGTGTTGATTTTACTATCCTCTAGTTGATTATTACTTTGCACAACAAAAGGAGAATTTGGATTTGTACAAATGTAAACTCGTTGTATCAAATATTGCCCTTGATTGTTATATTTACCAAAAATATGATATGTATGTCTAGAGAACCATGGTAAATCAGCATATGCATAAAGTTTCTCCTCTAAAGAACTAAGATTACATAGAACATCAAATTCAATGTAACCCAAAGTATTTAAAGAAGACAACAATTTTGGCTCGTCAACTTCACTAGCATTATGAATAACAAGTCTATTTTCAGCACAAGTGCTCGATTTCAGCACACATATAGCATGATCATTCTTCAATGATTGCATGGGTATAACATAAATATCTTCATGCAAGTCATCTTCATCATAAAAAACATCAAGCAAATCATCTTGTGACAAAGGTAAATTAAGCGAATGCTCCACTAAAATTTGCTCTATTATAGCATGATTGGTGGAAAAATTCAGCATATCAAGAGAACTCTCACCAGCTGTGAGTTAGCATCATGGGCATTACCTTTGCTCTCATGTTCAACAGGGGTAATAATTGATGGTTCTGAATTTTCACATGAGGCTGTGAGCTTCTCATTTTCTATCATGTCATCCTCGCTCTTTTCTACATTGTCCCACAAAAGGTTAGGCATAGCAGGAGGAATAACAACAGACTCTTCCTCTAAATTGTGCACCTCATCATATGAAGTCAAAACAGGAGGTGGATTAACAAAGGTTTCCCACATAAGAAGTTTCATATCATTCCAAGTTTGAGGCTTATCAGAAGGATCTAAAGACTCCCACCAAGATAAAGCAGAATGTCGCAAAACACTAACTGCATTTTTTATCTTCCTCCTTGGACACATAAAGCGAGTAGCAAATATGTTATCGATGACAATTTCCCACTCCATGTACTCATCAGCACCTATACCATTATAAGTCGGTGGATACGAACAACCTATCATTGTTAGAAGACAGCAAAAGACAACACAAAAGTATTATCCCTACCAACTACTTAGGTTGTGGACAAGGAAAAATCAAGGCACTCAACTCTCAAGCGTCTTACCACAGTCTTACAAGTGTTCTTACCAAAGCAACAGGTGGTGCAATCGGTCGGTGACTATGATACCATTGTAGCTTGAGTGTAACAGTTGCAAGGCGAACCTGTACTTGGTTAAAAGAAAGTGGAGCTTGGACAGGCATAATATAGTAGCAAGGAATAGCAATAATTTAATTCAGAAATTGCAAGATTGAAAGTAGTCCCAAGCTAGTCTATGTCGCTAGCCTAAACTCGTCCTGAACATAGTTCAAGCAAGCAATACAATACAACTTAGCACAAGGACTGAAAAGGATGCAAGCACTTCTGAACTTTTTTTTTCACTTTCTTTTTCTTTCCTTCTTTATTTTTTCTCTCTTTTTTTAGGTGCGGCTTTTTTCCTTCTTTTGGTTTTTGCACCTCTTTGCCTTTTTCTTTGTTTTATATTTTTTATCTCACAAAAGTGCCGCACATAAGAGATTAGACTTTAGATATTTCCACCATGGAAGAAAAATACCTAACCGAGGAAGACGTAGAAGGAATTGCTAGACAAAACAAACTCAATCATGCAACCCACTCCGTGACTATTTCAGATCCAAAGAAAAACTAGAGATCAATCTGATGCAAGCCACACTAGGAAACAAGACTTGACACTAGACCAAGAACAAGATCAGAACACAACAAACACTAAGACGCGGCAAGGGACGACAGTTCAATAAAGCAAACTGAAATTAAAAAATTTGCAAAGGCATAGCGGGGCTATAGGACTAGAGATATGTGATAGTGTATATTTTTTGGCTTTTTGTGGACTATAGGTAAAACAAAAATAGTAGCAATCTAAAGGAGAAAACAAAGTTATACCTAACGGGCAACAAGGTCTCTGATACCACTTGATGTAGACTAGGCCCGATCTTCCGAAAGGTATGATAGCGTCGATTGGTGGAGACTCAACATTCATGATCTAGGCTTCGAACCAAGACTGATTTGGACCCCCGCAACCATTACACCACTGCTCCATTGGTTATCAACCATGCGAACGTGATTGACCTCGCCGAGAAGGCTTTCCTGCAAGCGAATCGAGAACACAAGTAAGAACGGGATGAACGCAATCTGAAATTGCAAATAAATATGAGGCTTATGATAACAAGAAGGAGTTCAAGTCTTTATTCAAAAGGACTAATCGCCACAGGCGAACAAGATCAAGAACTAGGGCCCTGGTTCACAGCAAGCAGTCTTGGCGGCACAGTTGCAGCAAAACGATGTCTGCTCACGAAAAAATCAAGAACTAAACAAAACCCAAACTCTAAGGAGAGCGACGGCTGCTATTTATAGAGTCTTGGGCGTCACCCCCCTAGACGCGCCCCCTAATGGGCCCAAACACGGTACACGGTCCAACGGACCTAAAGACGGTGTCGCAGCACCCTGGCAGATTCTGGACGCTAACTTGTTTTGAAGATTCCTGTTGATTCCGAAGGTCTTTTGATGTGAAACCAATTGGGTTGGCTTCCTTATCCAATTAGCTTTCCATCCATATGTGGATCATCGAAAATGGAGTCCGGATGCGTCCTAAGTGACCAATTTAAGGTAGACTAGTGCTGGAGGCCGAGATGGACTCGAACTTGATTTGGGCCTCCACCTTGGTGACTCGAACCGGATGAGCTTCAGCCCTCCTTCATGCTTAGGGCACCCTCACTGATCTCCTTGGTCTCCATATGGTTCTCCAAGCATGGTTATATGTATGGAGGTCATGTCCTCATCAGGTTACTTGTAATCATTGGTTGGCATAAACTAATCATTGTTGACATCTTATTGCCATTGATTAATATTTGTTCAAATAATGACATTTATCCTGAATGATAACCAATTCTTCTTATACAACCCAATGAGCTTTAACCAATTTATTCTCATAAATATGCTGGAATCGACTATTTAGTCGATCTCCTTTCATATCGGCTCTCAGAGCCGCACATTCGGGACTGTCTGGCAACACCGGCAAGTTCCGCCCTTAATTACTGATGAACTTTCTCTCCTTATCAATTATAGGGTCAAATTGACTGGCATGTCTTGGGAGGAGTGCGCAGGATTGACCACCCCTACACTGAAGCTAGGTGGATCTATAGCTCCATCGAGCAGACCCTTCTGGCTTGCTGCATGTGTCCTCGGCATGGGACGAAAATTCTATGTCGACATATGTTTCTGGCACGCCCGGTAGGACCCGACAATTGTCATGGAGGTTCACAACAACAACGACATCCTTATGATGTATTATGAAGATTACCTAATGGGGATAAGGGTATCATCAGCAAAGCTATAGAAGAGTTTCAGAACAAATGTTTATTGTTCTACACCAAAACACGTGACAACACAATTATTCAAAAATTTCCACTACCAAGAGTTCTACTACATGGGCAGACAGATACAACTAAAGATGAAGACATGTGTTTCTTTAAGGAAGTTGTAGACAAATCTGTTCATGATGCTATATCAGGCCATAACGAAGCTTTTGTGGACATATTCCACAACGCCATGAAAGAGGCGATTCATGGATTTCCAGTTGGTCAAGGCAGACCAGCTTATTACAACATTCTAGATCTGTCGACCCAAGGGACCAATCAAGTCGGTACCAGCCATCAAGAAGCAGCACCAGCTGGAAGTGGTGATGTCCAAACAGTTCAGGGTTCATCTGAACAAACTCAGGGAACTACTGCAAATCAGACACAGTACAATCCTGGATCATCAGTACAGCATGTGCAATAGCCAGTGGGGCAAAGTCAGAACTAGGTAATCAATTTTGGTACATTAGGCCACATACCATTGTCAACTCAAAAAATAGCACTATCAATTCAAAGGATTCATAGAGATATAGATCCTTATGTCTATAATCAGAGACTTCAAGTAGCAAGCTAGCAAAGGACCCAGCAGATTGAGATTCCACGGGTATCACTATGGCATAGATTATAACACCCTCCATATGATGTCAAATCCAGGATATCAAGGCACATGGGATTTTAATCCATAGATGGGTCAGCAGGTGCAGAGGAATCCAAATCCGCAAGCTGATGAATTATTGCTGAGGGTGACCGAGATGACGAAGAATTAGTTCGGTCTGAAGTCAAAAGGGCTGACCTTTTTGTACAAACGCTCATATCTAGAATGGTATGATTTGGTCGCTCTTCCTACAAATTATAGGCTCCCAGAATTCACTAAGTTCATTGGCCAAGATAGTACAAGCATGATAGAACATATCAGTTGGTATCTTACACAATTGGGCGAAGCGTCAATTGAGGATGCCCATCGAGTTCGTTTCTTCTCTCTATCCTTATCAGGGCCAGCCTTCACTTGGTTTTCATCATTGCTAGTCAATTCCATTGCCAATTGGGCTGACCTAGAGAAGAAGTTTCATATATATTTTTACAGTGAGACTAGAGAAAAGAAGATTACCGATCTGACAACTATAAGACAGAAGACTAATGAATCGGGCACTAAATTTCTTCAGAGGTTCCGAGAAACTAGGAACTTGTGCTTCTCCTTAAACTTGGCCGATGATCAACTAGCTGCTTTAGCTGTTCAAGGAATGTTGCCGACGTGGAAAGAAAAGCTGCTGGGACAATAATTTAACAACTTGGGCCAATTGGCTCAACGAGTAGCAGCGCTCAATAGCCAATTCCAGAGTATGTGCAGAGATACCCGGTTCTAGAAGAGTACCACAGTAGCCGAAGCCTATGATCCATACTCAATCGATGACGACTATGAAGATGAAGAAGAAGAGGTTGTTGTGGCTGAATGGAATTGGGGCAAGAAGACAGTGATGGTGCCAAATCCTTGGGCAAGAAGAGTCGAGGAGAGCTATGACTTTGATGTTACCAAATCATATAAGCTCTTTGATTTCTTTCTTGAGAAAGGGCGGATCAAGTTACCCAATGGTCATGTCATGTTGCCCCCTGATCAGTTGAAGAATAAGTTCTACAAGTTCCATAATGCTACTTCTCATTCCACTAATAAATGCAGAATCTTCAGGCAGCATATATAGAGAGCTATTCAACAGGGGAGGCTCAAATTTGATACGCCTCGAAAAATGAAATTTGATGATAATCCTTTTCTAAGAGATCAAAACATGGTTGATGCTGGGCTATTCAAAGGAAAAACTAAGGTCCTAACATCAACCAAATCAAAAGAAGCTAGAACAGTCGATCCCAAGATGCAAATATCGGTTGATGAGTACAGAGAGATTAGAAGACGTTGAGATAAGCAAAAGAGCCGATACGAGCAGGGAAAGACGTCAAAAGTAGAGATGACAAAGCCACGGGTCACATCTTGGATTCTGCTGAATAAATGGCGGCGGTAGAAGGAAAAGAATTATCAACGTTGGTTGAAAGATCAAGCGTACCAGCATCAACTGAAAGAAGAGAGGTATGAAAGGAAAAAAGCCGAATTACACTGGAATTATCCTTTCTTTAGACATTGCTGGAATGAAGGTTTGAAGTTACCTACCAGATATGACTGTCTAGAATGCAGCAATCAATATCGGGAGTATAGGCAGTCTCAAGCCAACCGCCGATCTATCCATGCTCAAGATGCATGTCATCATAATAACATGGATCGATGCTTAAAAAATAAATTTGTTCATGATCGGCTTAGAAAAAGAGTCGTTGACCAAAACTAGGTTGATTATGAAGAGGAAGACAATGGAAGAAAATATGTGTTGCAGAAAGGCCAATGGTGCCTAGAAGGTTTAATAAGAAGCCAGAAGAGAAGGGTGCAACGCCTAAGGAATAAAGAGATGGAACAGACTCAGGCATCTGGTAAAACTCAAGTGTGGCGTACCAAGCAAATAGCCGATAGAAAGCAACTATCGGCTAGTATCCAAATGGCTTTTCTGTTGCCATTAGAATTCAGAGTCAATGGTGAAAGCCAATAACCGATCCAAGTAGTCGGCTTTGAAAATTTGTATTAATGGATAATCCAATAGATGGTACAGATGGCAAACTAGGACATGACTTCACGTCAGTCGATGAATTAGAAGAAGTAGATATTGGTCCTAGAGATAGACCTAGGCTGACGTACATAAGTGGTAAGTTCGATCCGGAGTATAAGCGGGAATTGATTGATTTATTAAGGGAATTTAAAGACTGCTTTGCTTGGGAATACTATGAGATGCCTGATTTAGACCAGTCAATTGTTGAACATCGGTTGCCAATCAAACATGGATATCGGCCGTTTAAACAAGCTCTGAGGAGATTTAACCCGAACGCGCTTGATGATATAAAAAAGGAGACTGAAAGGTTACTGGAAGCAAAATTTATCTGATCGTGCCGATATGTAGAGTGGATATCGAATGTTGTCCCTGTATATAAGAAGAATGGAAAATTGAGTGTTTGCATTGATTTCAGGGATCTAAACAAAGCCACACCTATGGACGGTTATCCAATGCCAATAGCTGATATGTTAGTAGATGCAGCGGCCAGGCACAAGGTTATTAGCTTCATGGATGGTAATGCAGGATACAACCAAATTTTCATGGCTGAAGAAGACAGAGCAAAGACCGCTTTCAGGTGCCCCAGTGTAATCGGTCTATTCGAGTGGGTTGTGATGATCTTTGGTCTGAAGAATGCTGATGCAACTTATCAAAGGGCAATGAATTACATTTTCTATAAGTTGATCGGCAGGATTGTTGAGATCTACATCGATGATGTGATGATAAAATCCAAAGGGTACAAAGAACACATGGCTGACTTGCGTGAGACTCTAGAATGCACGAGGAAGCATGGTTTAAAGATGAATCCTAATAAGTGTGCTTTTGGAGTATCAGCCGGACAATTTTTAGGATTCATGGTCCATGAGAGAGGAATCGAAGTTGGTCAGAAAAGCGTGAAGGCAATTGATGAAGCAGTTCCCCCAACTACCAAAATAGAGTTGCAATCTCTGCTTAGTAAAATTAATTTCATTAGAAGATTCATTTCAAATTTGTCAGAAAGGATCCTGTTGTTTTCTCCCTTGTTGAAGTTGAAAAATGATCAAGAATTCAAGTGGGGTGACATACAACAAAGGGCGTTCAAAGAAATAAAAGAATATATGAAGTGTCCACCTGTGCTGGTTCCTCCTCAGCAAGGTAAGCCATTTAAGTTGTACATATCGGCTGATGACAAGACAATTGGATCAACCCTAATGCAAGAATTTGAGGGAAAAGAGAGAGTTGTTTTCTATTTGAGTAGAAGACTACTGGATCCAGAGATGAGATATTCTCCCACCAAAAAATTATGCTTGTGTTTATATTTCTCTTGCACTAAATTGTGACACTACTTATTATCGTTTGAGTGTACAGTTGTTTCCAAGGCTGACCTGGTTAAGCACATATTATCAATGCCAATACTGAATGGAAGAATGGGAAAGTGGATTCTTGCGTTATCAGAATTCAACTTGAAGTATGAATCGGCTAAAGCAGTCAAAGGACAAGTAATGGCCGATTTTATCACCCAGCATCACAAGCCAAGCATTAGTTTTGTAGAGCCGATGCCTTAGACATTGTTCTTTGATGGGTCATCATGCAAACAGGGTGGTGGCATTGGTATTGTTATTATTTCGCCTTGGGGGCAAGTTTTGAGTTTACTTTTCTAACTGAACCAATGATTACTAACAATCAAGCGGAGTATGAAGCTATTCTCAAGGGACTTAAACTTCTTCACGAAGTAAAGGCCGAAGCAGCTAAAGTGTTTGGAGATTCATAGTTAATTATTAATCAGTTGATCAGCCTATATGAGTGCAAAGAAGAGACTTTGAAAGGATACTATGATGAGTGCCAAAAGTTGCTCAAGGAGTTTCTTCATATCTCTTTCCAACATATTCCAAGAGCGTAAAACCAAGAGGCTAATCGACTAGCTCAAGGTGCATCAGGGCATCGAATGTTTCAAGAAGTCTTGAGTAGTGAAACCTCAAGTGATGATTGGAGGATTGAAATAGCCGATTACCTTAGAGATCCGTCTCAAAAAGTTACCAGGAGGCTAAGGTATAAATCAGCTAAGTATATTTTGTTAGATGATCAGTTATATTATAAAACAGTCGATGGGGTGTTCCTCAAGTGCTTGAACCAAGAAGAGGCTAAGGTGTTGATGGGTGAGGTGCATGAAGGGATATGTGGAGCTCATCAATCGACTTATAAGATAAATTGGATTATTCACAGAACTGAATATTTCTGGCCAATGATACTAGAAGATTGTTTTGAATATTACAAGGGGTGTCAGGACTGTTAATGTTTTGGTAATGTTCAGAGATCGCCTACATCGGCCATGAATCCAATAATCAAACCATTGCCGTTTCGGGGTTGGGGAATTGATTTAATTGGCCAGATTTTTCTGCCTTCAAGCAAAGGACATAAGTTCATATTGGTGGCGACAGATTACTTCACTAAATGGGTTGAGGCAATTCCTTTGAAGATGGTAACCTCAAAGAACATGATTGATTTTGTCAGGGAACATATTGTGTATTGTTTTTGGATTCCTCAAACTATAACTACCGATCAAGGGACAATGTTCACATCAGAAGAGTTTGGGGATTTTGCTGCCAGTATAGGGATCAAGCTATTGAATTCCTCCCCTTACTATGCCTAGGCTAATGGACAGGCAAAGGCATCCAACCAGATTATGATTAAGCTGATCAAGAAAAAGATCGAGGAACAGCCAAGGAAGTGGCATTCGACGCTAAATGAGGTGCTATGGGCATATAGGATGGCCTGCCATGGATCAATTAAAACGTCACCTTACAAACTTGTGTATGGCCATAATGCAGTTCTTCCTTGGGAAGTTTAGACTAGATCGAGGCATGTTACACTGCAGAATGATTTATCAACTGAGGTCTACAAGAATCTTATGATAGCCAATTTGGAAGACTTGAGTTGCCTTCGGCTGCGTGCTCTTGAAAATATCGAAGCCAATAAACTGAGGGTTGTGAAATATTACAATAAAAAGGTCAAGATTAAGCAATTCTCTGAAGGAGGCTTGGTCTAGAAAGTGAAATTGCCGATCGGATCAAAGGATAGTAAATTCGACAAATGGTCACCTAACTAGGAAGGACCCTATCGGGTTAAATGTTGTGCGCCTGGTAATGCTTATATTTTGGAAACACTAAAAGGAAAGGAAGAATTTGGCCGAGCAATCAACGGGAAATATTTAAAGAAATGTTATCCTAGCATTTGGATCAATACTTAATAAACAATATGTTCGGTTGATAACTTTAATAGCCGATATTGGAAAGGTATTGTCTCTAGTGCAAAATGAACCCAAAAGAGTAAAAGCCGATACGAGGTGTATCGCCTATAGAAGCAAAGCGAACACGAACGAAGTGATGGGTATGAAGCACGAAACAAAGGGAAATCACTCAAGGCGAGGAAGTTGTTTGCTAAACATCACCTATTACAAGCTATGGGCCGGAAAACACTTTGCCTACTATATCATCGGCTAGGGTATTGAAAGCTATAGAGTTGGCGGTGCTCATAAAATCCTTAACCAAGTGCTCATGCTCCCTAGGGTACGCTACGTCCGGAAAGCCATGGGGAAGAAGCCAAAGATTATGGCCCGAATGGGCTTGTGCAGCAGCCAACGCCACGACAGCGCCATGATGAACACCGTGAAGGGCGACCTCCCTGACATGATTCGGGATGTCATGCAAGCGAACCACCGGAACGGTGCCCCTAGCATTGACAAATCCCACCGCATGATCTGTGGCTGATCGAAGACTCTCCAACTGAGCAGTTAGATCTAAAATATTCAAAGAAAGAATGATCTGAAATCTTGAGGGTAAAATCAAGGAAAAATAGAGAAATAATGATAGACATCTCACCCATGATTCTAGCTTCAGCCCTGACCAACCTTTCCCTCACCAGGCTAACCTTGGGGGTGATCGGTCTTCAATCATGGCCAAAGTTGATTCTGCTAGGGAGAGGCAGTTGGCTAGATGCTGGTCGGTCCGATCGATGGAGGCCAGCAGATTGTCATTACCGATCTATCGTCTCGAGTGACGAGGAAGCTGACAGCGAATTGGTGCCAAAGATGACCCCAAGGGCTAGGCGGAGTCAGCCCTTTGATCTAAAGCGATGGGAGCACCCTAAGATGCATCCTCTTGACGATGAAGGCGCTGGCATGATGATGTAGATCCGTTGAGGGCTTCTTTAGTAGACCTCTTGTTGTTCTCCATGACCTTGAACCTATGGAAAGGCAGAAAATATACTGAATACAAAGAAGGATTGAGACAAAAAGGGTTGTTTTTTGATCCACAGCCGTAGCCCGTATATATAACCTGGGAAAGCGAGAAGATAGATTTTGATGGAAGTGTGGAATTGAAATCAGAAACAAAAATGGATTAACGCTCTGGGAATTTAGGGGACGGATAATAAAGAGATAACGGACTCGAATTTATTGCTTCCCCGGATTACAAAATATCGTGGGATGGATACATTGACCAGAGATTAACCCACCAAAACTTCTTTGGATTGAAGGGAGTCTGAATCTTCGCAAGGCCAAAACTCATTGTAAATCGAGTCACATCGGCCCATCGATAAAATTGTACTAGAGAAGAAGAAAGGTCACCCGCCTAACATATGCTCAGTAGATTTCTCAATAAATTGAGGAACTATGGGAAAGAAGCCTGAGGCTTTCCCAGTGGGCATTTGGAGGAGCAACAAGGGGAAGGTGTCCACACATTCTAGCCCTCACAAACAATAGAATAGCTTTGTGAGCATGGAGAGAAGACTCAAGTGATATCACAACAATTCTTCTAACCGTAATGGCTGGTCTTCTTGCTCAACAAGGCACTAGAATAAGTGACACAATCACCCTATGCACAAGAATTCTTCTAGCCGCTTCAGATCTTCATAAGATAGACCATGTTGGGTCTAGCGAAGCCGGGAGCACTCGAGGAGGCAGATAGAAGAGAAACATGGCTGAATTGTTGAGTTTCTCTCGCCAGGGTCGGATAAACATTTTATAGTTGACCTAGAAGGATGAATCCAAGTGCTCGTGAAACAAAGATGCTCTCGTAAAAGTTTGAAGTATGGGCTCATGAGCTAATATGGACAGTGACAAATAGTAGACCCCAGATCAAGATTCTCTACCCGTGACTATGAACCTATTGGGGATACAAACATGATAATTTTGGAATAAAATTACTTTTATTCCAAAATTGGGGGGCATGTGTTTACACCAAAATTTGGAAAGAGAGTCGTAGGGACTCGAAAGCTTCCAGGATCATGTCATCAAGGAATCAATTGCGTGCAGATCAGAACCAGCTGATTTGGATGCAAAGACTGAAATCAGCTTTCTTCAGATAACGCCAATGGATAAAGACAAAGGCCATGTTCGACGCCAGGACGAGACATGTTGGACTCTACAAAAAGGGAAAGATTAGAGTCCAGGATCATGTCATCAAGGAATCAATTAGGAATGTTTTCTCTAGGATTAACAATTGTGATGAGTCATGCTTAGACAGGAGTCATGCGCAGATCCCATGTATAAATATCAAGCCCCGGGTATTGTAAAAGACAACAATCAATCCAATATACAAGTTATTTACTTTTTTGGCTCTGGCCACCCCTTAGGAGTAGGAGTAGAGTAGATCTCAGCGAGTTCTTCAGCAAGTATGGCTGCATCGATCCGGTCGACCTCCATTGCTTGTTGTAAGTATCATCATGGCTTATACCTCTCTTTGTACGTCTACATCGATCCGGTCGACCTCCACTGCGACTCTAGTATAAGTTAGTTATCGATTCTTGCCTAGTTCAAGTATGGCTGCATCGATCCGGTTGACCCCCACTGCATGAACTAGACCGGCCCGATTCATTAAGTTACCGATATTGCTTATTGCTTTCATTATTTATCTAAATTATAGCAATATCACTCTGCCCAATTGGGATTGATCTAGATCAGCCTTATATCTTGTTTAGCCCATCGTTTGTTAATCTAAAACTGATATAATCTATACATTAAACGATGAGTTATGTTTTATCGGTTGTTTTACATCAATCTTGATCGTGCATAGTGTGCGGTTAAAGCATGTTGCATTTTGAGTAGATTTATCGGCTAGCGAGAACCGTTTCATGGCCTGTTATCACGGCCTGTGTGATTCTACCTCACACCCCACTGTTAGCACCGTGGAGTGGGGATCGTTATTTGATAGATCTATTCCTGATAAGGTATGACTTTAACTCTACGCTATGCCTAAATCGACTGTTTAGCCGATATCGAGTGCTTTCACGAATAGTTTGCATCACGAGGCCGTTGAAGTAAAGATAGGTTGAAAGATATGTTAGCCCCATGATCTTATTATTGTATTATGACCTGCATAATTCTGCCTCATGCCCCACTGATATTAGTAATGAGTTAGGGTCGTCGAGTCTATTGTTATTTCTACGGCCTACATGATTTTGCCTCATGCCCCACTGGTCATGGCAATAGATGAGATCTAACATGTTCATTAGATTTACCTTTATTAAACGGTTAAGTTGTGTTGAATTGTTTCTTTATATAAAAAGGGGTTCGGTTACTTATAATCATTGGCTTGGCATAAACTAATCATTGTTGACATCTTATTGCCATTGATTAATATTTGTTCAAATAACGACATTTATCCTGAATGATAACCGATTCTTCTTATACAACCCAATGAGCTTTAACTGATTTATTCTCACGAATATGCTAGAATTGACTATTTAGTCGATCTCCTTTCATATCGGCTCTCAGAGCCGCACATTTGGGACTGTCTGGCAACACCGGTAAGTTTCACCCTTAATTACTGATGAACTTTCTCTCCTTGTCAATTATAGGATCAAATTGACTGGCACATCTCGGGAGGAGTGCGTAGGATCGACCACCCCTACGCTGAAGCTAGGCGGATCTATAGCTCCATCGAGCAGACCCTTCTGGCTTGCTGCGTGTGTCCTCAGCACGGGACGAAAATTTTGTGTCAACGGTTTCTGGTTGGTAGCCTTTGCCAAACCTAGTTCAAGTTCGTGTAGCAAATGGAGCTAAAATTCTATGTGCTTATGAACTTTTAGATCTTATGAGGGGTATCCAAGGCCATACTTTCAAATGTTCATTCAAGATCATACCTCTAGGATGTTATGATGTGATCTTAGGCATTGACTGTTGTCTGTGCATAGTCCTATGCAGATACACTAGGCTGATAAGTGGCTGCAATTTGATCATGAGGGTAGTTCAGTGAAACTCCAGGGTATATAGCCTCACACTTCTTGGGGCTCACCCATATCAGCTGCTCAGTTACATGCCGTGTATAAAACTGATGTTGTCCTTCATCTAGTGGAGTTACATTTAGTGGAAGATCACAGGAATGTACCAGTTCCATCTGAGCTAATTCCTCTAGATATTCAAGAAATTATTGATAAATTCTCTCCAATTTTCAGCCACTACCTTATCTCCCTCTTTCAAGACCTAGAGATCACTCCATACCTTTATTACCTAGAGCTCAACCTTTTAGAATAAAACCCTATTGGTATAACCCTTTTTAGAAGGATGAAACAGAGAGACAAATTGCTGATCTCTTGCAGAAGGGTTTGATCCAACAAAGCACTAGTCCATTTGCCTCACTAGTGTTACTGGTTAAAAAGAAAACTGGTGATTGGAGGTTATGTGTAATTACAGGAGACTGAATGCTTTGACTATTAAAAACAAGTATCCCCTACCAGTCATAGATGAATTGATTGATGAATTATCAGGAGCTCAATGGTTCACTTCCTTAGATCTATGCTTTGGGTTTCACCAAATTCGCATGGCAGCTGGTGAAGAATTCAAGACTGCTTTCCAAACTCACAGTGGACATTATGAGTATAAGGTCATGCCTTATGGAGTCACTGGTGGACCAGGTACATTTCAAGGTGTAATGAATGAGATATTGGCTCCATTGCTCAGGAATTTTGTGGTAGTGTTCATTGATGATGTCCTTATTTACAATAAGAGTTGGGAAGAGCATTTGTCACATATTGCCCAAGTCTTTCAACTCTTTCTAGAGCACCAATTCTATGTCAAATTGACAAAGTGTTCTTTTGCAAGAAAGCAACTCAATTATTTGGGATATGTGATTAGTGCATAGGGTGTTGGTACTGATCTTAGTAAGGTGCAGATTATTGCTACTTGGCCAGTACCTACCTCTATGATGGAACTCAGGAGTTTCTGGGTATGTGTGGCAGAACCGCCCAAAATAACACACCTTCGGAGGCGCTCGTCTTCCACCAGACACTAAGCACCCCGAGAGCAAGCTACATCGGGCAGATTCCATCGAGCACACCCCAAGGGAGAACTCGAATAATCCACATTTTTCCTCCAGGATCTAATAATGAGAATGAGTTTACAATGCTTAGTCCATTTCATACAACCAGAGTTCTTAGAAATACCTTATTACAGTACCAGGTTCAGAGTGCAGAATTTAAATAGTGGAATTACAATAAACATCTAATGGTAAAATACAAGGATTCATCTATGCCCACCAGAAGAATCCTCCACACAACAACTACTCTTCAAACTACACCTGCAATAGGGATAAATAAACCCTGAGTACATGATGTACTCGCAAGACTTATTTGACTAGTGGGAATAATTTTCTGACTCCAAAGGATATGATAAGCTTTATGGGTTGCTGGGTTTACTTTTCGCAAAAAACATTACTAGTAGTGGATCCTTATGTATGTTTCTTATTAGCAGTTATGGTTAGTTCATTATTTATCCATTCTATGTAAGCACCTGTTCTACTTTTAAGCAAGAGTTGAGCAAATAGATCCATTTCGCTATCTTTCATCTTCTAGTTCTTACTACGGTGCTAGACTGTAGACAAGCCATACTGGATTTCCCGGTGATTCATGAATCAATGTGCCTAGCTGGATACCCTAAAACACATGCCCCGCTTGTACCCTAGGCACAAGTTGGACCAACCCACCACTCTCCTGTCAAGGGGTCTAGGTCCCCGTCCAAACTTAGACTCCAAGCCCCCACACATGAGTCCCAGACTTAGTGCGATGCTTAGACCTCCACCATCCCCACCTCTAATTAGTCGGTCTAGAAAGAGCCTGTCGGTGCAGAAAGTGACCAACTAGTAAATATTTATAGTTTTGCTGTATGTTGTGATCGGAGGTGGCCTAGCACTCAATGACACAGGATTTATACTGGTTCAGGCAACATGCCCTATGTCCAGTCGGGGTCGGTCGGCGACTTTATTCTTGAGCCCAGGTGCTCAAAGTCTGTAGTGGGGTACAAACGAGAAGGAGGAAGAAGGGGGTGTACAAGAGGTTCGGTCGGCTCTGACTGGAAGGGTCGCGGTCGGAACTTGGCGGTACTGTGGTTGGGAGCGTTGATGTTGATCTAGTGAGTCTAGGCTTGAAGAAGTCGATCTCCCTGGGTTGGAGGGAGCGCATCCCCTTTTATAGATGAAGGGGATGGCTCTTACAGGTGAGAGGGGGAGAGTACAAATATTTCTAAGCCTTGCTGCCTACAGTGATGAAAACTAGATAATGGTTGAAGCCTCCCAATACTGTCGATGTCGCTATAGGATGTCTGATGTGTATGGAAGGTCAAGCTATCTTCTTCAGGAAGGATGACGTCGGTACCTACAAAATACTTCTGGATGCCTAGTGGCATGTGCGGAGCTATGCTATGTTCACCTGGTATGGCAAATCCTGGAGCCCATACCGCAATCGGTGTCCAGAGACACGCGGAGGGGGCTTACCATATGGGAGTTTCTAGCGGATACAATACTTTGTGTCAGGGTGGCTGTAGAGCACTGCTTTGTACAGGGTATGGTCCCTGGTATAGTGGTGTTGACTTGTGAGCCATGCCTTGCCTTTCTCCACATGCCTTCTGGTTCTTTTCGAGCGGGCGTCCCCGGTCGGATGGTCCCTAGTCGGCCCTTAGTGCGCCGGTCAAAGAAGAGCGGTGAGCAGGCTTCTCGCGAGCCCCGGTCATGGGGTCAGAGTCATGGGGTCGGAGTCAGAGGCGGTCCTCAGGTCAGGCTTTTCAAGCAGAGGCCGTGCGGAGGCAGCCGGGCCCTAATGCTAGTGCTCCAATCCGAGAGGCCATTCGGAGCTGGCCTGAGCCTGAGCAAGCGCTCCGGTCGGAGAGATGGGCTGAAGGCGGCCTGGGCCTGAAGCGAGTGCTCCAGTCTGTTGGTTTTAGACTTTCGGGCTGGTCTAGAAGAAAGAAAGGCTATTTTCCTAGGCTGAGCCCTAGCGTGGAAGCCGGTCCCTGAGGGACCCGGGTTTATGAACCCGACAGGAGCCCTCGAGCCCCCGGGTGATTCGGACAGAATCGTCTGGGGGATTTTTGTCTTGCCGGTGGGTGCACGTGAGCGCACCTGTGGGTGTAGCCACCGAGCCCCAGGTGGTTCAGGCTGAATCGGTTGGGGGTGTTGTCTCAGCAGGCATTTATGCATGTTTTTTAGTTTAAGACAGAATTTTGTTTAACCATGGCGTTGTTGTGCAGCCGAGGTGTTTTTAAGCGTGGGGATTGGATTGAGATAGAACTTAATGATCCCGGCGTCGGTGCGCGCTGGGGATCGGATGAGGAAGTTTTTAGTTTTTGAAACAAGCCCCGGCGTCGGTGCGCGCCGTGAACGGAAATAACTTAGTTTTGGATGCAACAGAGTTCGATCTTTGGCGTCGGTGCATGCCGTGAGATTAGGTAAGGTGGAGTCACGAGTAGACCCAGGCGTCGGTGCTCGTCGTGGATCAAAAGAGTTAGTTTTAGTTAGTGAAGCCGCCTAAAGCCATTACGCGAGTTAAGGAGTCACGATCCCAAGAGCCGTAGCCGGATATCGTCGATCCTGTCAATGCGAATTAAGGAGTCACGGTCCCAAGCCATAGCCAGATGTCACCTATCCCGTCGATGAGTCACGGTCCCATGGCGTTTAAACCCCCAAGCCCTATTGGGCCTTTGTGGGGGCTGTGAGTCATTTTTGCACTACCCCATCCGGTTCCTCACAACCGGAGGGGCTGAGTTTCGTCGCCTGTCCTGATCGCTTGGGCTCGAACGACTAGCTCGGTGAGCTCGCTAATGGGTGTGATCGAGTGGAATCTGGGTCCATCGTTCGTGACGGGGTCGGCATAGCCCTCTTGTGGCATTCCACTACTCCTTTACCTATAGCCCGACAGATGCCTAGGTCGTTCCATAGACCGACCCGGGTGGCCTGACAGCCTCCCCTCAATGGAGATTCTGTGGGCTTGGTGAGAGGTTCAGGATCGAAAGAGAAGGTTGAGATGACCCGGTTTGCCAGACTAGGCGAAGGTCGCACGGTGCTCATCTATGGTTTTCTCCCCTAGCTCTGTTTGGTTGCTCATGTCGAATGAGGCAAGCCACCACTTCGTGGCGCAACACAGAGCGTTTTGGTGCATTTCGCTGCACGTGCGATGCTTAGTTCCTGAGCCCCCGGGTGGTTCATGCCCTAACCATCTGGGGGGTTCAAGCATATGAGATGAATGCATGTATGGATGCATGAATGATTTGTAATGAAATAGAGGGGCTTTGATGGTGTTTTACCTTGAAGACTGGAGCAACGGGGTTCGAAGAGCTCTAGTCGGAAACGCCCGTCCGAGACCTGTGCTTGTCAATCGTGGGTTAGCTCTCGTGTGAACAATTTTGTATTTAATGAACGCATGCTTACCTTGATGACCTGAGAAACGGGGTTTGGAGAGCTTTAGTCGGAAATGTCTGACCGGGACCCATGCTCGTCATTTGAGATGGAGTCGGCATGGCCCGCATGGGGCACCCCTTCGCTTCCTACCTGTATCTCAGGTGCTTATCTTGAGTGAATCAATCGACTCAGGAGGCTGGTTGGTCTCTTGGTGGAGATTTCATGTTGAGCCGAACGTCGTGCCATCAGGGGGTGAGCAGCCTGTGCTCTCGTCAGTCGCACAGATAGCAGACACCGCTGGGTCGGTTTTGTAGCTCATAAGATATAAGCAGTTTAGTGAACTAAAAAGTTTAAGTTTGTGGGGGAGCCCCCGTGTAAACGTTCATATGTGTTCTAATGACTGCAATGGTATTTTGTTTTCTGTGATGGAGTCACTCCGTTCGGGGAAGCTTGTTCCCTTTCATTCCTTAGTTCTCTCTTAGCATAATTTTGTTTTAAATTTCTTTCTATCTCATACCTGCCTGTTTGTTCCATAGGTCATAACCTTATGAGCCCAGGGCATGGCCCGCGAGGCTCGGCCGGTCATAACTGTAGGAAAAGGCGAGGTGCGATCAGTTGGAATGTTCTAAAGCAAAGTTATGTAAGGTAAAACAAAGGAACGAACTACCCATTTGTTAGGGTAGGAAGGAATCTCTCCATACAACAGTAAACAAAACAGAGAGGTAGTAGTGCCCCCTAGTGGAGCCCCCGAGTGCCCTGAGCCGAAAAAGTGTTCGAGTCGAGGTGCTATTATAGGAGTGTACGTTAAGTAAATAATGGTAAGATTGAACTTAGGGAAAGAAAAAGCGACATAGTTGTTCCAAGGTGCTCAGAGAGAGCGTCGTCGTTGTTGTCCTTTAGTTGGTAGGTGCCCGGTCGGATTACTTCGATCACCATATAGGGCCCTTCCCCTTATCTTCCTTTCATGGTACCTACGAAGGGTTTGTTGGTTTGTTGTAGTCCAGGACTACTGGGGTTGATGACTCCCTGAGCCATAGGAGCTCGGACGAGTTGACAAGTGCGGTTGCAAGCTCGTAGTTCTTGTGGTCGCACACGAAGTCATGCGAGAAAGCGCTACTCACGGTGATGATGCCGTTTGGTCCTAGCATCTTTAGCTTAAGGTAGGTGTAGTTGGGGATTGCCATGAATCTTGCATAGCATGGCCGCCCCAAGATGGCATGGTAGGACCCCAGAAAGTCTACCACTTCGAAGGTGAGGACCTCCGAGTGGAAGTTGGCTCAGCTACCGAATGTGATGGGTAGATCGATCTGTCTAAGCGGGTATGCCTGCGCTCCTGGTATTACCCCATGGAAGGTGGAGCCCGCCAGGCGGAGCTCCGACCAGGGGATGCGCATGGCATCAAGGGTATCGATGTATAGGATGTTGAGGCCGCTACCTCCGTCCATTAACACCTTGGTGAGGCGCTTCTTGTGGACAATAGGGTCAACAAAGAGCGGGTAGTGTCCTAGTCTCGCAACGTGGGAGGGATGGTCCCTCTGATCAAAGGTGATCGGGGATTCTGACCAGCTGAGGAAGCAGGGAATGGCCGTCTCGGTGGTGCATGCTTCTCTATAGCGGACCTTGTGTTGGCTCTTGGACCAGACTACGTTGGATCCGCCAAAGATCATGATGCACTCTTTGGGCTCGGGGAAGCCGTCTCCGTACTTGCCCACCGTGCCCCCTTTCTTGGCTACCGCCTCCTTGCCGTCTCCCTCCTTCGGCCCGTCGGCCTGTCGGAGGAAGCGTTTGAGGAGCTCGCATTCCTTGTAGAGGTGCTTGATAGGGTAGGTGTGGTTGGTGCATGGACCATCCATGAGTTTGTTGAAATGGTCAGGCAGTCCCTGTTGGGGCTGCTTGGCCGTGCGATCAGCCATGGCGACCAGCGTAGAGCTGTCCGATCGGCATCGATCTTTTTTGTTTTTCTCGCCCTTCTGTGTGGAGGGTCCTTCATCTCAGTCCATGCGCTTGGCTTTGAGCTTGTCCTGGCCTCCGGTAAAGACCGCTCCGACCGCCTCCTCGCTAGAGGCATGGTTGGTGGCGACGTTGAGCAGGTCGTGGATGGTACGGGGTTTCAAGCAGCCAAGCTTGTGGATCAGGGACTCGTAGTTCATCCCAAAGATGAACACGCTGATGACGTCTGCGTCGACGACATTAGGGAGAGAGTTGCATCATTGGGAGAACCTTTGGATGTAATCCCATAGGGACTCGTTGGGCTCCTGCTGACAGCTCTTGAGGTCCCAGGAGTTTCCTGGGTGGACGTAGGTCCCTAGGAAATTCCCGATGAAGACCCTCTTGAGGTCCGTCCAGTCGCAGATGTTGTCGTGCGGAAGGAATTCAAGCCATGCCTGAACATGCTCCCCCATGCAAATGGGAAGGTATTGAATGATGAAATAGTCATCGTCCACTCCTCTGGCCCGATAGGCAAGCCAGAAATCTTTGAGCCAAATGCCTGGGTTGGTCTCCCTGGTGTATTTGGTGATGTTGGTGGGTAGCCAGAACCGCTGCAGGAACGGTGCTCTCCGGATGCGCCGGCTAAAGGCCCGTGGCCCCGGGCCCTCTGGGCTGGGGCTCCGGTCGTTCGGCCGGCGACCGCGCCTGGGGCTCGTTTCACCGCTTCTCGCGATGGTTTGGCCGAGGTGCGTGTCGCCTGCTACCGTATGGTGGACATTGTTATTATGTTGGGCCCGACGCTAGTTGCTGACGATGCTGCGAGCGTCCTAATGCGGATTGGGCCACTTGTGTACGGGCGATTGGCATGAAGTAGGCGCCAGGTCCGACCGTGGTGCGACCACCGCACCGCGAGCTGGGCCTGACGACTGTGGTGGTGAGTGAATGGAGCGATCTGTCTGGTGCGTCCTCATTCCCCCAGTGGGGAGAGAGGACGTGGGTCGGAATCACGACATGGAGCTTTCTGCCTGTTGGACTGTGGTGGCTTCTACTAGAACCCGGAGGTTCCGGTAGACTGTCCGCTCCTAGGGGTTGGCGGGATCGGGAATGCCGTGCAGAAGCACCATCGCAGCGGTGATGTTCTGGCTAGCCCGGGCAAATTGAGGGAGATCATTCCCCTCATTCATGATGTCATGTTGGACCTGACAGGCGTGACCCCGGGCGCTGCCCACCGGGCCATGCGCATGGGGCGCAACGGGCTATACCGACAACATAGGCACGGGCGGTGGCTAGTTCTACCGTTGGTGTCGTAATTCCTCGGCGTGTTCTTGTGTAGACACGAGGGCCCCCGCACGCGGGTCTAGAGGGGTGTGAGTTTGCTCAGACGCCGCAACAACCGATGGCTGTCCTAGAGGGTCCGCCATAGCGCACTCCCAGGATGGACGGTGACGGGGCGCCACATCATCGATGCTGGAACCGTCGCTCTCGCCCTCGCCATCCAGGAGTTCATGGGAAACGACAGGAATGCAGCCTGCCATTCCCATGAACTCAGACGTGAGGGGGGATGGTGCTAGCATCTTTCGGAGCCCCCGAGCGTATGCCTCCACAGAGGACGCAAGGCCATAGGGGAACCGATCATACGGTGTTTGTGTTGTGAGCAGTACATTTCCTCCTGATGATGGGTGGGAGATAGTAAATAAAGAGTGAATAACAGTACATGTATTACTTATAGTGGGGTTTGAGCAGATAGTTTGCTCGAAAAGAAGTGCAGATGCCGCGCCATTGAAGTCATGCATCCCGGAGTCGATGGAGGGCATCCCTCCAATGGGTTCCGGGTCGCGAGCCTCCTTGTGGAGGTGTAGTATGCCGAGCCAATCGGCGATGAAGTCTAGGCTTCCAAAGTAGAAGGCCTGGGATGGCTCGAAGACTAGGGGAGCCCGCATCCTAGCGGGTGAGACTGTAGGGAACTCCAGCGAGCCGAAATGAATCGTATCGTCGGAGCCCGCCACGATGGGAGTGGTGGAAAAATGGGCCATCCGATGACCAAAAGGTGTTGAACGTACAGCGTCTTCCCCACGGACGGTGCCAACTGTCGATGCAGAAAGTGACCAACTAGTAAATATTTGTAGTTTTGTTGTACATTGTGATTGGAGGTGGCCTAGCACTCAATAACACAGGATTTATACTGGTTCAGGCAACGTGCCCTATGTCCAGTCAAGGTCGGTCGGCGACTTTATTCCTGAGCCTAGGTGCTCAAAGTCTATAGTGAGGGTACAAACAAGAAGGAGGAAGAAGGGGGTGTACAAGAGGTTTGGTCGGCTTCGACCGGAAGGGTCATGGTCGGAACTTGGCGGTCCTGTGGTTGGGAGCGTTGATGTTGATCTAGTGAGTCTAGGCTTGAAGAAGTCAATCTCCCCTAGTTGGAGGGAGCGCATCCCCTTTTATAGATGAAGGGAATGGCTCTTACAGGTGAGAGGGGGAGAGTACAGATATTTCTAAGCCTTGCTGCCTACGGTGATTAAAACTGGATAATGGTTGAAGCCTCCCAATACTGTCAATGTCGCTGTAGGATGTCAAATGTGTATGGAAGGTCGAGCTATCTTCTTCAGGAAGGATGACATTGGTACCTGCAGAATACTTCTGGATGCCTAGTGGCATGTGAGGAGCTGTGCTATGTTCACCCGGTATGGCAAATCCTGGAGCCCATACCATAATCGGTGTCTAGAGACACGCGGAGGGGGCTTACCATATGGGAGTTTCTAGCGACCCCTACAATACTTTGTGTTAGGGTGGCTGCAGAGCACTGCTTCGTGCAGGGTATGGTCCCTGGTATAGTGGCGTTGACTTGTGAGCCATGCCTTGCCTTTCTCCACACGCCTTCTGGTTCTTTCTGAGCGGGCGTCCCCGGTCGGATGGTCCCCAGTCAGCCCTTAGTGCGCCAGTCGGAGAAGAGCGGTGAGCAGGCTTCCCACGAGCCCCGATCGTGGGGTTGGAGTCATGGGGTTGGAGTCAGAGGCGGTCCTCGAGTCAGGCTTTCTGAGCGGAGGCCGTGCGGAGGCAGCCGGGGCCTGATGCTAGCGCTCTAATCGGAGAGGCCGTTCGAAGCCGGCCTGAGCCTGAGCTAGCGCTCCGGTCGGAGAGATGAGCCAAAGGTGGCCTGGGCCTAAAGCGAGTGCTCCAATCTGTTGGTTTTAGACTTTCGGGCCGGTCTAGAAGAAAGAAAGGCTGTTTTTCTGGGCCAAGCCCTGGCGTGGAAGCCGGTCCCTGAGGGACCCGGGTTTATGAACCCAACAGAGCCAGAACCCATGACAAGAGAGCAACGAGCCTTCCCTGCTCCCATAAACAAGTATGTGCTCAGGATAATAAGTCTGTGACTTGCCTAGAACCTAATGCAACGATCGGTCCGTAATCGACACGGATAGGGAAAACAGTGTAACCAAGCTATGCCCTGTTGGCGTGGGACACAACCTCTTACACCCACCAATATCCGTACCATATCCCTGCCTGGTTTCCATTTTTCCTTTCACCATTTTATCATGAGATTGATAATAATAATCACATATTATGAGTAACGGCAGGTTACTCATGCTACCAAAAAACCTAAGCACAACAGCTACTCGACCTAAGCTTGTAGGACTCATAGGTAGATATATCTATGCATGTAGTTTCAATATAACTCCTATAACGTAAATGCACATCATATATATATTTCCAGTGATTATTCAAAATAAGGGTTATGCACCGGGGCTTGCCTTGGGCAGGCGCAGTGTCAGCTCAGTCAATCAGTGGAGGCTCCAAGACCTCCTTCTACATGAGGATCTCCTCCTGTACTCTTCAATTACCTCCTCATACTCCTGCTCGCCCGCGGTCACGAACTCCACCAACTCATTTTCTCATGCATACAATGATGATGCAACACTCAATATTAAGGCAACAACAGTTCTTAAAGTAAGAATACATCTACTAAGCCACTAAGCAAGTTCTAATGACTAAGATACCAAGCTAATCATCATTCCCATCAAACCAACAGGGTTTCGCCTACAAGTGCTACTTAGCAACTAAAATATATTCTTACTCTTATTAACGATTTCCTATATACTACAACAAGGAGTACTTGGCTACCATATTTCTCAATATATTCTAAGGCTACAAAAATTACAGTGTGTTCATAATAATACAATGAACCTACTGTAAAAATTTCATGGTCAAAGCTATTACCAATTTGCCACAAAAATTCATACAAATATTAATCTAAATAATGCTAAGCTTTCCTAACTAAATTAATGGACCTAACATTCTCATAGATAAATGTAAACAAACTACATCAACAGATAGATCGCATTTTTATGAACCTAACAAATTTTGTTTCACTATTTTTGGACATCTACAGAATTTACAATAATTTATCAAAGTTCGGCTCAAAATCTAAATTAGAAAACACTAACTAATTCTTTTTAGAAAAAGAAAAGGGCAAGAGAGCCTAGTGCGGCCAAACACGGTCTCAGCCCATGTGTGAAAGCGTCCCACGGCAAAGGAGCCCGCGCTCACCGATGATCTTACAAAAGCGATCCTATGTTTCCCAAAACCACACCCAGGTCCTAGCACTATTCCCTACCCTCACTAACACTCTTCACTTACCCCCTACACTTAATTGAATTTCCGTGCACATGTCCAAAGGGACTAATCACATGGTAGCACGGTGCACGGCGGCACAGGCAGCCATGCTGACTACCGGAGACACATGCTGGCCCATCCAGCGGGCTGACCACCACCCTAGACCTAATCGGCAACACTAAGCAGACGCGGGAGCAGTGGGGACACCCAGGCGAGTGCAGCCACAGCACGTAGCCACCCATGATGGCGACGCGGCCACTCCAGCTACACAAGACCACTACGGGATCAACCGTCCAGCGCATGAGCACTAGGAACTTACTACGGACCTGGTCGTAGGGGCGGTTGAAATGGAGGAAGGCAGTGATGGGCCGGCCATGAATGACCAGACGATCATGGTGGCGCTTCTCGGTGAGCACGCTTGCAATGGTGGCGCAGGGCAGTAGCAGCGGCTGAGTGGGAGTGCGCGCTGCGAAGGGGATGCTAAGGCGGTGCTAGTGGCATAACTGGAAGAACCGAGGAGGCTGCATGGAAGTAGTAATTCAGGGCGATCCCAAATTGGCCATAAGATGGCCGGCGAAGGGGAAAGCTCTGATTCAGCTTGGCGGCTTCCCGAATCAAGGCGAGATGTGACTGGGCGAACAGAGGACTTCAAGGCTAGGTCAGAGGTGCCAGGCAACAGGTGGAGGTGACCTCAACCTGCCGAATGGCCGCGGCATCATGACGGCGAGTGCGATAAAGGAGCAGGAAAGGAGGGGTGGCTCATCTTGGCACGACGTGAGTTAAGGCGGGTGGTTGGGTGAGCTATGAGCAGGCGATGGCGCGGTGCATGCAGAAGCGCAACAGCGGCCAACATGGCCATGTGCCATCATAGTGAGGGCGCACATGCGTGCGTGGCAACGCCCACAGATCGGTGAACACGACGGTAGCAAGTAGCCGCGCGCGCAGCAGCGGCCAGAGTTGCAGCGGTGGGGGCAGTGCGGAGGCAGAGGCAACAACAACATCGTAGTGAGCGAAGAGGGTGATGGGGCGCACATAGGGCAGCGGCGGCCAAGGCTGGCCTGGCAGCAGTTGTAACACCTCTGGTGTAACGATCTTGTTTAGCACCACGATTTAGGCCTAAGTAAAATTTTTAAAACGAGTGTCTCGGAATTTTTGATTTAAAATGTACTTGATGCGATAAGCGAATCCCGTGTGACTTAGTTTTGCGAACTCAAATAAACGCCCAAGTTAAATTACTTAGTGCATAAAGATTTTTAGGAATGTCGAACGACGATGCGAGCGAACGGTTTGTTCGGTTAGATTAAGCATGAAAAGCAACTTGTATAAATAAAATAAAATCCATTAATAAATAGAATGATATATATATATACTCACGGTTTATCTTGATAAGCATGAACTGACGAGAGAGAGAGCGCAGCAACTTCGTTTATTTTTCTTGGCGTACAACGTACTCGTTGCATGGCAATTATTCACTGTCTCATTCTCATCGTGGCTCTACATTTCTCTGCATTGCAAAGCCTCCCATCCAATCACATCTGAACTGGTCCACTGCGCTGGGCGTCTAAAATTGGTGCACGTGGTTTTGCCCCTGCCCACACCATGTCCTCTGTCTATCGTACACCGCCAAGTTACCACTGCCTCCGTTGCCCCGTCGAACTAATAACCTTGTCGTGCTATCTCTGTCTACCTCAGCTTTATCCGTGCGCTCACCATCAATTTCTATGTCGGTCTCTGCCTCTGTCTGCCCTTACTTGTCCTATCAGCCTATGTAGAGCCGCTGCTCGCTCTATCCCCTTGCCTCTTTCTTTTTCTTTACCACAGCACCCGCCAGGATGAGCACACTCAGCGTCCAGCCACCGTGCGCGCAAGCCTCAGCGCTGGCTCCACTGCTCCACAGCGCGTCCGTCATCGCCTTCCCTAGTGCCGCCGTGGCCGCGCCCCTGTTGCCAGCCACCGCTTACGCAAGCACGCGAACTCCACGGCTTCGCCTCGCCTTGCCGTCTCCTATAGCACCACCCTCCCTCTTCTCCAAATTCATCGTGCACAAAGAGCCTCCCTCCAATTCCCTGCACTCACTGGTGTCCAAGGTCCATAGCTTGCTAGTGTAGTCGATCGCGGGGTAAGTCGTCCACCGGCGAGTTCACTCGAAGCCTCGTCGTCGCCGCTGGCCACCATGGGCGCCGTACCAAGCTCGACCTTGAACCCTCCAATCCCTTCTCTTTTGCTTTGATCTTCTCGGTGTTATTGCCCCACGTTAATGCCTCGGACTCGTCTATGACACAGGTTCACCGAAGCTCTAGTGGTTCGTCGGCTGTCCTAGCTAGGCCGCTCGCACCGTCCCCGCGTTGGGCCGTTGGCCTGCCTGCCGCCGGGCCGACCGGTCATTGCCGCGCCTAGGCCGGTGCCACGCGCCCACTGGGCTGGCCTGGTACCGCTGATCTCCACTGGGCCGATTTTGGTGGTTGCTGGTCCCTTCGATTTTCTTAAACAATTAGCTAATTTAGTTTCGGGAATGGACTTGTGAAATCAATATAAATTTGTGTAGTTGTCCAAAAATTATGAAACCAATTTTGTTAGGCTCCTAAAATCATGATCTATCTATTAGCGTATTTGGTTCATCTAGTTTTAAGATTTTTCTAGGGTTGCTCTAATGGATTTAGAATACTTAATATTGTAAAAATATAAACTTGTAGGAATTTCCGTGATAAATTGGTAATAGTGTTGGATCTGAAATTGTTACAATAGGTTTCTAGCAATATTAGCTGTCCACCGTAATTTTTGTAGCTCCAAAATAATTAAATTGCTAGATAGATAATGATGTCCTATTTCGAATAAAGAGTAAATCGATAGAATGAAATAAAGAAACAACTTGGATTTGTATAACTAAAACATTGGCTGGGAAGTAACGCCTTATTCGACAACAAGGATACGTAGACCAGCGTTAGAGCTATCTCGTTAGCTTGTGAGGCGTGATCGGATTTCTAAGCATTTCGGCTGTCATTGATTATTTACATCTATGTATTTGCATCAATGCATATCATATAGGTATGATGATGGGTCAACGGATCAATTGAAGGATGATTGGGAATCCGAGGATGATGTAATGGTATTCTCTCTAGGAGATGATGCAATAGACTTTCTATCCAGTTGATGGTGGATGAACTGAAGATGCACATACTAACTTTTGGTTATATTTTACCCAGGCAAGCCCCGGTGCATAACCCCTACTTTTCTACAGTTTAAATTATATTTGTGCATTAAGTTTTAAGGAGTTGAATAAAATCCACTTGCATATATATATCTTTATCCTATGAGTCTTACTAGTATGATAGGATCGTGTAGATTGCTATGCTACAGGACTCCGGTAGAAGTCGAGTGATGGCTATCACTCGCGAGATATAGGAAATATATTACTATATTATTATCATTTGGAATATATAAAAATGGTGGAAAGGAAAATGGTGACCGAGCAGGGATATGGTTTGGGGTATTGGTGGGTGTAAGGGGTTGTGTCACCGCAGACGCGGGGCATAGCTTGGTTACACTGCTTTCCCTGTCTGTGTCGGTTAAGGACCAGCCGTTGTATAAGACTCGAGGCAAGTCACAGACTTATTATCCCAAGCACATACTCGGGTATGGGCGCTTGGAAGACTTGTTGCTCTCTTGTCGTGGATCCGGCTCTTTCCAGACCGACTGTCTTGGTGTTTTTTGGGTTAGGAGATTCTTGCACCGTACTAAGTCCGGGACTCAGGGGTGGGTGCTTGGAGTCCTAGTTTGGACGGGGACCTAGACACCTAGGACAGGAGGGTGATGGGTTGGTCCTACTTGTGCCCGGGGTACAAGCGGGGCATGTGTTTTTGGGGTACCCAGCTGGGGGCATTGATTCATGAATCGCTGCCGTTTCGGTATGACTTGTCTTAACTCTAGCACCATAGTAAGAAGTGGAAGATGGCAGATGGAAAAAGGATATCTGATTGCTTACCACCTGCTTGAAAGTAGCACAGGTGCTTACATAGAATGGTTAGTTAATGAACTAATGCACTGCTGATAAAAATCGAATATAAGGATGCACTTTTAGTAATGCTTCCTGCAGATGCAATAAACCCATAACCTAGATAGCCTTGCATATCCTTGAAGTCTTTTCTTTCCTCCTTTTGGGTAATTATTGCTGAGGACAATTGAGTACTCAGGGTTTTATTCCCCCTGTTACAGGTGACAGGTGGAGGCTAGAGCTGATCTTTGTGTGTGGATTCCTCCTGGTGGGCTCAGAGAGGATTTCCTTTACGCTGCGATCATAGTCTTTATTTATAACTCTCACTAAATGTTTTTATAATTGAAAGTTTTATAATCTGTTGTCATAGTTTACATATTAATGCTTCACCATGCCATGAACAGATAATTATTTCCGCTGCAACTCTGTTCACATGTTTATATTTCGCTGTTCAATTAAATTGTTCATAACTCTGATAATATGATTACATTCCACTGTTATAACAATAAATGTTATACTATGATGTTGTATTAAAAGTGATGTAAGAAATGGTTACGAATGATGTAAGCTTTATTCTCTCATTTGTGATCCTGGTGGAAAAATATGGATTTTTGGGTTCTCCCCTGGGGTATGCCCGATGGAACCGAGTAATTTAGTATTCTCCTTTGGGTGCTTAGTGTCTAATGGAAGACAAGTACTCTTGGGAGGCATTAGATTAGGCGGTTCTGCCACGGGTGGTATCAGAGCATAAATGAGGAAATAAAGCTTTGAAAACCTCTTTCTAAATAAAATTTGACAATAAATTCTTTTCAAAAGTTAGGGCGTTCAACTGCGAAGCTATATAAATAGCCCTATTACTATGGTTATGTATCCAGGATAGATGGCACTCTGCTGACTTAGGTAGGTTTAATCAATTTTTCTACAGGTACACTATCCCCGAGCATAGTCCGATAGTACTGACTAGCTACAGGGAGAGAACAATGTGCTAAAAATCTGAGAACGGTTGCCCTATATGTTGGCAATAGTTAAAGGACATATAGGACATGCATTCATGCATATCCTATATGTGCATTGTAGTGCCATATTCCTTGCAGATACACCATCCATAGGTGTCACGCGTGTCGTATTGTGCACGACTGACTCGTTCCTGTTCTAGAGTTAGGTCTGCACTGTGGCTTCGTGCTCCATGTTCACCCATGGTTCATGCCTGTCATGACCCATGTCTCCCCGTACCCTCTTTTCTGCGCTCTTGTCGGACACCTGCCCTGCTGTCGTACTAGTAAGTAATGGCCTCGGACATCGCTCGCCTCGAATGCATGAAAATTTTGGTTGATTCATTCGTAGTGACCCAGCGTAGGAACCCTAGTGGACCGTGTCAGAACGCTCTGCCTTTATAAGTAGAGCCTGGCTTAGCCATTGGTACCACCACTCGGTGCACTTTAGCTAGTCCAGCTTTTCCTTTGAGCAAGTTTTTTGCTCAGCCTTCCTCACCACCGCCGCTAGGGATGGCAGGAGCCTGGGTTAGTAGTTACTGCCTGAACATTGAGGGTTTTCCTAGAATCCTACATACCACCCTGCAAAAGCTTAGAGTCAAAGATCGTCCTAAGTATGAGGGACATGAGTATGAGGAGCATGGCACCGAGCGGTGTGAGGTTACCGTTTACATCAAGAAGAGTGAAGAGTTACCCGACCTCACTAAAGCCTGGAGTATGACCATAACTGGGTTTAGCTTCATCGACACCTACCAGGTTGTGGCCCGCAAAGCCTTACGGTACCTTTGTTAGATCTATGAAGAGCCCATTGCCCATACCCCCATGAGGTTCTTTCCACCTTTGGACAAGAATCGATGGGCATGGAGGACTCGCATGGAGGCCTTACAAGGGCGAGATGCGCAAGAGGATAGTCCAACCATGGTGCACTTGACCACGTACCTGCTTGCTCTGGATGAGCAGTATGACCGACAAGCCTTGGAACTGAGGATCTGCCTCCGACGAGCCGAGGAAGCCAAGATCTTCACCAGGATGCTCTAGGTGCAACTTGCTGAAGCGCATGCCAGCGCTACAGCTGCTGAGAGTCGAGAGACTACCATGTCAGAAGCTCTGAAGGAGGCTGAAGATCGGCATGTCCATCAGCTATGGGAGGCCTATCTTGTCACTAGGGCCAAGCGGAGGATGCTGGCTACTAAAAGGCAGAATGCCCCAATCTTGGAAGGGATCCCTATCCACCTGCCAGAAAGAAGGAGAACCATTGTTGTAGTGCCGCTAGCACCTCCACCCTCGGAAGTGTCAGAAGTCGAGCCCTTGGTTCCTCTCACTCAGCCATTGTCATGAGAAGATGCAGATCCATAGCATGGGTAGTAGAAGAATCCACCGAACCTAGGGATGAGGATGCATGGTCTAGAGTAGATTAGTTGCCTTGGGATGTTGTACCCATAGTAGTAGTGCTTTTCGTGGCTGTCCTTCGGTGTTGTATTTTTGTCGTTGTTCTTCATCCATAGTTGTTGAGATCGTTCGACCGTAGGTGAATGATGTGTTGTGAATGGGAGCCTGGATGCCTGTATGATGTACCCGTATAAGACCGTTGGAATGTGCATCTTGTTATTTCGCCATGTTTATTGCGTCCATCTACCTTAAGTATTGTTAGACGTGCTTAAAGTTTTCAAGGGCGATGTTAAGTGAGTTACAAGAGAAGTTACCATCTAGATATCAGCAGACTAGCCGTGATTGGATAACATAGGACACTATATCGACTAATTGTGGATATCCCAATAGAACACTTGAGTGTCTTTAAACCAAATCCGCCATTGGATTTGAATTCCTTGTTCCTTGTTGCTAAAGGAACCCTTGTTGTTTGAATCTTCCCTTGCAATACTCCCCTTATTCTGTGGTCTATGACCCCACCGCCTTCATGGCGTGTAAGTTGGTAATAGTTGCCTGGTTAATAGCTTAGGTGCCATGACGAAACCAAGGGCTCTCTATGGAACAGCTGCCACATGGTGATGTTGCTCGGCATGCGCTGGTATCAAGGTTGTTGACCAAGTACCTTTACCAAGTTACACCGCCGTACCACTTTTGCTACAAATAATTTCCTTGAAAATGTTCAGGTGTTCAAACGGGAAATCCACAACAGGTTGATAAAATAGTGTTCTCTCAAAGTAAGCAAAAGGAGGTGGTTTTGGATGAAGAATGTATGATATGGTCTTAGTCTACATGAAAGATGGATGTAGTCGAGTAAAGGAAAGAAAAAGAAGAGTGGTAAGGAAAGTTAGTCTCAGGTAGTCGGGAGTGATTGTAAAAGTCTAAGTGGATGTCATGTCCCAAGCCCTGTGTTTAGTTGACCGTGCTACGCATGATGGGTCATTTCGCTGCGTGCCCTGTGAATGCTATCTGTATCGGGCCCCTAGCTCCTCGTTCTCGCATGGCCACGGCATCATGCCACACTCGCCGTCTTTATGCACTGTGCGCTTTTCCTTTTCCTGGCATCCGGTCGGCTCTTGACTCCCACACCTCGCCCCCACACCAGACCCCCCCCTTCCCCTCTCTTCTTTCTTCTTTTGGGGACACGGTCGCCGCACGCCTGCCTCGTCGAATGGGCCCTCCCTCCTTTCGTCCCCTTATCCTCTGCCCGCTTGCGCAGGAAGCACACCATGTCCGACCTTATCTCCACAGCATGAACCATCTGTGTATCCCATCTCCGCTGCATCTGCTTCTGGTGTGTTGCGCCCCACCTCCGTTCACCGCTATAAGATACCCTTGGTCCTTTCTCTTCTTCTTCTTCATTCCCATTCCCCTCGCATTCGGAGTAGAGCTATGAGATTCAGTCATCATTTATGGAACTAGGCTCGTCCATCTAAGCTGATGGTGTAATCTGAGAAGAAAGGATCTAATTTTCGAAGAAGTTCAAGTTCCCTTTGGTTAGTTGGTCTTAGGGTTCCCGATGTTTGAGTTCTTAGAGTCCTGTTTCTAGATCTGTTGGTGCTATGCCATGTTTTGGATAATCATTATCTTGTTGTTTCTCTATTGCCCTTATCAATCTTGACTTCTGGATTAAGTCTTGGCAGTACTAGGTTGCTCTGAACCATGTATCCCTAAATCCCTATGTGGTTTAGTATTCGAAGTCGTGTAATCTCTGATCTATGAAATGTAATCGCATTTCCCCTCTTCTAATTCGTACTTTGAATCTCGGGATGAGATTTTTTTAAGGGGGTTGGTTGTAACACCTCTGGGGTTATTATCTTGTTTAGCACCGCGATTTAGGCCTAAGTAAAATTTTTGAAACAAGTGTCTCAGAATTTTTGATTTAAAATGTACTTGATGCGATAAGTGAATCTCGTGTGGCTTAGTATTGTGGACTCAAATAAACGCCCAAGTTAAATTACTTAGTACGTAAAGATATTTAGGAATGTCGAACGACGATGCGAGCGAACGGTTTGTTCTGTTAGATTAAGCATGAAAAGCAACTTTTATAAATAAAATAAAATCCATTAATAAATAGAACAATATATATATACTCATGGGTTTATTTTGATAAGCACGAACTGACGAGAGAGAGAGCGCAGCAACTTTGTTTATTTTTTCTGGCGTACAACGTACTCGTTGAATGGCAATTATTCACTGTCTTGTTCTCGTCGTGGATCTGCATTTCTCTGCATTGCAAAGCCTCCCATCCAATCGCATCTGAACTGGTCCACTAGGTTGGGCGTCTAAAATTGGTGCACGTGGTTCTGCCCCTGCCCACGCCGTGTCCTCTCTCTCATGTGCACCATCGAGTAACCACTGCCTCCATTGCCCCGTCAAACTAAAAACCTTGTCGTGCTGTCTCTGTCTACCTCGGCTTTATCCGTGCGCTGCCCATGCGTTCACCATTAATGTCTCTGTCTGTCTCTACCTCTGTCTGCCCTTACTTGTCTTATCGGCCTATGCAGGGCCGCTGCTCGCTCTGTCCCCTTGCCTCTTTCTTTTTCTTTACCGCAGCACCCACCAGGACGAGCACCCTCAACGGCCAGCCACCATGCGCGTAAGCCTCAACACTGCCTCCGCTGCTCCACAACGCATCCATCACCGCCTTCCCTTCCCCGCTCCTCGCGCCACAGCGCCTCCATGTCCGCGCCCCCGTCGCCGGCCACCGCTTACGCAAGCGCGCGAACCTCCACGGCATCGCCTTGCCTTGCCACGTCCTACAGCGCCACCCTCCCTCTTCTCCAAATTCATTGTGCACAAAGAGCCTCCCTCCAACTCCTTGCACTCACTGGTGTGCAAGGTCCATAGCTTGCCAGTGCAGTCGATCGCGGGCTAAGTCGTCCATCGGCGAGTTCGCCCAAAGCCTTGCCGTCGCCACTAGCCACCATGGGTGCCGCACCAAGCTCGGCCATGAACCCTCCTATCCCTTCTCTTTTGCTTTGATCTTCTCGGTGTTATTGCCCCGTGTTTATGCCTCAGACTCGTCTGCGACATAGGTTCGTCGAAGCTCCGGTGGTTCAACAAAACGACGATGACGCCACCGTCGTGCCAGCTCGAATCCACCCTGCACGTAGCCAACCATCTCACCAAGCTCCACGGCCTTGTCCAGCCCTTCCTTCTAGCTTATGGTGAGCCCCTTGTAGTCTTAAGGCATCTGGTTTAACTAGTTGAGCCCTAGGAATGCCCGAACGCCTTTGCTGCCGACGATGAACTGGACCGTCATGGTCGCTAACCATGGCCGACACTATCCCAACTTCCTCCGACCCAACCGATCGTCACAACTGACCCTAGCTAGCTTCTGCTCCGTTCCTTGCCCCTCCGTCCACCCGGTGTTGCCGCGCCCATGCTGGAGCGCGTGCGCCGCTACCGGTGAATCTCGCTGACGCTGGTAGTCACGCCCTGCCCGCCATCAGGTGACTTGGCCCCAGGGTCGCTCTCCACGGCCGTGTTGTCTCCGCGCGGGGGGGCCCGCACGCCTCGCCGCTCGCCCCACATCGCCAGCGAGTCCCTCGGCTGGAACCGATGCCGACCGACCATGACTTGCTACGCTGCTCTGCTTTGGAGTCACTCGGGGACCGCAATTTGTAAATATAAACAATTATAGGGTGCTTATTGCAAAATACGTGACTCAAATGAAAAGTGCTTGTGGATCTTGGGGTGAATAGAGAAAGGCGCGGGGTTCTTTCTACAAAATGCGCATCGCGCCTGTGGGCTCGGCCGTGCTGGGCCGGCCTACCGCCGTCGCGCCTGCGCCATGCGTGGGCCATCGGCTGTCCTAGCTGGGCCGCTCACGCCGTCCCCATGTTGGGCCATTGGCCTACCTACCGCTGGGCGGGCCGGTCATTGCCGCGCCTAGGCCGCTGCCGCGCGCCCACTGGGCCAGCCTGGTACCGCCGATCTCCACTGGGCCAATTTTGGTGGCTACTGGTCCCTTCGATTTTCTTAAACAATTAGCTAATTTAGTTTTGGAAATGGACTTGTGAAATCAATATAAATTTGTGTAGTTGTCCAAAAATTATGAAACCAATTTTGTTAGGCTCCTAAAATCATGATCTATCTATTAGCGTATTTGGTTCATCCAGTTTTAAGATGTTTCTAGGGTTTCTCTAATTGATTTAGAATACTTAATATTGTAAAAATATAAACTTGTAGGAATTTCCATGATAAATTAATAATAGTGTTGGATCTGAAATTGTTACAGTAGGTTCCTAGCAATATTAGCTACTCACTGTAATTTTTGTAGCTCCAGAATAATTAAATTGCTAGATAGATAATGATGTTCTATTCTGAATAAAGATTAAATTGATAGAATGAAATAAAGAAACAACTTGGGTTTGTATAACTAAAACATTGGTTGGTAAGTAACGCCTTATTCGACAACAAGGATGCGAAGACCAGCGTTAGAGCTATCTCGATAGCTTGTGAGGCGTGATTGGATTTTTAAGCATTTCGGCTGTCGTTGATTATTTACATCTATGCATTTGCATCAATGCATATCATATAGGTACGATGATGGGTCAATGGATCAATTGAAGGATGATTGGGAATCCGAGGATGGTGTAATGGTATTCTCTCCAGAAGATGATGCAATGGGCTTTCTATCTAGTTGATGGTGGATGAATTGAAGATGCAAATACTAACTTTTGGTTATATTTTACCCAGGCAAGCCCCGGTGCATAACCCCTACTTTTCTGTAGTTTAAATTATATTTGTGCATTAAGTTTTAAGGAGTTGAATAAAATTCACTTGCATATATATCTTTATCCTATGAGTCTTACTAGTATGACAGGATCGTATAGATTGCTATGCTACATGACTCCGGTAGAAGTCGAGTGATGGCTATCACTCGTGAGATATAGGAAATATATTACTGTATTATTATCATTTGGAATATATAAAAATGGTGGAAAGGAAAATGGTGACCGGGCATGGATATGGTTTGGGGTATTGGTGGGTGTAAGGGGTTGTGTCACCGCGGACGCGGGGCATAGCTTGGTTACACTGTTTTCCCTATCTGTGTCGGTTAAGGACCAGCCGTTGCATAAGACTCAAGGCAAGTCATAGACTTATTATCCCGAGCACATATTTGGGTATGGGCGCTTGGAAGACTTGTTGCTCTCTTGTCGTGGATTCAGCACTTTCCGGACCAACTGTCTTGGTGGTTTTTGGGTTAGGAGGTCCTTGCACCGCACTGAGTCCGGGACTCAGGGGCGGGGGCTTGGAGTCCTAGTTTGGACGGGGACCTAGACACCCAGGACAGGAGGGTGTTGGGTTATCCTGCTTGTGCTCAAGGTACAAGCGGGGCGTGTGTTTTCGGGGTACCCAACTGGGGGTATTGATTCACGAATTGCAAGGCATTTCAGTATGACTTGTCTTAACTCTAGCCCTATAGTAAGAACTGGAAGATGAAAGATGGAAAAAGAAAATCTGATTGCTTACCACCTGCTTGAAAGTAGCATAGGTGCTTATATAGAATGGTTAGTTAATAAACTAATGCACTGCTGATAAAAATTGAATATAAGGATGCACTTTTAGTAATGCTTCCTGCAGATGTAATAAACCCACAACCCAGATAGCCTTGCATATCATTGAAGTCTTTTCTTTCCTCCTGTCGGGTAAGTCTTGCTGAGTACAATAGAGTACTTAGGGTTTTATTTCCCCCTATTGCAGATGACAGGTGGATGCTAGAGCTGACCTTTGTGTGTGGATTCCTTCTGGTGGGCTCAGAGAGGATTTTCTTTACACTACGATCATAGTTTTCAATTATAACTCTCACTAAATGTTTTTATAAATGAAAGTTTTATAATATATTGTCATAGTTTACATATCAATGATTCATCATGTCATGAATAAATGTTATTTCCGTTGTAACTCTGTTCACATGTTTATATTCCGCTGTTTAATTAAATTATTCATAACTCTGATAATATGATTACATTCCACTGTTATAACAATAAATATTATACTCTGATGTTATATTAAAAGTGATGTAAGAAATGGTTAAGAATGATGTAAGTTTTATTCTCTCATTTGTGATCCTGATGGAAAATATAGATTTTCGGGTTCTCCCCTGGGGTGTGCCTGACGGAACCGAGTAATTTAGTGTTCTCCTTTGGGTGCTTAGTGTCTAATGGAAGACAAACACTCTTGGAAGGCATTAGATTTGGCGGTTCTGCCACAGCAGCTGCCCGAGGTCGGCCAAAGCCTGACCAAGCAGGCCCAAAGCTACTACGCACGAAATTTAAAGCGTGTATAAAAACTAACCTAACTCAATTTAGGTTTCCCCCATCCAAACCATGACATAGGTGATCTATAGGGCTATCAACTAATGCTAAAACATGGTACCCTCTTTTAGCCAAATTAACATGAATTAACTCTCAAAGATAGCATTGCCTTTACATTACTAGATAGAGAAATTCTAGAGTTTGAAGCTAGATTTAATTTCGAATTCAATTTCCAAACTATTACCAATACTAGCTAGAAGTATTATTTTTCTAAAGCAAGAGTTGCATTATCATCTACAAAGTTTGTACCTCAAACTTTATTAAGGTGCCACACATATGTTTTATAATGTTTTTGATCAATAAAAATTGGTTTACAACCCTACCTGATAATTACGCGAATCATGGAACAACTTTTCGATTAACATTCTATTGATCCTTCTACGTTACGACACTTCATTTACTCATTTCACCACATACGTTAACACACAAATATGATGCTCATGGCATGTTTTAGTAGATGCTTTACGGTGTAACACCGAGGGTGTTACAGTATGGCAGGCTACTATAGGAAGTTTGTCAGATATTTTGGAGCTCTATCCAAGCCTCTTACTAATCTGCTCAAGAAGGGGGTACAGTATGTGTGGACATCTGAACACATGGTGACATTCATGATTTAGCAACCATGGTGTCTGTTCAGTCCACCTGGCTTCAAGATATTCAATCAGCTTATACCAATGATCCTAAGTATGCTCAACTCGTGAAAGAGCTTTCAATTCACTCACCTTCTGGTCATTTCTCCTTGGTAAATGGTATCATTTATTTCAAATCTACAATTTGAGTTGGAGAGAATTTGAATGTCCAGCATCATATTATGGAAGCTCTTCACTCTAGTCCTATAAGAGGTCATTCTGGAGTTGAGGCAACTTATCACAGGATTAAGAAACTATTTGCTTGGCCCCATCTCAAGCAAACCATTCAACAGTTTGTTTCTCAGTGTTCTATTTGTCAGCAAGCTAAAACTAAGAAGGTGGCATACCCTGGGCTCTTAGCTCCACTACCTGTACCCACTGGTGCCTGGCAAACAGTATCTCTGGACTTCATTGAGGGTTTACCCAGATCTGAAAAGTACAACTGCATTCTTGTGGTTGTGGAAAAATTTTCAAAGTATGCCCACTTCTTACCCTTGTCTCACCCATTTACAGCTTTCCAAGTGGCACTGGTCTATATGACTCAGGTATACAAGCTGCATGGCCTGCCTAAGATATTGATATCAGACAGAGACAGGATCTTCACTAGTCAAGTGTGGAAGGAAATATTCAAATTACTCAAAGTCAATTTGCACATGAGTACTGCATACCATCCGCAGACAAATGGTTAGACAGAGAGGGTAAACCAATGTCTAGAAACATACTTAAGGTGCTTTGTTCATGCCACACCTAACAAATGGGCTTTCTGGTTACCTTTGGCTGAAATATGGTACAATACATCCTATCATTCCTCACTGGGATACACACCATTCAGAGTACTGTATGGACATGATCCAAATCAACTTGGCATTGATATTGTTGAAGCTTGTCAACATGAAGATCTTGATACTTGGATGAAGGAGTGAGATCTTATGAAGCAGCTTGTCCAACAGCACCTGAACAGAGCCCAGATTAAGATGAAGAATTTTGCTGACTCCAAACGATCATTTCGCCAGTTTTCTGTTGGGGACTCAGTATACCTGAAACTTCAGCCATATATCCAAACTTCATTGGCTAACAGGTCCTCAAATAAACTGAGTTTTCGCTACTTTGGTCCATTCACCATTGTGGACAGGGTGGGTTCAGTTGCTTATCGATTGGCTCTACCAGACACATGTTCAATTCACCCAGTGTTTATGTGTCCCAACTGAAGAAGGCTATTTCAGCATCTCACTAGGTATCACCTGAATTACCTGACCCTTCCATTCAGTTACAGGGGTTAAGGATGAAAACGGACGGAATCGAACGGAGAACTCCTCAACCGTTTTCTACTTTTACATTTGAATACGAAAACGAAAACGAAAGCGGACAAACCGAACACGAAAACGAACACGAACTTACGGAATATCGAGAATTTCGAAAACGAAACAATTCGAGCGGAATTATATCGAACACGGTCGGTATACGAAAACTCAATACGGAATACCGACCCGTAGACCAAGTGCATGACTAAGTGCATACATGATCAAGTTCAAGTGCATATAATAATTAACAAGTGCATATTATAGAAACATGAACTCGAACTGAGTCAGAATAATTTTATTAATCTTTTTAGAATAGATGTAGTATTTTATTTTAAAGATTTATTCAGATTTTTCTTTTGAGTAACAAAGATTTATTCGGCTGATGCAAAAACTATCAAATGATTGACTTTGCAGGTGGGGGTTAAACCGATGAGCTTGATGGGCTATGGCCTAGGTGGGCTTTCGTGTAGATGCTGCCGGTTTCCTGACATTTAGCACCATCTCGTGAGGTGAAGAGAGACGAGGCTGAGTGCCGTCTATAAGAGAGGGCAGCTGGCCACCAGTAGAAAGAACACAGCTGCGTGGTGAACAACCTGTAATTGGGCTGTATGACCTGTGCAGTTGGCCAAATTCGGTTTAAACCGAATTTTCAATTCGGAATATTTCAAATTAAAAGTAGAAAAGTAGAAAACGGACGGAAAAATGTCTAAACCGTTTTCTACTTTTACATTTGAAATACGAAACATCTGAAATGCGAAAGCGAAAACGGTAAAGTCGGACAAGAAAATGCGGATTCGATCGGATTAAATATAAAAAAACGATGCGGTTCGGTTCGGGATATTTCCGTTCCGTTTTCATCCTTAACAGGGGTTCCTCTTCGTATCTTGGATCGCAGAACTGCATCGCAATTCAGAAGAAGTGATACCTCAAGTGCTGATTCAATGGTCGAACCTTCCACCTGAGCTGTCGACCTGGGAAGATGAAGCTCCTCTTCGCCAAGAGTTTTCACGGGCTCCGGCTTGGGGACACGGGGGTGGGGGTGGGGGGTGCATCCTGTAAAAAGGAGAGGGTGAGGAGGAAGCAAACTTGAATTTTATCTTGTAACAGAAAACCCGGCCAGTGGCCTGGACGACGGCGGCGTCTAGCTCGTTGCCGGCGACCGAAACTGTTCTAAGATACATCTCCACTACCACAATCAATCGATTCCGGTGACAACCCCCCACGCTGCCTCGACTCGTTCTTCTAGCTATAGATCGCTTGTCCTACGACCAGTCGGCGCCGGGAACAACCGGCAGTGCCGGTAGGCGCGTGCAGAGATGGAGAAAAGAGATGGAGACCGTCGTGCGCCCGCCGCCGCCGCCGCCGCCAGCAGCAGACTTCTTGATGCCACACCAGATGTGCAACGAGAGGCCGCCGGGAGGTTTCCCAATGCCACACCAGGTGTACAATCCGGGAGATATCACTGCTAGAAACAGGGCCTTCGTCGAATGGAAACTGCTTTGTTGAGCGTTAAAAATTAGACACTCAGTAAAGACCTTTTTTTTTTGTCGAGTGCCGCACTCGGCAAAGAGTTCTTTGCCGAATGTCACACTCGGCAAAAAGTTCTTTGCCGACTGCTGGGCACTCGACAAAAAAGGGCACTCGACAAAAGCGTAGTACTCGGCATAGGTTGTCCCGCGTAACGGTGTTCGGCCACGTCCTTCTTTGTCGAGTGCCTGCTGTTAGACACTCGGCAAAGATATTTTTTTAAAAAAATACTTTGCCGAGTGCCCCTGACATGGCGTTCGGCAAAAATTCAATATTTTTTTTGAAATGTCTTTGCCGAGTGCCCTTGTGAAGGCACTCGGCAAAGAGGAAATTTCTAAAAAAAAAAATCAAAAATTCTCTTTGCCAAGCGTTTTATTCTTGGCACTCGACAAAGACCCCCTTTGCCGAGTGTCATGCCCCGGTGCTCGGCAAAGTTTTTTTTTTGCCTCTAAATTTTTTATGCAACCCTTTTAGAGTACCAGGAACTCGTCGTTAGAATTTGAGGATTTTTTGTGGCTTTTTGATATATTTAGTTACTTTTTTCATTTACTTGATTTTTTTAAAAAAATATAAATTTGAACTGCACGTGGTTCGAATAATGGAATTTAATGATTCAAAAAATGATAGTCATGTTACTGAGTGTAGTGTGAGGCCGTATCCAGGAACGGACCCAATATTTCGGACATCTTGTTTATGAAACATGACCGCGAACTTGCGTGCGAAGTATTTTTAAATTCTATAAAAAGCAAACGAAGTCCGAAAATCATGAAACTTGTTGAGAGGTCGTGATTTTCGGAGTTCGTTTGCTTTTTATCATAGCCTCCACATACGATATCACGACCTCTCAACAAGTTTCATAATTTTCGGGCTTCATTTGCTTTTTATAGAATTTAAAAACACTTTGCACGCAAGTTCACAGTCATGTTTCGTGAACAAGATGTCTGAAATTTTGGGTCCGTTCCTAGATACGGCCTCACACTACACTCAGTAACATGACTATAATTTTTTGAATCATTAAATTCAAGTAAACGAAAAAAGTAATTAAATATATCAAAAAGCCACAAAAATCCCCAAATTCTAACGAGAAGTTCCTGGTACTGTAAAAGGTCTGCACAAAAAATTTGGAGGCCAAAAACAAAAAAAAACTTTACCGAGCGCCGGAGCATGGCACTCGGCAAAGGGAGTCTTTGCCGAGTGTCCAGAATAAGGCGCTCGGCAAAGAGGATTTTGATTTTTTTTTTGAAATTTCCTCTTTGCCAAGTGCCTTTATAGGGGCACTCGGCAAAGACATTTCAAAAAAAATAATTTTTTAAATTCCTATCTTTACCAAGTGCTGAATCAGTGGGCACTCGATAAAGATATTTCAAAAAAAAATATTAAATCTTTGCAGAGCGCCGTGTCAGGGGCACTCGGGAAAGTATTTTCCAAAAAAATTACTTTGCCGAGTGCCAGATTTGGGACACTCGGCAAAGAATTTTTTTAAAAAAAAACCTTCTTTGCTGAGTGCGAGGCCAGGTGACACTCGACAGAGAGGCGGTTAAAAAAATTAAAAAAAACCTTTGCCGAGTGCCAGATCAGGGGCACTCGGCAAAGGGGGGATTTAACCCCATCGGCTGGGCCGGCCCACACACCCCGCACACGCCACCGCCCGCACGCCCGCGCCGCCCGTGTGCCCACGCCACCGCGACGCCAGGACACCCGCACTCCCGTGCCACCCGCGCCGCTCAGCCGCCCACGCGCCCGCCAGCCACCGGGCCGCCGCTGACGCCGCGCGCCGGCGCCTGCCCCCGCCCCCACGCCCGCATGTGGTCGAGCGTGGCCAGCTCATCCACGCCGGCCCGCCAACGCCGACGGGTGGAGGAGGGGAGGAGGGGAGGAGGAGGAGGAGGAGGAGGAGGAGGAGTCAGCCCTGCCCCCGGCCGCGCACCGTGGACCGCCCGCCCCGATGCCGCCCATGCCCGACCCCTTTCCCGACTCCGGCAACCCCGACCCTGACGCCGCCCGCCCCTACCCCCGACGCCCATCAGGTATGCCCTCTCTCTTGTTATTGTTGTGGCTGTGATAGTTGTAGTAGCATTAGTTGTAGTAGTAGTGCTAGTGGTAGTAGTAGTATTAGAAGTAGTGGTAGTAGTAGTAGCAATAGTGGAAGTAGTAGTAGAAGTAGTAGTACTACTTAGATATATTCTTCACCATGGATTGATATCCAAACTACATGGCTTCTCTTGAGACATATGTGCATGTCGGGCATCGTGCCGTTGTTTTTTGCAGGTTTTGGAAACCTCACCGTGCAGGAGAGGTTCTGCCGATTTTTTTTAAATGATAGTTTTTTGTTCCATTTTTGTAGAGAAGAGCCCGTCGGAGCCGAGTCAGAGTTTCCGTCGCCGTGCCGGTCTGCCTGCACCGCGTCGCCTCGCCACTGCACCGACCCGCCATGGCCCCTCTAGCCTAACTCCGCCACCGCCCTAGGTATAACCTCTCTTTCCGTATCATGGTCATAGATCGCGTAACCCAGTTAGGCGTCTCCCGTTCGAAAGAGATACGGTTGGAGGTATGCAGATCTTTGCATATCTATGATCGTATCTGTTTCGGATTGTCCACGTTTTTTGGACAGTCCATGGATGCGTAGATGGGTTAGATTCCATGGTCTGCTCTGGTCCAAGACAGAGTTTCGGCATCACCTCCCTATTGTTCTCTGGATACGCACTCTTTTTTGGCAGGACGTGTATCTGGAGAACAGCAGGGAGGTACTGCCGAAATTCTGTCTCAGATAGGAGTAGAGTATGGAAACTAACCTCATCTACGCATCTGTAGGTGGGATTAGGACCTATCCTCACCTATTAGATAGTAGGAACACTATGTAGATGCAATTGATCCTTATATTATTCGCTGATACATATGTTAGAGGATGGATGACCGTCAGTGGATGTACACGGGCTGGAGAAGTCAGAGTGATTACACCACTGAATGGATGAATAAGATCGATGCTTTCTTGAACAGTGCATTTGGCAAGGCTACTAAAGGACATTGCCTAGTTTTGTGTCTTTGCAGCAAATGTGGAAACAGGAGAAGGATAAACAAGGTGGAAATGGGTAAACATCTTATGAAGAATGGATTTACGCCGGATTACACCCGGTGGGTCCACCATGGTGAAGCCCATCGTATGATAGAGGAGGTGGTGAGACCACGGGTGGAGGCTTTTGATGTTGATAGCAGACATGTTAGATGACTTTCACCAAGGACAGTTTGATGAGGGACGTGAGAAGGAGGAGATGGAGGCAGCCGCACAGGCGTTCTACGACATGATGGACTCGGCACAGAAACCCCTTCACGATCAGTCAACGGTGTCTCAACTGGATGCCATTGGACGCTTAATGGGGTTAAAGTCCGAGTAAAACTTGAGTCAAAAAGGCTTCGATAAGATGTTGGCTGTGATTGGCACCCTGCTTTCGAAGGGCCACATTCTGCCAAAGAGCATGTACGAGTCACAGAAACTCCTTCGTGCACTTAAGATGCCGTATGAGTAGATACATGCTTGTCTGAAGGGGTGCGTCCTATTAGGAAAGAACACGAGCATGCAAAGTTCTGTCCAAAGTGTAAATCCTCCAGGTACCTAGAGGTATACTCCAATGATGGCCAAAAGAGGCAACTTACGATCCCCGTGAAAATCCTACGATACCTTTCGTTCCTACCGAGAATCCAACGGCTATACATGACCGAGGAATCCGTAAAACAGATGACATGGCACAAAAATAGCAAACGGTACAATCTTGACAAGATGGTACATCCATCCGATGATGAAGCTTGGATCCGCTTTAATGACAAACATCGTGACAAAGCAGATGAGGCTTGTAATGTACATGTCGTGCTAGCAACAGATGGGTTCAATCCTTATGGAATAATGACTGCCCCATACACATGTTGGCCCATCTTCATTATCCCCCTTAATCTCCCCCCAGTGTCTCCTTTCAACGTTATAACGTATTCTTGTCGTTGATAATTCTTGGACACCCAGGGAGTAATATGGGTGTGTTCATGGAGCCCGTGTTTGATGAATTGGTCCGTGCTTGGGACAAAGGGGTATGGACATACGATCGAGCTACAAAGACAACCTTCAAAATGCACATTTGGTACCACTACTCCCTGCATGACTTCCTGGTGTATGGGATATTCTGCGTCTGGTGTGTTCACGAGAAGTTCCCATGCCCAAAATGCAAGGAAGGTGTGAGGTTCATTTGGTTGCAGAAGGGTAGCAAGTATTCGTCGTTTGATAGACATCGTCAAGTCCTACCTCTTGACCATCCATTCAGACAAGACATCAAAAACTTTATGAAAGGTGTCAAAGTGACAAACCCTGCACCGCAGATGATGATTGGTGCCGAGGTTCATGCTCAGATAGATGCTCTCGTGCCCAATGAAGAATGTGGTTTTGTGGGATATGGTGATCAACATATGTGGACTCATATCTCGGGCATGACGAGGCTCCCCTATTTCGATGACCTTCTTATGCCACATAACATTGATGTAATGCACACTGAAAAGAATATCGCCAAGGTATTTTGGGCAACACTCATGGACACTGAAAAGTCTAAGGACAACCCTAAGGCTAGAGTGGACATAGCAACGTTGTGCGATAGACCAAATTAAGAGATGTAGCCTTCTAGTCGTGGCAAGACCTAGAGAAGGCCTAAGGCCGATTTCATCTTGAAAAAGGACCAAAGGAGGGAAGTACTTGAATGTATCAAGATACTAATGTTCCCTGATGGGTATGCAGCGAATCTAAAGAGGGAAGTGAACTTAGGCACTCTACGAGTCAACAGGATGAAGAGTCATGACTACCACATATGGATTGAGCGGCTTCTTCTGGCGATGGTTCAAGGCTATGTCCCAAAGCATGTCTGGCAAGTGCTGGCAGAGTTGAGCTACTTATTCCGCTAGCTTTGTGCCAAGGAGCTCTCTCAGACCATCATTGATGACTTGGAAAAAGTGGCACCCATGTTGCTCTGTAAGTTGGAGAAGATCTTTCCACCCAGCTGCTTCTTGCCAATACAGCATTTGATTGTGCACCTCCCGTATGAGGCATGGATGGGAGGCCCGTGTAGAACCGTTGGTGCTATCCAATCGAGAGATGTCTGAAGACTCTTCGCAAAAAATGTAGAAATAAAGCCAAAATTGAGGCCTCCATTGTAGAGGCATATATTCTAGAGGTGTCGAACTTCACACAGAAATACTACACTGAGAACCTTCCTAGCGTTTATAATCCACCCCCTCGTTACAATGCTGGCAAAAATAAATCGAACCTCAGCCTTTTCCAAGGGCAACTCGAAAACGCAAGTGCATTGACCACTAAGCAATTGAAAAATGAAGAGTGTCTCAGTATCATGCTATATGTGTTGACCAACCTTATTGAGGTGCAGTCGTTCATTGGGTAAGTTCTAAACGAACTTGTTTCATTTTGCCGTATGTCCTTGTTTCTTCGTCCAACCCCCTTGTTTCTCATTGGTACAGGGAATTTCTTTGTTAATCCTAACATGAATCAAGGCAACCTACCCCATAAGAAAATGATACCCTTCTTTCACAAGGTGTGGGACCAGAGAGCCCCGATTTCATTTGTTGGTTCAAACAGAAAGCCCAAACTGATGCGCCTATAAGTGACGAGCTAAGATAGGTTGCAAATGGTTGTGCCATTAGGGTCAAGTCATTTACCGGTTATGACGTGAATGAATATCATTTTCACACAGCAAGCTACGAGCAGAGTCGGCCCAATCGAAAAACCACAAACAACGGAGTTGTTACGCCCGACACTGATGGACTCGACTATTATGGAAGAATTGAAGAAATCTACGTACTATCATTCTATGGTTCCAAACCTCTTACTCCTGTCATATTCAAATGCCACTAGTTTCATCCTAGAGTAACGAGATGGACCCCTAAGCTTGGGCTAGTCAAGATTCGACAGGATTCTGTCTATCTAGGAAAAGATGTCTATATTGTGGTTCAACAGGCCATCTAGGTTTATTATACGTTATACGCGTGCAAAGATGCCAAGCATCTTAAGGGTTGGTCTATTGTGCACAAGGTATCATCACACGGTAAACTACCTATCCCAAATGATGAAGATTACAACTTCAACCCAAATACATATGATGGAGAGTTCTATCAAGAAGATGGGCTACAAGGAAGGTTTGACATAGACTTAACCGAAGAGATAGGAATGGAAGTAGACAATGAAAGGGATGATGACAAGGACGCTGGAGACGAGGTGCGAAATCTAAAGGACATACACATGCTTGAGCGATTACGTTTAGGCAATGACAATGAAGACAACATTCCTCCTTTGGATAGTGTTGATGAGTTGGACAATGTTGATAGTGATGACGAGACCTATGATCCAGCTAATCTCAATTATGAAGATTATTTCTAATACATGTAATACTATGTTTTTTGTAATTATGTTTTATTCATTTTTGCATATATTTCTAATGCATGTATTACTATGTTTTTTGTAATTATGTTTTGTTCATTTTTGCACTTATTTCTAATTACGTCTTATTTTTCTTTTTTATTGCAGGTGATTGAACAAAGATGGCGGGTGACCGTCATAGGTCCGTTCCTATCGAGGCTCCAATGGCTATTCATGACCGAGGAATACGCGAAACAGATGACATGGCACAAAAACGGCACATGGTACAATCCTGAGAAGATGGTACATCCATCCGATGTTGATGCATGGAAGTACTTCAATTCACGACATCCTCTCAAAGCAGAGGAGGCTCGTAATGTACGTGTCGCGCTGGCAACAGATGGGTTCAATCCATATGGCATGATGGCTGCACCATACTATGGAATAATTGAGTAGATCTATGAACTTGAATATGAGGGCCGGGTACCTCTTACTCCTATCATATTCAAGTGCCACTGGTTTGATCCTAGACGAACAAGACGGACCCTCATCTTGGGCTAGTCGAGATTAGGCATGATTCCGTCTATAAAGGAAAAGATGTCTATATTGTGGCTCAACAGGCCGTGCAGGTGTATCATACGCCATATGCGTGCCAAGACAAAGACCATCTTAAGGGTTGGTCTATTGTGCACCAGGTATCTTCGCACGGTAAACTACCTGTTCAAAACAATGAAGATTACACCTTCGACACAAACACATATGATGGAGAGTTCTATCAAACAGATGGGCTACAAGGGAGCTTTGAGATAGTCTTATCCGATGTGACGACCGCCATGGAAGTAGACAATGAAACAGTTGATGACGAGGACCCTGGAGATGTAGTGCTAAATCCGAAGGATATTCAAATGCTTGAGTGATTCCATTTAGGCAAAGACAATGAAGAAGACACAGAACCTTCGGATAGTGTTGCCCATTTGGACAATTTTGACAGTGATGATGAGATCTATGACCCCAATCATGAAGATTATTCCTAAACCATGTAATACTTTGTTTTTTTATTAAATTTTGTTATGTTTATTCATTTTGAACTATTTGACATGTATGTACTAACGCTTGTTGTTCATTCTTTGTACATTGCATGTGACAGAACAAAGATGGTGGGCAACCGTTCACCGAGGCAGGTGCTCTTGGTGTACTAGAGGCTATGCCCTCCTGATGGAGGTGAGGGGACGTCTTCACCCCCAGCGGCGAGAGCAGGCCCGGGTCATCCCAGCATGGGGAGGGGGAGGGGCCAGGGTCACCCTAGGAGGGACTTGCCTCCTCCCCCGGCTCTCGACCAGCCAGAGGACCCATCTCCTACCCTAGAGGACCACATGGCGGCCACGGGCACAACCATAGACACTTCGTCGGGGGACGAGGGGACTCGTAGATGGAGGACAGTTCTGCTCAATCGGCTCCCTACCTGCAAGCTCCCACAAGCCTTCCTCCGGTTCCGCTTCCTGACCGACGCCCACTGGTTTGTCCTATGGGAAGAAGGTAAGTAACTATAGTTGTTATCACTAGTACTTCATATGATACGTTGAAAATCAAAAGAGAAACTGATAATTTTTCTTAATCACTTATGCAGGGGCTGGCTAGTTCTGTCGGGTGCTCTTGACCCCCCACGCACCCCCGCTACCGTCCTAGGATGTCTGTGCAGGAAACACTTCCCCAGCCTTGTGGACTTGAAAGAGGGGAGGTGGGAGCCGGCCTGGTCATGGGACAGGTACAAGCTCGGCTCGGATGACGAGCAGGACAACAAGCAGGAGCGGGTTTTGGCGGACTTTTGGGTAAGTGTCTCACAACATAGCTCAATACATCTCCTCCATTGGTTAAGTCTTTTATTGAAATAATGAACGGATACATCGTGTTTGTATGTAGAGGTACTTCAAGGCCGAAGAAGGTCAAGAGACCCTGGTAGATCAGACGGCACACAAAGCCTGTAAGAAGTACGTCGATGACATGATTCACAAGGCGCGACTCCAGGCCCATGTTGACTACTACAGGTCCATCAAGAAAGAGCCCCTCAACCAAACCGGCGCAAGAAAGGTGGCGCTGACCAAGGAGCAGTACCTTCAGGTAGGTGAATAATATTGATTCGTTTTGAGATTTAGTAGGTCCAGAATTGATTTTCTTATATGTCAAACACTTGATGATGTGTAGGTGCCGGCCTCGTGGTGCATGTCGCATAGATCGGCATGGTTGAGGATCATGGACAGGTACCTTGACCCGGCGTACATCGCAAAGCACGAGCAAGGCAAGCAGAAGCGGGCACTGAGGACCGGTCCAACTCACCACCAAGGCAGCCGCAACCTCCCTGCATTCAAGCGAGCACTTGTATAAGATGCCATTTATCTATTTTAACGCTCAATTTTGCCTGATTTCTAATCATCTTGCCGTCTTTTTCGCAGGAGGTGGCACACCCGGACGTGCCGGTGTCGGAGTTTGGGGCATGGGCTGTGTCCCACATGGGCCTGGTGAAATCCGGTGTCATCTTCAACCCGGATGCCACTGCCCAGGCTTACTCTGACCCGAGCGTCCACGCTAAGGTCAGAGACTACGCGGAGGCGGTTAGGGCGCTCCGTGGCTCAGATCACAATCTGAGCACTGAGCCCCTTAAGACAGAGGTAATCGTGAGGCTAGGGCAAGGCAGGAAGCACGGGTGGTTGTGGATTGCAGACGTCGCCGACTCCTCGAGCTCTGCACCCTCTCTCTCCGACGTGAGGGCACGGAGCATGACCAGAAGCCTTCCCATACATGCATGGCCTGCTCTAACACTGTCACGAGTCGATGAACTTCAGGTAATTCTGGTTTCACTCGTCGTACATTGAACGTTACACACATTGATCAGATTTGCAATACTGAAACATGTGATTGAAACACTATAGGCCGAGCTGGCAGAGACAAGGGAGACGCAAGCGCACCTAACCGCAGAGCTGGAGGCCATGAAGAAGCAGATGGTAGACATGTATCAGATCATGCAAACCATCGGACAAGCATCAGGTGTCCAAGTGCAGTTGCCAGCTCCAGCTCCGGTTCGACACTTCACTCCTGTGAGTATGAAAGTTTAATGCGTTCGTGCCGTTGGGATTGTCGGCCTTCGTGCCGTTGGGATTGTCGGCCTTCGTGCCGTTGGGATTGTCAGCCTTCGTGCCGTTGTTTCTTGCAAGTTGGAAACCTCCCCATGCAGGGGAGGTGCTGCCGAAATTTTCAATTTTGAGTCTAACACATGCAATCTCTTCTCTTTTGTGCAACCTCCATCGGTGGGTTCAAACAATCCCGCTACCGTGTCACCGGCGGCTGATCGCGTCAACCCTTCGCCGCAGTCCGGTCCTTCACCGCAGTTCGGGGGGCCACACCTGCAGTCTCCGTCGCCGCAGTAGGGATGTTGAACTTTGTGATAATAAACTTGTGATGTTGAACTTTGGTGCATTTGTGATGGATTTTCGATGGATTTATTAAATATGCGTGTGCTTGTGATATATAATGCATGTTGGTGATATAGATGTGATGATTGATGTGTGTGTGTGTATATATATATATTTATATTGTCTGTTACAATGGAATGTAAAAAAAATTACAATTCTCGGGGTCTTTGCCGAGTGCCATGGGCAAAGCACTCGGCAAAGATTTTTCAAAAAAAAATCTTTGCCGAGTGCCTTGCCGCGGCACTCGGCAAAGTATTTTTTAAAAAAAATTCAGAAATTCTTTGCCGAGTGCCTAAACAGGGGCACTCGGCAAAGAAATTATTTTAAAAAAAATAAATAAAAATTTTGTCGAGTGCCTGGGCAGGGGCACTCGGCAAAGTAATTTTTTTAAAAAAATAAAAAAAAACTTTGCCGAGTGCCTGGGCAGGGGCACTCGGCAAAGTAATTTAAAAAAATAATAAAAAAAACTTTGCCGAGTGCCTGGGCAGGGGCACTTGGCAAAGTAATTTTTTTAAAAAAAATAAAAAAAAACTTTGCCGAGTGCCTGGGCTGGGGAACTCGGCAAAGTAATTTAAAAAAAATTTACCAAGTGCTGGGTCGGGCACTCGGCAAAATAACCGTTAACGGCCGGCGCCGCAACGGCCGAAAATATTTTGCCGAGTGCCGCCCCAAGCACTCGGCAATCTTTTTTTTATTTTGCCGAGTGCCCGAATAAAAAGCACTCGGCAAAGACTCTTTGCCGAGAAAAATTTTGCCGAGCCGACTTTGCCGAGTGCAAAGGGCTCTTTGCCGAGTGTAAAAACACTCGGCAAAGCCGTGGCCTCCAGTAGTGAATCCTGACGCTTCTTCTATTTTGCTTAATGTTGTGATAGGAAAACCTTTCACCTAAGAAGACAGATTTACGATCGACAAGCTAAGAGTACATATGACCATCGGAGGCACACACAAGGTGCATGCCGGTTAGCTCTACGAGCCTACAATGCTTGCTGCTTGCGCTTTATGTCAGGTGAAGCCATTGCGCCTTCTGCAAGATAATCTGACAACCTTCCTGAGCTGATCTAGATGCATGACATGGATGTGGACTCTGGAACTACTAGCCACACGTACTGAAGCCTTGAGCGTGGCCTAATTGTTAGCAAGCCAACTAATAGCTTTTTATTTGCTATTAGCTAAACCCCGTTTAGATCCTTCGATCCAGCTAATAGTTACTGGTACTACTCAGCTTAACAGTGCTAGTTATTAATTTTTTTATTAGCTAAATAATTTGTTTTGAACTATTAGTTGGACTATTAGCTAGGAATAGGATTAGAGCTAATTTTAGCGGCTAATGCTCATGAGATCCAAATAGTATGCCCCAAATAATTTCAATCCTGACGTTTCTTCTATTTTGCTTAATGTTGTGATAGGGAAAACCTTTCACCTAAGAAGAGAGGTTTAGGACAAGAAGTTGTACTCGTTGTAGATCTCTGCAAACACTATATCAAATTTATATTTTGATATAAAATTGGTAAAAATTTAAAATACTTTGACCTACGATAAAGATAGAAATGTTTAACCAAGTCAAGTAGTAGTAAAACTACGTCTCCTTTTAGGAAAAAAAGAGAAAGTAAAAAAAATTATATGCTTGATTTGACTGTGGTCATTAATCATCGGTCGACTTGATCTGTCTGAATAATCCGACACAAAAGTTGACCATGGACTGTGTATATACATGACTAGCTTCTTTGGATCTTCATGTCGGCGAACACGAGTGGTCTCTTCCGATATCGTCCCTCTGCCGACAACAGTACACATCCGACGACTTGCAATCATGAACGTGCATGTTACGTGATGGATCGATGCAGCTAGCTAGCTTTGCATGTGGACGACGAGAAGCAGCCACCGTGTGCAGTGCAGCAAAACTGCAAAAGTGGATCGATCGGATCCCGGCCGGCACGGCAACATGCATATGTGCATGCATGGCGCATACACACTGCTACAGGTACTCTCCTTCCTATCTATACGGCCGAACCCATGTAATGCAAATGATTTCATCAAGAACTATATGGCCGACGACGCATTGCTTTTCGCCATGGACCATCCGAGTAGCTGCTTCTAGTCGTAGTGATCGAGTTGCATGCATGATTTCTCATGATTGAGAGGAAACAGCTGTGATGGCTAGCTTTTCCAACATGACTAGCCAAGTGAGCTGTGTACGTTAGCGTTATGCTGTTGTTGAGATCCATCGATCGGTTCCTATCGACACACCACACAAACAACAACTGTAGTTAATGATCGATGAGCTGATGGCTCGGAGCCTCCTAGCTTATCCAATACAATTTTTTCGTTCTCTTTTATGTTTAGTAGTAAATATGCCCATGTCTTACGTAGAATCTAGTATGTCTTGGAATTAGATTTTGTACAATCACTACACACGAGTTGTTCTAACTCATATGCACGTAGGCCATAGATTCAGGTCATATATATGATATTATGCAGAGGATGCGAGGGCAAGTAGCAACTTACGGTGCAATGGATGAGCAAAAATAGGTATTAGGGTTCCAGAGATCGACATACTCTCCTAATCGTCGGTGCACGTAGGCACTCGGGGTGGAGAAGTTATGGCAGCGACACAACAGCGGAAATAGACAAAACCAAAAACCAAAAACTAAAACAGTAAAAGAAGACCACGTGGGTTAGATTTGGACGGATCATTCACGTAGGTGTCCCACGTGTCCACGCTTAACGAGGCACGATATGTGGGTTTCCTTATCTCTTCTAGAGTAGACGTGATGATGTGGAGGTACGGAATTCCATTTTTAAGTACGATGTCCACTTCCACGAATAAGGTGCGACCAAAGATCCTTACATTTTCTTCTTTGCACAGATAAATGGTCCTTTGAAATTTGTTTGGAGTTACTCAGAATTTGTTATTGGCCCTAGCCCATATATTGTAACACAAACTTGCTAGTATATCAGCATGCTGCACACAGGCCGGAGCTGCACGAATGGTGGATCTGTGGTGCCTTCATCCTCACGAAACATCTTCCCCCGTAAGCAGATCCGCATCGATCGCTGGGGCATGCATGGCGCCGCGGCGAGCGAAGGGATCGACGAGCGAGCTGCAGCGCACCTGCATGATTGCTCCGATCCATCCGACATGACAGTGCCCCCGCCCTCGCTCCCTTAGCTTTCGCATGCCTGCCGACGACTGCCGTTGCCCGTTGGCGACGGCGACAGCCTAGCTAACAGCGTTCACACGAAAGTAAAGGAGGGGAGCCAGCGGCGGCACCGGCACCGGCACCGCACGACGGTGAGCCCCATGCATGGCCATTGGCCGTGGCTATAGCTTCGAGATTCTGAGATCTCTTGGTAGCACACGCCGCCTGCCGCCTGCCGGTGATGGCGGCATCAGGCCATGAGCCAGCCAGCCATCCACCGTGCCCGTACTCGTACGGGCGACCCGACCTTACCTTCGGTTGCAACAGCTAGCAGCAGGTAGGGTGATCGATGGGTCGCTGTCGATGCTGCGTGCTGCAACTGCAACTGTTTGTTTGTTTTCTCATCACAGTGCAGTGCAGTGCAGCTTCAGCAATGCAACAGGTCACGTACGCACGCACGTGCAGTGGAGTGGATCCATCCACGCATCTCGATCGCAACAGTTGTTGTTTTCATCAATGTTCAACCTCTGTTTGCATATTGGTTTCCAGCCCAAATCAAACAGTCAACAGTGTTTTTCTCTCACAATAAATTAACATCAGACAATCCAAATCAGCTCAGAAACCAACCAACAACCAGATCGGCTATATACACACAGCCAGCCGTTCTGACCACACACTAGTACTGGTAGTAGTAACAGCAGCAGCTAGCAAGCTACTAGCTCCTGCAGCGTCCTGTTGCCACTCAACAATCAACAGTCATGGAGCATGCAGTACAGCTACAGCAGCAGGCGAACGCTGAACGCATGGCTGCATTTATTTATTCAGCACTGAAGACTGCAACGGAACAGAACAGAGCACACGGTCCCTCTCCACCACACTGTGATCCCCATCTCATTCTAATCTACGGAGATGCTTGTGTTACAGACTAACACAACAGTTAGTAGTTCTCGTACGACGCTGACGCGCTTGACAAAGACACTTCGCATTGCCGATAGATCAATGGTATGGTATGCATCTTGCCCCCACCACCACCGAATTGGTTGCAGTACAGCCACAGCACGATTGACAGTTACAGTACAGTACAGCCATAGGAGTGACAGTGGTACACATACAGCAGAAGCAGAGTAAAATGCATGCTTGCTCTCTGTAACTGTAACCAGGACGCGTTTCATAACAGTTTTTTTCGGGGTCTCATTTTACAAGCAAAACGAGTTTGCTGGCTGCTGTCCCGCACCAAGTTACAGGCCAAGAGAAAACAGAGAGAAAGAGAGATAGGAACAGAGTGAGCGAGAGAAATCACACTAACTACTAGCGACGACATCTTTCTTATCTATGCTTAGCCTTGCCTTCCTCCGAAGAAGATAAGGGTAACAAACAACTGGGAACTAACATGAGGTCAGAAATCATCATAATCCGGTCGCCGCCGCAGGTTGATGGGGTATCCTTTGAGGGTCCGGGTGGTGGGGAAGAAGACAATCCTGTCCTCCTCAGCTTCTTCCCAGCTGCACATTGTTCATTGGTCAAGACGCACAATTCAATTCGATCAGTGTGAGTGAGTGAGTGAGTGACATCCACCCAGTTTCGAGCACACAGGCGAGCTGAAACTCCACCTCAAGATAATGTCTACTCCACCCTATCTATGGCGGTAGGATATGGAGTGCACGGAATGCAAAGATAAGGATGGGGTTACCTAAAGCGCGTCACGAGATGGTGGAGGAAAACAGAAACCACCACCCGGGCAAGCTCGTAGCCTGGGCACAGACGAGGTCCGCCGCCGAAGGGAGTGAATAGACTGGCCCCTTCCGTGTTCTGAACCTTATTCTTGCTCTGCACATGCAATGGGAGCCATGAATTGTTCTGCGTGTCTGTATCTTTTATAGAAATTGTTTCACGTATAAGCAACTCAGCATGCCTAATATCTTGCTTTTGATCGTAAGCCATATATAGCAGAAAGTGTGTTTGTTTTGGATTGAGGAATAGAGTTATCTAAGCCAAATATCTTGCTTTCGATCATAAGCCATATGTAATAGAAAGTGTGCTTATTTTAGATTGAGGAAGGAATAGAGTAATCCAAGGCAAGCACATAACAGAGAATATGTAGAACAGCATAGCAATATTCTGAAGGCCATATGAAGTACCTGCCATCTCCAAGGGTCAAAGGTCCGAGCATTCTCGTAGTGTTCGAGGTTAAGGTGCACAGCTCGGAACGAAGCGAATATTTTGCAGCCCTTTGGAATAACGTAATCTAATGAACAAAACAGAATGTTATTAAAGAACGAATGAATATCTCAGCTGGTAAAAACTTGGAAGACTTAAAGATAGTTTCTACAGAAATAACCTTTAATAAAGATAGTTTCTATAGAAATAACCTTTAAAATGAATATCAGTGTTTGCACGCCTGAACACCCCGCTAATTAAGTTAGCCACACGCAGTGTTTCACTTATCACCTGCAAAAATTGGAATATCCGACTGTGCTCAAATGTTCTTTTCAAGAGAGATAAGTTTATTGCAAAAAATGAAACAGCTAGATGGCATTTTGCCTTTCCCATGGTAGAGCAAGAAGGTGATTTGAAGAAATAAAACAGGGACTCCATACTGCTTACACATTGTGTAAATGGCATCGACTTGTAATCGATCCATTCCAGAGGTTGGTCCTTGCCTTTTATGCCTCTGATATTGTCATGCTCTTCCTGTAAATAAATTCAGCAAATATCTGGAATAAATTTCACATGTTCTAAAGCAGAATAACATTTGGACCACAACGCACGATTATGTAACTGAAAATAAATAAAGATTCCATAAGGTGGCTTAAAATTCAGATCCAGTCTCGCTATGATGTTGCTACTATTCTCACTTTCTGCTTGTTCATTTGGATAGCCTTGGAATCCTTCCAAGTACAGAGGTGGATGAGAAGGAATAAAGCGCTTTTATTTATGCACAAATAAGAAAAGATGGCCCAGGAATAATTCAGTAGGAGTTGTGTGCGTAGCAGATTCATTCTTGGACAAGGTTCAAGGAAATAGACAACATCACATCAGCACCTATTGCAGGATGCTTATAGAGAATCAAGCAAATTGGGTGTAGTAGCAACAACTTTGCAATAAACAAAACTGACAGATGAACTAAAAAATTGTACTAGAATTCCACCTAAAAACAGAATCCGGGCGGCCACCAGACTTTCTTTTGGACAAGAAGACCATCGAGTAGTATTGATGTATGACAGGTTAAGGTACTCTACTTAAACTATAATGTCATATTACGAAATCAGTTGACGTATCCTCCCCAATGTCCAAGCCAATTCAACTGTTGGCAGTCCCTACCACCTCCACCACCCACACGTGCACAAGGATTTGTGCTACTACCACCGAACATTCCAACACAGAAGAATTTCTAATTGCCAAACAAATCTCTCATGATTGATGATTCTTAGTGATATATACCTTCAGCTGCGCCAGTGCAGTGGGCGTCTCGGTGAGGAACTTGACGGCGAGCGTCATGAGCACGGAGGTGGTCTCGTAGCCGGCCACCAGCAGAGACAGGCAGAAATCCACCATCTCCTCCACGGAGAAGCTCCCACCCTCTGCTTCGAGAAGCTCCTCCACCATGTCCTTCTTCTCCCTCTTCTCCTCATCCTCCCCATTTTTACTGGCGCCACCGGTCTCCGCCTTCTCGTCCATCCTCTTCCTTACCACCTCCCGAAGAGCTCCGGCCACCTTCTTCCTCGCCTGAATCGAACAAAAAAATGCATCTTTATATCAATTCGCGAATGCAATGTTGCATATATACTAGTAGGGGAGAAAAAAATGGGGAGAAGAAGGAAGGCAGACGGGTTTGAGCACCTTGAGGGCCTGGCCGTAGGCGGTGAAAGGGAGGAGGTAGGCGAAGGGGAAGGGGATGGAGAAGAAGCCGTCGACGAGCTTGACGTACTCGCGGCGGACGCTCTCGGTCCATGGCCCGGGCTCGATGCTGACGAGCTGCCAGACGGTGAGGTTGAAGGTGATCTTCTTGGCCTCGTCGAGGAGGCGGACGGCGGGGGCGCCGGGGCGGCCCCAGTCCCGCATGGTGGCGAGGACGAGGCGGTCGATGTGCGCCAGCAGCGGCGGCGAGGCCGGACGGCCCAGGCGGGTGAGCGTGAGCGAGTGGAGGCGCTTGTGCGCGGGCCCGGCGGTGAGGAGCAGCGAGCGCGGGCCGAGCAGCGTGGCGATGGAGGACGGGTAGCTGCAGCTGACGGCGCGGCCCTCGGCGGCCAGCAGGAGGCGGTTGAAGGCCGGGTCGGCGGAGAAGACGGTGCGCTCGCCGAAGACGTGCGTGGTGAACACCCCGCTGCCGTGCCGCGCCACGCGCTCGTCGATGAACGGCTCCGGGTTCGGCGTCCTGTAGGCCGCGATGAGGCGCAGCGTCTCCCCGATGAGCGGCAGCCCCGTGCTGCCCGGCGGCAGCCGCGCCGCCGCCGACGCGGACCGCCGCCGCCGCCCCGCCGACGCCGCCGCCCGCCCGCCGGCCAGGAGCAGCAGCCACCCCAGCGCCGCGGCGGCCAGCAGGGTCGTCGCCGCGGCCAGGAGGAACAGCGGCGGCGGTGGCCCGCCCGCGTCCATGGCAGTGGCCTTGGGTTGGGTGCGGGTGGAGTGGAGCTCGTGCGCGTGTCGGGGAGTGACTGAGATTGAGTTGATGCGGTGCCAGAGATGGAGAGGAGATTCTTTGACGCCACCAGCCAGACCAAGGTGGAGGATGTTGTGGGGGCATTTATTTATAGGCTTTGGCTGGGTTGAGTTAGTGAAATGAAATTTTTTTTTATGTTACATTGGAGGTTTCGAAAATATCAGAAGAGGTTTTTGGATACTAATAAAAAAACTAATTATATAGCTCGTCTGAAAACCACGAGACGAATTTATTAAGCCTAATTAATTCGTCATTAGTGCATAATAATTACTGTAGCACTTATGGCTAATCATGGACTAATTAGTTTTAAAACATTCGTCTCGCGATTTCCAACCAAACTGCACAATTAGTTTTTTTTCGTCTATATTTAATACTTCATGCATGTGCCGCAAGATTCGATGTGATAGTTTGGGGTGAAAATTTTTGGGAACTAAACCAGGCCTTTGTATAGATGGCTGATAATAAATTTTGGCAATTTTCTTTTTGATGGAAATATACTCCCTCGATTCTATAATCTAATATAATATACCAAAATTTAAGAGGCACTTAAATGACACATATACCATGGATTGTACCCCATTAAAAAGTTTCTCCTAATATAATATACCCAATTTAAGTATCCTAATATAATATACCAAAGTTTAAGAGACACTTAAATGACACATATACACTATATTTTACAATGTTCTTAATTGGGGTATATTCTAAAAATTTTAAGACAACTTAAGAGACACTTAAATGACATATATACCATGGATTGTACCCAATTAAGAAGTTTCTCCTAATATAATATACCCAATTTAAGTGTCTCCTAATATAATATACCAAAATTTAATAGACACTTAAATGACACATATACACTATATTTTAGGATGTTCTTAGTTGGAGTACATTCTAAAAATTTTAAGACAACTTAAGAGACACTTAAATAACACATATACCATGGATTGTACCTAATTAAGAAGTTTCTCCTCATATTATGGTTTCTTTTTTTACAAACTTTGTCAATCTAAGTATAGTTATTATATAAAATGCATTATGTTTTAGTGCAAACTTCAGAACAATACAATATATTTCAGAACGAAGGAAATATGTTTGCCGTAAAAGATTTTTGCAGTTTAATATTGAGTTGTGGGGAGATGGACCATGGATAAAGTTTTATTAGAATAATGCTTGTTTACTTTCGTCCAAAAGGGAATGTATGGCACGGCATGGGGGGCAGTGTGGCAATGCTGGTCAAAAGGGGCGAGGAATGTTTTCTTATTTTTCCCTTTTAGAAAAAGAAAACCCAAACCATGTGAGGGATAAAGTTTAGTACTGTAAGAAGGATAGAGAAACGGGGCCACTTTGAATCCTCTTTCCAAGCGAGGATTTTTAAAACGTGCAACTGCAGATTCATATGCTCCCCTCCTTCAGAAAAAAAAAAATCATCCTAATCAGTGTTGCCACACATTAGTAGGCTATATATACACAGTGTATACGGGTTACATGATTTATATAGATTTCATTAATAAAATCTATATAAATTTAAAAAATTTAGGATGTGAAAATTGCAAATGTACCATAGAGTGAAGGCATCACTGCTTAGTTCATTATGGTGGCAAACATCAAATGGAGTACTTCATAATTCTCACAAGATAACACGAGATACGGTAAATGAAAAAGATAGAGAAATACTTATTGAAAATCTAAAGCGAGATAATATAACCACGTCCTTTCCCATAGCCAGCCATGAATGTGACGACTAAAATGGCCCATTACACATCTTAAACCTCGAGTTTTTTTTTCTTCTCGATCGGACATATAGCCTGTTTTTCGTTAAGAGGAAGTAGAGGTAGTTAAACAATTACAACAACAGACATCCCGGTAATCCCAACATTATCAAAACCCCAAGCACCCGATACAAGAAAAAGCAAGAAAACAGCAAGAAAAGGCGAAAGGGAGAGGACCCTTCACCAAAGACCTAACCGAACTGAACTTGCAGGAAAAAAATTCAACGCAAAGGCTGCCCACTCAGAAAACGAAGCCGCGGTGGCAAAGCATCCATCGGAAGAACTAAGATAACGACGACAACAGTGACCAGGTAGCCGCTGTGATCAACAGCCGAAAGAACCCAGATAACAACGACAACAGCGACCAGCTAGCCGTTGTGGTCAACCGAACGACTGCATCGACAACTCCAACAGCGACCAGGGAGCCGCTGTGAACCGAGCGACTGCACTGGCAACATCAATAGCGACCAGGTAGCCGCTATGAACCGCGCGACTGCAGCTGTAACGTCAACAGCGACCTGGTAGCCAATGTGACCAGCCGAACGACCGCAACGGCAACATCAACTGAGGTAGGGCAGACCGATGAGAAGAGTAGAATGAGGCACACGCAGGCACAAATACAGTAAGAAGCGACATCCGGCGAACGGTGTGGGAGGAGCAGGCGGAGTGCAACAACAAAGCCTTGAACAAGGGAATGATATCTGCGGACTCAGGCACCCAAGATGGACTTTCATCCCCAGACTTGCCCCAGCAACCCCTAGCGATGAACCGAAAAATGACGATGCCTCCAAGAAGGTGATGACACTAGCGCGCCACCGTCGTCGGCCCAAGGCAAGAAGCCTGGTGGGATTTTCATCCGAAGACTGTTAGCCGGCCACAACAGACTAGATCCGATGGACACCCGTCATAGGCGCCAGACCCTCATAGCGCAGCCTAGACACCGCAGTCGTGGACGCCGACATGACCAAGGTAGGCACGGCCTGGCCGCCGCGGCATCGCTGCCTGCCCGCCGTTGTTGGCAGGCACGGGGAGGCAGCCGCAGCTGTAACATCCTCGGTGTTACACCCTAAATCATTTACTAAAACATGTCATGAGCATCATACTTGTGTGTTAATACATGTGGTGAAGTGTGTAGATCAATTTCTGTAACTCAAAATGAACAATAAAAATGCTAAACGAAAGTTGGTTCGATGGTTCATGCATATAAGTAGGGTTTAAAACCAATTTTTATTAAGCAAAAATACTATAGAATATGTGTGTGATATTTAAATAAAGTTGGAAGTGAAACTTTGTAGAAGACAATGAAATACTTGTTGAAAAAGAATATTGCTAAGTAATATTTTCAGTAGCTTAGAAATGCAATATGAAATTAAGATTAGCTAAAACGCTTAGAAAATTTCTGTCTGTGGACAGCTAGATGCTGCTATGTTTAGCAATTTATTTAGAGAGATTGGGTTAAGGAGTGGTGTAGTGCTATGATTCGATTTAGTAGTTCCATATGCCATCTTGAGTGTAGTGAAGCCGGTTTAGGTTTAGGAGCAACGGTTTTGTCGTGATCAGCGCTTTAAAATTTGTGCACGTCACAGCTTTGTGTTGTCTGGCGCTGTGCGCGTGGTCACCACGCGTGGTCGACCCGCGTCGCCATGCAGTTGTGCCATGTGCATGCGTGGCCGCGCACCGGCTGGCCATGGCCGCCGTGGCCTTGCCATGGCTTGGTCGCTCTGGCCGCACCGCTTGGCCACCGGTCCGCTCTACGCCCGACCGCCCTTGCCTTCATGGCTGCCGCGGGTGCTGTTGCTGCCTCCACGCCCGTGCCGCGATGACACCACTGCTTCCACCGTCACATCACCACGCTGCGCGCCTACAGCTGCGCTGCACCGCTGGCCCACCTTGACGCTACGCGCACGTGGCCATATCGCCGTTGCCTTGCCATTGATGGCAATACGGCACGCGTGCCACGCCGGTCGCGAGCGTGCATGTCTATCGGCTAGTGCCTGGCCACGGGCTGCGTCGGTAGCGCCAACCGTGTCTCGCCAAAGCACGCCCATGCTGAGTCGTTGGATGCCCCTCCCTCACCGCTCCCTCGCTCTCTCTCTCTCTGTTCTTGTTTCCCTGTCGCTGTCGAATCGCACCGGCGCCGCAGCTGTGAGGGGTCACCTCTCATCAATCCCTCTTGTCCATGCCTCTGCCCTCACATCCCCTCTCTAGCCGCCCCTATCCCTCTTTGATTGCGGCTGAGCCAAGCCTCAATTTTGGAGCTTCGCCCCACCACCGCGCCGTTAAGACCCGTCACTGCCCGCGCCATGGCTAGCCTCCACCACTTCACCCCGCACAAATTCCTCTGCACCACTAGCTCGCCTTGGCTCCCTCTCCACCGTGCGCATGCCAGTGGGAGCGCTACCACCTCCCCGTCGCCGCTAACGTGGCCGTGTCCGCCGCGGCTCGTCGCACACATGTGGCCAGCCTTGCTCAAGTAGTCGCTGGCCGAACCACCGCTTCGGCCAGCTTCGCGATGTGCCCCTAGTGCTTATCCCCTTTCTCTACCGTCATGTTAGCGCTGTAGCTTGTCGGGATGACCGCGACGCTGTCGTGGGTGGCCGCACGTAGTGGCAACTCGCTCCAGTGCTCCCTGTTGCTCTATATCGCCGCTTAGGGTAGGCATTAGGGTCATAGATGGGGTTCGGCTTGTTAGTTGGGTCGGTCGAGCCTCAAGTGGCCGACATACCGCCTAGTGCCACCGTCCGCCGCGCCCGCGAACGTGGGGCATCTCAGGGACCTCTCCGGTGCGAAGGTGAAAAGATAGGAGGGCTCCGTTGCAAAGTCGTTGTCTATAGAAATAGTACGTGTAGTGTTCACGATATTATCTGATAACGTGTGGTCATTTTTGCAAGAGTGCCAGCGCGCCCGGGCTCCCCGCCGTGGGCCTCCTCCGCACGTGGGCCGCGTTGGGCCGAAATTGGTTTATTCTTTCATGGAAAATAGAAATAGCTTTTCATTTTAATTCTGAGTTGAACTTTTGTAATTAATATAAAATAATGTAGATACCCAAAAATTGTGAAACTAATTTTGTTAGGTTCCCAAAAGCATTGTCTACCTATTAGTATAGTTAGTTCATACATATCTATGTGGTTGTTAAGGAGCATTAAAATAGTTGAGATGCTTAGTATTATTTCGATTAATAATTGTAGGAATTTTTATGGTAGATTGGTGATAGCAAAAACCCTAAAATTTTTATAGTAGCTTCATTGTATTATTATGTGCTCACTGTAATTTTTGTAGCCCTAAAATAAACTACTTAATATGGTAGCTAAATACCCATTAAGGCTAAAGGAATAATGGCATGATATTGGTTTATAAAAGTTAAGCACTTGTAGGGTGAGCTTGAAATCTATTTGGTAAAGATAATGATTAGCTTAGTATCTTAGTCATTAGAGCTAGCTTAGTAGCTTAGCACGTGTATTCTTATTTTAAGAGTTGTTGTTGCCAAAATATTGTGTTGCATCATCATTGCATACATGTAAAGAATGAGTTGGTGGAGTTTGTGACCCCGGAGAGCAAGAGTACGAGGAGGTGATTGAGGAGTACGAGGAGGAGGTTCTCGTATAGGAGGAAGCCCCATAGCCACCGACGACTGACATAGCTAACAATCCGCCTACCCAAGGCAAGCCCCGGTGTATAACCCTTATTTTGAATAATCACTATATATATATATATATGTGTGTGTGTGTGTGTGTGTGTGTGTGTGTGTGTGTGTGTGTGTGTGTGTGTGTGTGTGTGTGTGTGTGTGATGTGCATTTACGTTACATGATTTATATTGAAACTACATGCATAGATAAACCTACTTATGAGTCCTACTAGCATAGGTCGAATAGCTGCTATGCTTAGGCTATCGGTAGCGTGAGTAACCTGTCGTTACTCACAATATGTGATTATTATTATTACTCTCATGATAAAATGGTGAAAGAAAATGGAGACTGGACATGGATATGGTACGGGTATTGGTTGGTGTAATAGGTTGTGTCCCGCGGCCAACGGGGCATAGCTTGGTTATACTATTTTTCCTGTCCATGTCGGTTAAGGGCCATCCGTTGCTATGGATGGTAGTCAGGTCATAGACTTATTATCCTGAGCACATACTTGCTTATGGGAGCGGGAAGGCTCATTGCTCTCTTGTCGTGGGTTCCTTCTCTTTTCGGACCGACTGATTGGAGGTGGGGATGGTGAAGGTCTAAACACCACACTGAGTCTAGGACTCAGGAGTGAGGGCTTGGAGTCCAAGTTTGGATGGGAACTTGGACCCCTTGATAGAAGAGTGGTGGATTAGTCTTGCTTGTGCCTGGGGTATAAGCGGGGCGTGTGTTTCGGGGTACCTAGCTGGAATACATTGGTTCACAAATCACCGTGTGTGATATGGTACGACTTGGCTATGGTCTAGCACTGTAGTAAGAATTGGAAGATGAAAGGGGATGAATGGATCTGATTGCTCAACTCTTGCTTGAAAGTAGAACATGTGCTTACATAGAATGGTTAGCTAATGAACTAATCATGACTGCTAATAAAACACATACATAAGGATTCACTACTAGTAATGCTTTTCGCAAAAAAGAAACCCAGCAAAGCATAAAGCTTATCATATCCTTTGGAGTTGGGAAATTATTCCCACTAGTCAAGTAAGTCTTGCGAGTACATTGTGTACTCAGAGTTTATTTACCCCTGTTGCAGGTGCAGCTTGAGGAGTGGCTATTGTGTGGAGGATTCTTTTGGTGGGCATAGACGGATCCTTGTATCTTATCGTTAGATGTTTATTTTAATTCCGCTGTTTAAATTCTGCACTCTGAACTTGGTATTGTAATAATGTATTTTCGAGAACTCTTGTTGTATGAAATGGACTAAGTATTGTAAACTCAATCTCATTATTGGATTCTGGATGAAAAACGAGGATTGTTTGAGTTCTCCCTTGGGGTGTGCTCGACGGAACTATCCGATGTAGCCAACTTTCGGGGTGCTTAGTGTCTAGTAGAAGACGAGCGCCTCCGAAGGTGTGCTATTTTGGGTGGTTCTGCCACAGTAGCCTTGGCCGACCGCCGCAGGTGAGCCACCAGGCTATTGAGGCCACCGAACGTCGGGCCAGCCGCAGCACCCCTAGAGGTATCGATCTGGCCGTTCGCCGCCGCAAGTGAAGGGGGTGGTGGAGGAGCAAGAGGGAGGGAGTGTGCAGAAACCATGGATGGGCGCCCTTTTTGGGGACCGCCGCTGGCCACCGTCGCCGCACACCGGAGGTCTGCCCAGGAGGGGAGGCGAGCTTGGTGGCCGGCGTGGTCGCCCCTGAGTCGCCCGTTGGGGGCGCTCGGGGGAAAGGAAGGGTGTGCCCAAGTTTTCCAGATGGAGGTATTCTGCCAAGGTTGTTTCTACCTTAAACCTCGAGTAAAATTGTTTTTCCTGATTAGTAAAGTATATTTACACCATGTAAGGGCATACACGGTGATAGGTCCTAACCTGGTTCTCTAGATATAGGAGTTGTCTTCATCATGAGTTTGTGAGGCCGCTCCTACAAAGAAGCTGCCTCAATATATAGAACCTAGTCCTATAAAATAAAGAACCCATTGTCCCTCCCACGGTTTCTCTCTTGTCTCATTCTATCCTTGCAGGCTAGCCGTATCCGTATGTCCTCGGTGTCGTTGTTTCTCTGGTAGAGAGAGAGACCGACACTACTATAAAAAGCATTTGTAGGGGCGGCTGGTGATGATTTGTAGAGACGGCTCAGCCAGCTGTCCCTATCATACCGTCTCTACAAATCATGCATTTGTAGGGGCGGTTCCCAGACCGCCCTTACAAATCGATTTGTAGAGGCGGCTGGTGTTATCAATTTGTAGGGGCGGCTGGTACCAGCCGCTCCTACAAAATCGATTTGTCGGGATAGCTACAGTACCAGCCGCCCCTATAATATATATTTGTAGGGGCGGCTACAGTACCAAACGCCCCTACAGTACATTTTTCCGCCAAAAAAATTCAAATTACCAACATGTGCTCCCCAAATCATGCTGTGACGAGTAAAATACATGATCAAGTATCCTGACAAACTTGATTGTAATATTGTGGCCCAGAAAGATTGTTTAGGCAAAAGTTTCTAAACATCTTTTATAGTACAAGAATCACAATAATAACAAACAGACTCATATTATGATAACAAAACATATATCTATATCACAAAAAGACCAAGCAAGCACTCAAGTGCTAACAAAATAAAAAATAGAGGTAGTATGTGTAGTACAAGTAGATATGTCTAACATGTAATAAATTGGCAAAGAGGGTCAAAAGTTTCTTCTCATTTCATCAAGAACTAATAATTCAAACATTGAAATAAGCCCGGAGATGCAGCAAGTGCAGGTCGGCTTTGAAGGATATCGCACGGCTGAGCTCCGCTATTGCATCGTTCTCCTTGTGGCTATCCATCAGCACTGTGCAAATCAAAACCAAAACAATGCTTTAACCAGATTTATATGCTGTGCAGAGCAATACATGAAAGACATGAAAAAGATGTATCATTGTCTAACACGTTATTCATCATAGCACTTTCACAAAGACATGAGTACATGACATGAATAAGGAGTACTTTCACAGGTACAAGAGTTTTCACAAAGATGAGGTTGTTACACCTGTGCATATTTTTATCCTAGCACAGGGTGGCTCTAAGTTTAGCATAATCTACTTGATTCTAGGCTGCTGCACTAGTCAAAGTGGTGCAGGGTTCAAAACTTGTGACCAATTTATGTTAAGAAGAGGAATTCTGCAAAGTGATACAATCCAGGAAAAAGGACAAGTGTTTGCAGCGATAGTCCAATGAACTTCATGTTGAACAATAAAGAGAAGGTAATCACCACCAGGGCAAACAGAGTAAAAAATGAGTAATTAAGTGCACTGTGCTTAAAACAAAGTGACTGTGCCCCTCATACTTTCACCTGTACCCCTGTGCAGCTCAGCCCATAGTCCCATGGTCCAAGCACCCCAGAGAAACTAGTGACTGTGCTTAGTGCATTTACAAAGTTGAATCAAACTCACAATTTGACTGCAACCTTTCCTTCTATATAGAGTTATAGACCAACTACTGTCAATTATGTATGTTCTTTTGTAGAAAATATATGCAGTGCCATTACACAAACAACTACTCAAATTCCTAAGAATACAAGAAATGGTCAGTAACTTACCCCAGAAGTGGTGGAATGGCACCAACGACTGCCCCAACCCATGTATTAACAGGGTGTATTTGCTTCAACGGCGTATACACAAATGCGTACAGAACAAGATTAGAAGCTGCAAGCCCAGCTGCCAAGCCATTAGCCTGCACAAACCTTGCCAATTGTTTGCATGTTTAGTTCCAGTGTCAGCTTTCTATCTACTTCACAGCTTAGTAAATTTCAAAAGAAAGTAAAATATACATCTATAGAATGCAAAGAGAAAGCAAGAACCTTCCAGGCCAGCAAAGCTGTTCCTGCAACTCACACTTGTAGCCCACATGGCAGCATGTGCAGGACTAATGCGACCAGATGGCAGGGGACGTCGCATTGTCCTTTTCATTTGAGCATCATTTTTTATCTCGAACACCTGAAAGTAGGTGTTAATGATCAAATGAGTTGTCTTGGGGCAGCTAAAGTAAGTACAGCAAGTTCAACCAGGGTTATCCATGTTATTCTGGTTCCATGTGCTGAATTAGCATTTTCAAAACAGGAACAATGACAAGTGTGCACTGCCACAGATTGAATTTTGAAGAACTGTCTCAATTAAATTTACACACTCTAACTAGAAAGGAGTGGAGTGGTACTATCTAATGTTTTGGGTTTAGTAACGTAGCTGTTTTTTTTATATATTTATGCAATTTAACATAGTTGAGATTAGCTAGTGCAATATGCTCATGTAGAATTAGTATCAGCAGAAATAACATTTAGCATGCATACTCATGTAGAATTAAACATGAAAGATCAAACGTTTGCAGAAAAAGCATCAAAGGGGGTTAAGTTACACTACTGGAAACTCGTATTTTCCTGTGTGTGCGAAAACACACAGAAAAATACGAATGCCGTCAGAAAAATATTTTTCTGACGGTGTACCTTCAAAAAAATACACACGGAAATATAATGATAGAAAAATTCAATTTTTCTATGTGTTCGCCGTCAGAAACAATTTTTCTGTCGGTCTTACAAGCACAGAAAAATTGTGTTTGGCCAGATTAAAAATAAAATTTCTGTGAGGATATCTACACAGAAAAAAAGAAATAAACACACAGAAAATACGCGTATTTTTCTGTCAGTCTAGGTGAACTCACAGAAAAAAGAGTTAAACGCACAGAAAAATAATTTATTTTGAAACTATAGCAATAACATATTAAAATATATATTGTCCATACAGTAATTTTATGACACATCACAACATAATAAATACATTCATATGTGTCTAAATGTTCAGCATATTCATAGGTACATAGATTACATGCATCTGCCAATCCCAAAGCTTACAACCTTACACAGACCCTATCTAACCATCTGTCAGTAAGGTCATGGAACCAGGAACAAACAAGTTATACTAGATTTTCAATAGATATTGATCTATTTGACCTGCTATGCTGTAGTCGCCTTGATTCCTCTTTATGTTCGAAATCATCATCCTCATCATCAGAATCTTTATATGGAGTCATTATGTATGACTACAAAAGTTCAACAAACCACAGAGCAGAGAATTCGCAATTAGAACCTTTGCTGACACTGAAGTGAAATAACACTACCAAATGAAATCAAAGTAGCCCAATTGGAGAATCTCCATCATTTTCCCCATCAAAAAATAATATGTCGTCTTTGTATCCCAGCACTTTCTAAGACTTAAGATCTTGCAAGGTTCTTTCTAAGATAAAGCTAAGTGAAGACTAGAACATACCTCCTCAATACTGTTTGGGGTATTTTTCTGACAATGAGATCCAAAAATTGCAGGCCTCTCATCGGTTATCACAACCATTTCATTATGACCGTTAGTGGCCTTTCCTCCAAGGCCTGTCATTTCATCAACTTTTACTAGGACTTTCACCGCTTCAGCCAAATTCTTCTGCCGCTCCTTATTATCCTGCAATGACTTAAATGCTTAGTAACAAATATTTATCATATTAAGGAACACTTGGTAGACATAAACAATATAGCTTCTACTCACATGAGCTTCTGGATGAGCTTCTTTGTCATTGTTGGCATGCTTTCTTTCCATAGGTCGCATCTGTTGTTTTCGAGCTTCTTCAATGCATTTCTTTTTTCTCTCCTTTTCCCTCCTTTCCTCCTCATCCCTCTGCCTCTTCCTTGTTGCCACATCAGCACTGAAAGCATCTAGGCCCCTAGTTGAGTTTCGGTGATTAATGACAATACAAGATTACTATGACTAACGTATGTTTTCAGAGGCAATTAAGTTAGGTCATGGTAATAGCGATCGATGAGGCAATTAAGTTAGGTCATGGTAATAGCGATCGATTGGGCAATCGAGGTGGTCATGCCCCTACGATGGAAATCGTTTCGGTTTTCAAAGGATGGACAACGAGGTTAAGGATGGACTAGTTCTAAGTGTCGATTGGAGTTGGAGAGACACTTAGAGTAGTTTAGGACTTTGTTTTTCCTTTAGCCGTACTATTAAGGGGGGTATGGACGGGTAGCTTGACCTAGGTGAGTCTAGGGAGTTAGATGTGGTGCACACTTGTTAAAACTAGCACTAGGTAGCTCCAAAATAGCCGTTAGATCCAATGGAGCAAACTTCATTCACATATGATCGAGAGTTGAAAGTGAATGGAGGGTCAAATACTGACCGGACGCTGGCTCTGGTTTGACCGGACGCTGGCTCAGGGTCTGGTCAGTTCATTTGACCAAGGTGTTTGCGTCTAGTTTGACCAGACGCTGAGAGGTCAAGTGACCGGACGCTGAGAGGCAGCGTTCGGTCGACTCTAGTAAGGTTCTAGAGAGGGAAAATCATAACCGGACGCGTCCGGTCACACTGTAAACATTGGAGTTCGGGGTGTACTGACCGAAGCTTCCGGTCACCCCGCAGAGGCACATAACGGTTCATTTTTCAGCCCATGTTATAAATAGGGCCTCCACTCATGTGTGGGGGCACTTTTTGCTCATTCCAACAGCTGAGAAACACCTTAGAGAGTGCCAAGAAGAGCAAGGTCCTAGTAAGGTGATTGAAATTTGAGAATCCCAAAGAGAGCCCTCATTAGTGAAGATCAAGAGTAGCAAAGTATGCATCCACCTTCTCATTAGGCTTGTTGTGGTCAAGTGAGAGTTCGTGCTTGTTACTCTTGGTGATCGCCATCACCTAGATGGCTTGGTGGTGATTGGGAGCTTGGTGATCATCCAGAGAGCTTGTGGATGACCCAACTCACATTGTGAGCAGTTGTGGGTGATTCACCGCGACGGAGTGTTGAAGAATCAACCCATAGAGAGCACTTGATCCTTACGTGGATCAAGGGGGAGCTACACCCTTGCGCGGGTGCTCCAACGAGGACTAGTGGGGATTGGCGACTCTCCGATACCTCGGCAAAACATCACCGCGTTTCTCTCTCTCTCCATTTACTTTGAGCATTTACTTTGAGCAATTCAATACTTGTCTTTACATTCATAGAATTGCTATGCTAGAGTAGGATTGGAATTTAGGTTGCAAGTCTTTTGTGCGGTAGAACACTTAGAAACAGTTTCTAGGCACAAGGGGTTAATTGGACTAACCGTAGGATTTAATTGTTGCAAAGAAATTTAAAAATATCCCAATTCACCCTCCCTCTTGGGCATCTTGATCCTTTCAATTGGTATTGGAGCCTCGTACTCATGTTTTTAGGCTTTACCACCTAGAGCAAGATGTCTCACGGGGATGGACCTCCTCCTATCTTTGAGGGAGATGATTTTCCTTATTAGAAAATTCGCATGGAGGCGTATTTGGAAGCTCTAGATGTTGGTATTCTTAGAGCCGCCTCATAAGGCTTCCCAAAACCTTGGGATGCTACTCACCTACAAGGCGATGAGGTGAATTATGAGAAGTGGAATGCAAAGGCTCGAAACACCATTTTTAGTGGCCTTTGCAAAGATGTGTTCAATCGGGTGAGGAACCACAAAGACGCCCATGCACTATGGTCGGACGTTTGTGCGCTCCATGAGGGAACAAAGAGTGAGCGTGAGGAACGCTATCATCTTGTCATGAAGAAGCTCAACTCTTTTTGAAATGCTTTCTAAAGAATGTGATAATAAGATGTATTCACGTTTGAATGTTCTTGTAGAGGAAGTTAATGGGCTTGGACTCACTCAAATGCAACCATCCGATGTTGTAAGAAAGATATTGAGTGTCCTCCCCATTGACAAATATGGGCATATTGTGACCGTGCTACATCAAGGTGATCTTTCTACTGCTACACCGACACAAATCTTGGGAAAGATCAATGCTCATGAGATGTACATGCACATCACACCTCAAGATGGCTCATCCTCTATAAAGAAGAAATAAAAAGACTTAGCATTCAAAGTAAGCCAAGAGAAGGGCAAAGCAAGGCTTGAGTATGAGAGCTCAAGTGATGATGAAGTTGATGATGAAAGCCTTGCTCTCATGGTGAAGAAAACCGCCAAGATGCTAAAGAAGCTCAACAAGAGTGGCATCAAGTTTGATGGAAAGAAGAAGAAGTTCTTCACAAGCTCTAGAAGGAAGCCAATCTCCGAGATGGATTGCTACAATTGTGGAGAACTTGGTCATCTAGCTCACCAATGCACAAAGCCCAAGAAAGACAAGTTCAAGAACAAGAACAAGGGCAAGAAAGATGACTCAAGCAATGAAGATGAAGATGAGAAGAAAAAGAACAAGCCATACAAGAAGAGAGATGGCAAGAAGGACTTCCACAAGAAGAAGAAGAGTGGAAAGGCTTACATCGTCGGTGATTGGCTCACGGACATTGATTCATCTAGTGGATCATCCGATGATGATAGTGATGATGAGAAGGTGGCCGCTATTGCTATTAATTCATCATCATCATCACCGTCACCACCGCCATCATCCTCTACACACCTATGCCTTATGGCCAAAGGTGATGAAGGGTATCACATGATGATGATAGTAGTGGTGATGATCATGCTCATAATGATGATAGCGATAGTGACAGCGATGATGATGAATATGAGTCACCTACTTATGATGATCTTGCTAAATTGCTAAAGAAATACACAAAGATCATTATAAAGACTAGAGTTAAAAATGAAAAGCTTGAGATTAAGAATGATTCTCTTTTAGCTAAATGTGACATAGCCAAAAAGACTAGTGTTGAGCTTAGAGAAGCAAATGATGCTATGTCATCCAAACTCAAGGAGCTCAAATCTTCTAAGAAAGAGCTTAAAGATAAACATGATAAACTTGAGTGGGTGCACAAAGAGCTCATCACTAGCCATAACAAGTTAAAAGATAAATATACTACTCTCAAGATTATTCATGACAATCTTGTTATTGCTCAAGAATTTTTACCCAATGAGCCACATGATGCTACTAACAATGTTGTTAAGATTGATATAGCTATATCGTGTGATGATTTAATTGATGAGAGCATTGAGCAAGGATCTAGTGGCAAAGGCAAGCAAGTGGTTGAGTGCAATGACTATGATGAGTATGTCAAGCTCAAGCATGACAATGAAAAGCTCAAGAAAGAGTTTGAAGAGTTCAAAATCCACAACACCATTGTGCTAGAAACCCTTGATCATGATGGTGATTTGATCCTTGAGAATGAGAAGCTAAAAGAAGAAAACAAGAAGCTCAAGGAAGAGCGGAACAAGGTTGCACTCAAGGAAGATAAAAGTAGTGATGCACTCAAGGAAGGGAACAAAAAGCTCAAGTTGGAAAAAGAGCATCTCAAGATTAGATTGAGCAAGTTCACAAGAGGCAAGCACCTTCAAAGTGAGCTCTTAATGAACACTGTCATGAAGATGGATAGAAGTGGCATTGGGTACATGGCAAATCAAGAGAAGAACAAGGCTCAAGCTCAACAACAACAACAATTAAAGCCAAAGCCAAAGCCAAAGAGATGCTTTGAGTGTGGACAAGAAGGCCACTTTGCTCATGAGTGCCAAACTCCACCGCCACAACCCTTGCCCAAGCATGCTAGACCCTTTGCCTTTAATGCTCACTACATGCTTAGAAAGGATTCTAGTGAAAAGATGAAAGTGATGTTCTTAGGACCTCCAAATAAGAATAGGCCTAAGAAAATTTGGGTTGCAAAGTCACTTGTTGAGAAGGTGAAGGGCCCTCAACAAGTTTGGGTTCCTAAAGCTTGATCTCTTGTGTGTAGGTAAACTACAAGACTGGTGGAAGTCATTAGGTTATTGATAGTGGTTGCACACAACATATGACCGATGATCCTTGTATGTTCACCTCACTAGATGAAGAAGTAGATGGACAAGAAAGAATCACATTTGAGGATAATTCAAAGGGCAAGGTTAAAGGATTGGGCAAAGTGGCAATATCAAATAATCATTCAATCTCCAATGTGCTATATGTTGCATTATTGAGCTTCAACTTGCTATATGTTGGGCAATTGTGTGATCTTGGCTTCCAATGCTTGTTTATCGAGAAGAAAGTTGTTGTATCTAAGAAGGATGATGAAAAAGTGATATTCAAAGGATTTAGATACAATAACCTATATCTAGTGGACTTCACCTCCGAAAATGCAAACTTGAAGACTTGCCTATTCACCAAAACAACACTTGGGTGGCTATGGCATAGAAGACTTGCTCATGTTGGGATGAGTTTACTCAAGAAGCTAATGAAGAATGATTTGGTGAGATGGTTGATGGATGTGAAGTTTGAGAAGGACAAGCTTTGTAGTGCATGTCAAGCCAGCAAGCAAGTTGTAAATACCCATCCAACAAAAGCTTTCATGTCAACCGCAAGAGTGCTAGAACTCCTTCACATGGATTTATTTGGACCAACAACATACAAGAGTTTGGGAGGAAATCTTTATTGTCTTGTGATTGTTGATGATTATTCAAGGTATACATGGGTATTCTTCCTTCATGACAAATCCGAAGTTGCATCTTGCTTCAAGAAGTTTGCCAATAGAGCACAAAATGAATTTGAAGTGAAGCTCAATAAGATAAGAAGTGACAATGGGAAAGAACTTGACAACACAAACATAGAAGCTTATTGTGATAAAGTTAGAATCAAACATGAAGTCTCTGCAATGTATACTCCACAACAAAATGGTGTAGTTGAGAGGAAGAACCGGACATTGATCACTCTTGCAAGAACAATGCTTGATGAGTACAACACCCCCAAAGCTCTATGGGTGGAAGCAATTAACACCGCATGCTATGCATCCAACCACCTATTCCTTCAAAAGTTCCTTGGCAAGACACCTTATGAGTTGCTCAATAGGAAGAAGCCAGACGTCTCCTTCTTTAGGGTGTTTGGTTGCAAATGCTACATCTACAAGAAGCGGCAACACCTAGGGAAGTTTCAAAGACGTTGTGATATTGACTTTCTTGTTGGTTACTATCAAAGTCCAAAGCATATAGAGTATTTAATCATGCCACCGGCTTGGTTGAAGAAACATATGATGTGGAATTTGATGAATCTAACGGCTCACAAGGAGCACATGAGAATCTTGATGATGTAGGTGATGAACCATTGAGGGAGGCTATGAAGAACATTCTGGTTGGAGATATCAAGCCTAAAGATGATAAAGATGATGTACAAGTGATTGATCCACCCTCTTCATCAAGTGTACCACAAGATGGTAAAAAAGATGGGAGAATAGAAAATAAAGACACTCATGTCTCTCATGAGCAAATGGTGGTACAAGCACAAGATGTTGATGCTCCACAAGCTCCTCCTCAAGCTGTCAATAGAAGAAATACACCTCTACTACAAGATCATCCATAAGATCTCATCATAGGGAGTCCATCAAAGGGTGTAATGACTCATTCACAAAAGCTTGCTTCATTTATTGCTCATCACTCTTTTGTCTCTTGCTTTGAGCCTACTAAGGTTGAAGAAGCTCTTCAAGATCTGGATTGGATAAATGCCATGCATGAAGAGTTGAACAACTTCACTCGCAATGAAGCGTGGACTCTTGAAGAGTGGCCAAAAGGTACAAGAGTCATTGGAACAAAGTGGGTGTTCCGAAATAAGCAAGATGATCAAGGTGTTGTTGTGAGGAACAAGGCAAGACTAGTTGCAAAGGGGTTCTCTCAAGTTGATGGTTTGGATTTTGGAGAGACCTTTGCACCGGTTGCAAGATTAGAAGCCATTCGTATCCTCCTTGCATATGCATCACATCATGAAATGAAATTATATCAAATAGATGTGAAAAGTGCATTTTTAAATGGCTTTATTAATGAACTAGTCTATGTTGATCAACCTCCCGGGTTTGAAGACCCTAGATATCATAATCATGTTTATAGGTTGTCCAAGGCATTATATGGGCTTAAGCAAGCCCCAAGAGCTTGGTATGAGCGCCTTCGGGACTTCCTCATTGAGAAGGGCTTCACCATTGGGAAGGTCGACACCACACTATTCACCAAGAAGCTTGATGGGCATATCTTCATTTGTCAAGTATATGTTGATGATATCATCTTTGGATCATCAAATGAAGATTCTTGCAAAAAATTTGGTGAATTAATGTCGAAGGAGTTTGAGATGTCCATGATTGGTGAGCTTACATTCTTTCTTGGTTTTCAAGTCAAGCAAATGAGAGAAGGGATCTTCATCTCTCAAGAGAAATATACAAAAGATCTTCTCAAGAGATTCAAGATGGATGAATATAAGCCAATCAAGACACCAATGCCAACTAATGGATATCTCGACCTAGATGAGGGAGGTAACACAGTTGATCAAACTCTCTACCACTCTATGATTGGTAGCTTGTTATATTTAACCGCATCTAGGCCCGACATCATGTTTAGTGTGTGTATGTGTGCTAGATTTCAAGCTAAACCTAAGGAATCACATTTAATTGCCGTAAAAAGAATCCTTAGGTATCTTAAGCACACACCAAGCATTGGCCTTTGGTATCCCAAAGGAGCTATATTTGAATTAGTTGGCTATTCCATTTCGGATTATGCCGGATGCAAAGTTGATAGAAAAAACACATCCGGAGGGTGCCATTTGCTTGGTAGATCACTTGTGTCTTGGTCCTCCAAGAAACAAAATAGTATGGCTTTGTCCACTGCCGAAGCGAAATACATTGCCGTAGGTGCTTGTTGTCCACAAATACTTTACATGAAACAAACTTTGCTAGACTATGGTGTAGTTCTAGAGAAAGTACCTCTTTTGTGCGACAATGAAAGTGCGGTAAAACTTGCAAATAACCCGGTTCAACACTCTCGCACCAAGCACATAGATATTCGTCATCACTTTCTTAGAGATCATGTTGCTAAAAATGATATATCACTAGAAGGTGTAAGGACCGAGGATCAATTGGCGGATATCTTCACTAAACTGCTAGATGAGGCAACATTTTGTAGATTGCGGAATGAACTCAATGTGCTTGATTTTAGCAACTTCACTAAAAATTGAGCATGTGTTGTCCCTTGCATTACATTGTAATATACAACATGTTTAATGCTTTATAATGCATATAGGGCTTGTCTAACATGGTTAAGATAACCGCCGAAAAGCGTGTGAAGAAGCTTAACCTTGGATCAAACTTGGCAAGCAACTAGATTTACTTTTAAGTATTGCATTGCATATGTATGATTGTTGTTTGTCGTTTGTCTTCAAATTGCCCTCTTATTGCCTTTTTTCTTAAAAAGAATTATAGCCTAAGGCAAAATATTTTGAAAAACTTGAGGGTTTGAGAGAGGTCACTCACTTCAGTCCCAATTGGTGTTTATTTGGATCTTATTGGAGTTGGGACTTGATTGGGAACAGGCAGCGCAAAGGAGTTTGAAGATTCACTGAAGAAGGAGTGATCGGACGCTGCACCAGACTCTGATGTCCAGCGTCCGGTCAGTTCACAGGAGGTGAACTGCTACCGAGCAGGAGTGACCGGACGCTAAAATAGTGTTTTCCCAGTGTCCGGTCAGAAGGAGCTTCAGCGTCTGGTCGTTCATGAAGACGTCAAGACTAGGTGACCGGACTCTGGCTGCATCCGGTCGGTGTCCACCGGACGCATCCGGTCGTGATTCTAGGGGTTTTGGACCTTACTGGAATCGACCGGACGCTGGGTGGTAGCGTTCGGTCGCTACCACCGGAGCGTCCAGTCAGTAGACAGCGTGTGTTTTTAGAGCTCTTTTCTTGTTTCCTATTCTGACTCATGGGGGCATCTTATAACCCAATCAGCGCGTCGTCTAACCGTACCTCGCCTCCACGGTAAGCTCCCTGCCCTAGCCGCAAGTCGCCAAATCTACCGCCCGAGCTCCACGCCGTCGCTTGCCTGCGCGCCACCACAGCCACCGTGCCCTGCTCCACGTCGTGCCTCTGCTCCCGCAATAGCTTCGCCACACCGCCGTGCCACCTTGCCCACACTCGCCTCTGCCCACGCCGCCATCCAATGCCAGAGCCACCCGAGCCACCGTCGTGCTACCTAGGTTCATGCCGTCGCTGTCAGCGCCATCGTGCCCTAGGCCAGCAGCTCGTGCCTCAGCTCCCTAGCCTGAGCATCAGCACTACCGCACCCTAGTTCCACAACCAATCAAGCCCATAGTGCTCTACATTGGATCCTTGCTGGTGATTTCAATCACAATTTAGTTTCAGTGCCGTCGATCCACCACTGCAAACCCTAGCCTCGTGATTCGGTGGTTCCCCATGCGTCGTCTCTTTTCTCTTTGGGTCACTGGTTCATCAGGTAGCAAGCCCATCATTTCAATTTCGTACCTAATTGCTTGCTTCCTAGGGTTTCACATCTATTAAATATATCATATTTATTTGTATATGCTTCTATTCCATTGTGCAGCGAGTCAGTGTCATTGAGATCGTGTGGCAGTGTTAGTTAACTCGGGGCCAAGCTCACGAGTATGGATCGAGGTCAAGCCTCGAAAGTGTTAGTGACAGTTGGTCTTTGTCAGAGGCAGATGATTCATCTCAGATCTTTTAGATGGCTCGGATGAAGAATGTCGGAGGTGGTCCCGGTGATGAGGATCCGGGGCCCCCGCCTCGCCAGCCTACAGATCCTAAAGGCAAGGCGACCAAGAAGCTGGTAGTCAGGAAGCACAAGTATCTAGATGCAGATACAGCAAGGGCCATCGCAGTTGTTGAGGCCGCAGAGCGTGCCGAGAGAGGAGGCGCTCGTAGTGGAGTCTGGATTGCCGATCCACTTTCACCAGAGGCGATGGCTACACTTTAGCGTGTTGAGCGTCTTCATGGTGGTCTAGCTGGGACCCTTATGATTGGAGGACGGAGTGTTGCCATTGACAAGGTTTAGCCTTAGGGGAGCCACAGCAGTAGCCTTAGCCATCACAGCAGATTCAGGAGCCTCAGCCAGCTCAGCAGACACAGGAGGCACAACCGTCACAGCAGTCTTAGGAGGGTGAGCAGGTCCAGCAGGCCGAGGAGACAGAGCCGGCACCATAGCCATAGTTACACCGCTCTGGTCGCACTCGTGTCCCAGTTTCACCAAGGCCAGTCACTCAGAGGAGGGGTTCTTGTCCACCGCCTCGAACACAGGGTCCACCTCTAGTGACCCATCTTGACCTGAGGGCTGCCATGGCCAAACAGGTGCAACAGTTGGGGTTTGTTGACTTTGAGGTATAGTTTCCACCTAGGAGGGATGAGAGAGTGAAAGCTCTAGTTTGGTTTTGGTTAATTGATGAAACCCTAAGTGCTAACCTAGTTTATCAAGATGATCATGAGATAGGTAGCACTACTCCAAGTGATGAAGCAATGGTGAAGATCATGACGATGGTGATGGCATGGTGATGATCAAATGCTCGAACTTGGAAAAGAAGAAAGAGAAAAACAAAAGGCTCAAGGCAAAGGTATAAAATGTAGGAGCCATTTTGTTTTAGTGATCAAGACACTTAGTGAGTGTGATCACATTTAGGATAGAAAGCCGTACTATTAAGAGGAGTGAAACTCGTATCGAAATGGGGTTATCAAAGTGCCACTAGATGCTCTAATTCATTGCATATGCATTTAGGATCTAGTGGAGTGCTAACACCCTTGAAAATATTTGTGAAAATATGCTAACACATGTGCACAAGATGATACACTTGGTGGTTGGCACATTTGAGCAAGGGTGAAGGAGATAGAAAAGAAAGAGAGTCAGTCGCTCTGTTTCTGCAGTGACCGGACGCTGGTCTTGTGTGGACCGGCGCGTTCGGTCAGGCAAGGCAGTGAAGACCTAGCGTCGGTCATGTGACCGGACGCTGAGTCTCTGTCTGACCGGACGCTGGAAGGCAGTGTCCGATCATGATGATGTGGTTGCACAGTGACTAAGGTAATGCACCGAATGCTGAGCTATGTTCGATCAAGGAGGACCGGACGCGTCCGGTCGTGAAAAACCGCCTCGGGGAGCTTACTATAAATGACTAGACGCTGGGGCTATAGCGTCCGGTCAGTTTTGCCGGAGCGTCTATTTAGTTAATAGCCATTGAGATCTGGCGGCTCAGGTTTAACTCAGAATGACACATGGCTTACATCGGGCGACCGGACGCTGGATCCAGCGTCCGATCAATAGGACCGGAGCGTCCGGTCACCCTGATCAGTATCCAGTGAAGGGGTACAATGGCTCTATTTCGTGGGGCTTCTATTTAAGCTCCATGGCTGGTTCTAGCTCACTCTCTTGCACATTTTCATTGACATAGCAACCTTGTGAGCTTAGCAAAAGCCCTCCCACTCATCTTCATCATTGATCCATCATCATTGTGAGATTGGGAGAGAATCCAAGTGTATTGCGTGAGTGATTACATCTAGAGACACTTGGCATTCATGTTGCACTGCGGATTTCGCTTGTTTCTCTTGGTGGTTGCCACCACCTAGACGGTTGGAGCAGCGGTGGAGGATTGGCACGAGTTGGTGATTGTTCGTAGCCATCTCCGGTGATTGTAAGGGGAGTTGTACCTTCCCCGACGGAGTGCCAAAAGGTAACTCTAGTAAATTGCTCGTGTCATTGAGTTACCTCACTTGTGGGTCGGTTCTTGTGGTGTCCTATCGTGTGGACAAGGTTTGTGAAACACCTCTTAGCCGCCAAACCACCAAGTATTGGTCGACACAATAGGGACGTAGCGTGTTGGCAAGCACGTGAACCTCGGGAGAAAATCGATTGTCTCTTGTCTTTGGCATTCTCCCGGTGATTGGCTATATATTCATCTTGTGATTGGTTCATCCCCTACATGGCAATATAATCACCCTACTCACTTATTTACATTCTTCCAAACTAGTTGATACAAGCTCTTTAGTGTAATTAGAATTGAGAGCTTGCTTAATTATTTTTATTCATCTAGTTGAGCTCTTTAGAGTAGCAAGTTTGAGAGCTCTTAGTGAGTAGTTACATAGCAAGTCTGTGTGCCTAAGTAATCATTGCAACTAGAATTGTTGGATAGGTGGCTTGCAACCCTTGTAGAGCTAGAGCAAGTTTGCATTACGCTATTTGTCATACTAATCAATTTGCTCTAGTTGATTTGTAGATTTTTTAAATAGGCTATTCACCCCCTCTAGCCATATTAGGACCTTTCAAGTGGTATCAGAGCCGTGGTCATTGTTTGATTGAAGGCTTAACAACCTCGGTGTCAAATTATGGCTCAAGTTGTATTCAACCATGTGGGGGGCAAACCACTGTTCTTTGATGGCACAAGCTATGACTATTGGAAAAGAAAGATGAAAATATATCTTGGTTCAATCAATGATCAAGTATGGGAAGTGACCGAAAATGATTATGCCATCATTGATCCCGACAATCCCACCAACCAAGATAGAACCAACAAGCAATGCAATACAATAGCTCTCAACACCATATACAATGCCATTGATTCCAAGGTGTTTGAGCAAATCAAGGATTGTGAGAGAGCTAATGAGGTGTGGACAAGAATGGAGGAAACATATGAGGGCACACCGGTGGTGAAGAGTGCCAAGTTGTATATTCTTAAGGACAAATTGACAAGCTTCAAGATGAAGGATGATGAGAGCATTCCGGAGATGTTCCATCGGTTACAAGTAATTGTCAATGACTTGAAGGCATTGGGAGAGAAGATCAAGGATGATGACGTCTCTCATCGATTCTTGATGTGTCTACCTCCAAGATTTGAGATATTGAGATTGATCATCATAAGAGGAGGATTGAAGGATATTACCCCCAACCAAGTACTAGGTGATGTCATGACCCAAGAGACATACCGTGTGGAAAGGGAGGGGGATGACAAGGATGACAAGAAGGAGGAAGAAGACAAGAAGAAGAAAAGTGTAGCATTCAAGGCTAGCTCATCATCATACAAGAATAAGAGCAAGCCCAAGAAAGAGTCAAGTAATGATGATGGTCTTAGTGACATTGATGATGAAGCCATGGCTCTCTTTGTGCATAAGATGGGAAAATTCATGAAAAAGAAGGGCTATGGTGCAAGAAAGAGAAGAGATCACACCAAGAGCAAGGAGTATGTGAGAAGATGCTATAATTGCAAGAGCCCTGATCATATTGTAGCAAATTGTCCTTACAATAGTGACAATGATGAGGATGAGAAGAAGAAGCACAACAAGGATAAGAAAGAAAAGAAGGAGAAGAAGGAAAAGAAGATGACCTTCCAAAAGAAGAAAAAAGGTGGAGGCTATGTGGTCACATGGGATAGTGATGGCTCTTCGGATGATGATAGCTCTAGTGATGATGACAAGAAACATCTCAAAAGAGCATTAGCAAGCATCACCATCAACAAGAAGCTCTCTATCTTTGACACTCCATCAACATGCCTCATGGCAAAGTCCACCAAGGTAAAATATGATGAGAGTGATGATGATGATGATGAATGTAAAAGTGATGCTTGTAGGAGTGATGATGATGATGAGGAGGAGTACTCCAAGGAGGAGCTCTTGGACATGTGTGAGCAAGTGCATGCTTGCAATGAGATGAAGAGAAAGGAGTGCAAAGAATTACGTAAGAAAGTAAAATTTCTTGAGCAATCCTTTGATGAGCTCAATGCCACTCATGAGGGGCTAATGGATGCCCATAAGAAGCTTGGCAAAGCTCACTCTAAGCTTGAAAAGGCTCACTCCTCTCTCATTGAGCAAGTCAAGAAGGAGGAAGCCAAGAAGGAGCAAGTGATAGTAACATGTGATGTGGGACTAACATGTGATCTTATTGATGAATTTTTTCATGAACCCATTATTGTTGCTCCCACTAACATTTCTTGTAGCACTACAACTTTCACTTCACCTTTGAGTGATGGTCTCACTTGTGATGCCTCACTTATGGTGGAAAATGAGAACCTCAAGAAGGAGGTGAATGAGCTCACTCGTGCCTTAGGCAATGCCTATGGTGGAGAAATCCGCTTGCTAAAGTGCTTGGGTAGCCAAAGATTTTCTCTCAACAAAGAGGAATTAGGCTATACCCCCAAGAAAGGCAAGGTGGCTTTTGTCACTCCCAAAGCTAATTTTATGAAGAGCAATGGTCGGTTTTGCAATAGATGCATGCAAGTTGGGCATATAGAGCAAAATTACAAGACTAACAAGAACAAGCTACCTAATGTATCCTCAATCAAATTTGATTCTTGTTACATGCTTTACAAGGGTGCCAATGGTGTGAAGGCTAAGTTCATTGGTACACCAATTATGGGCCCAAAGAAAAAGGCCATTTGGGTACCAAAGACCTTGGTAACTAACCTACAAGGACCAAAGCAAGTTTGGGTACCTAAAAAGAATTGTTTTTCTTTTGTAGATCAATTATAAAGTCGGAGGAAGACATTAGGTGTTTGATAGTGGGTGCACACAACATATGATCGGTGATTCAAGAATGTTCAATTCAATCAATGAAAATAAGAGCAATAGGATTGATAGTATCACATTTGGTGACAATGGCAAAGGCAAGGTCAAAGGGTTTGGTAAGATTGCAATATCCAATGATTTGAGCATTTCCAATGTGCTACTAGTAGAGAGCTTGAACTTCAACCTATTGTCGGTAGCTCAATTATGTGATCTTGGTTTCAAGTGCATATTTGGTGTGGATGATGTAGAGATCATAAGTGTAGATGGCTCTAACTTGATATTCAAAGGATTTAGATATGAGAATCTATACTTAGTTGATTTCAATGCTAGAGAAGCTCAATTGACAACATGTTTGATCACTAAGTCTAGCATGGGTTGATTATGGCATAGAAGGCTTGGTCATATTGGAATGAAACAATTAAACAAGTTAATCAAGCATGACTTAGTTAGAGGCTTGAAAGATGTCACTTTTGAGAAAGATAAGCTATGTAGTGCATGTCAAGCCGGAAAGCAAGTTGGTAACACACATCCTAAGAAGAGTATGATGAGCACATCTAAGGCATTTGAGTTAATGCACATGGACTTGTTTGAACCAACCACATACACTAGCATTGGAGGAAACAAATATGGATTTGTGATTGTGGATGATTTCACTAGATATACATGGGTCTTCTTTCTTGGTGACAAGAGTGATCTGTTTGCAACATTCAAATTATTTGTCAAGGGTATTCACAATGAGTTTGAAACAACAATCAAGAAAGTTAGAAGTGACAATGGAAGTGAGTTCAAGAACACTAGAATTGATGAGTTATGTGATGAATTTGGAATTAGACATCAATTCTCGGCCAAGTATACTCCTCAATCAAATGGCTTAGTTGAAAGGAAGAATAGAACTTTGATTGATATGGCAAGATCAATGTTGAGTGAGTACAATGTGAGTCATTCTTTTTGGGTCGAAGCAATCAACACGGCTTGCTACTATAGCAACCGACTCTATTGTCACCCCATGATAGAGAAGTCACCCTATGAGCTGTTGAATGGAAGAAAGCCAAACATAGCATACTTTCGGGTTTTTGGTTGTAAATGCTACATATTAAAGAAAGGCACTAGATTGAGCAAGTTTGAAAAGAAATGTGATGAAGGTTTCTTGCTTGGTTACTCCACTACTAGCAAGGCTTATAGAGTTTGGAATTTGGCTAGTGATACTCTTGAGGAGGTTCATGATATGGAATTTGATGAAATAAATGGTTCCCAAGAGGAAGATGAGAATCTAGATGATGTAAAAGGCACTCAATTGGTCAATGCAATGAAGAACATGGACATTGGTGATATAAGGCCTAGAGAGGTGATTGTTGTTGAAGATGACAAGAATCAAGTGATCTCCAACTCAAATGTGTAAGCTAGTGGTTCTCATGATTAAGTTCAAGCAAGTACTAGTCATGACAAAGTGCAAGATCAACAATAAGTGGCTAGTTCATCATCTCAACCAAGTGATAAATCAAATGCAAGCAATCAAGTGCAAGTGCTCCAACCAACCAATGTTGCAAGAGATCATCCATTGGACACTATCATTGGTGATATTTCAAGGGGAGTGCAAACTAGGTCAAGATTGGCATCATTTTGTGAGCACTTCTCATTTATATCATCCATTGAGCCTAAGAAGATAGATGAAGCTTTGAGGGATGTTGATTGGATCAATACTATGCATGAAGAGCTAAACAACTTCACAAGAAACCAAGTATGAGATTTAGTTGAGAGGCCTAAGGATCATAATATGATTGGAACTAAGTGGGTATTTCGGAACAAGCAAGATCAAGATGGGATAGTAATAAGGAACAAAGCAAGATTAGTGGCTCAAGGTTATACTCAAGTTGAAGGTCTTGACTTTGGAGAAACATATACCTCGGTTGCAAGATTGGAAGCAATTAGGATCTTGTTAGCCTATGATTATGCTCACAACATCAAGTTGTATCAAATGGATGTGAAAAGTGCATTTCTAAATGGGTACATCAATGAGCTTGTGTATGTTGAGCAACCTCCCATTTTTTAAGATGAAAAGAAACCCAACCATGTTTACAAGTTGAGAAAGGCTTTGTATGGATTGAAACAAGCACCTAGAGCATGGTATGAGAGATTGAGGGATTTCCTACTCTCTAAGGGATTCAAGATGGGAAAGGTTGACACCACTCTCTTCACCAAGAAGCTTGAAAATGACTTGTTTGTAATGCAAATCTATGTTGATGATATCATTTTTGGGTCAACAAATCAAGAATTTTGTGAGGAGTTTGGCAAGATGATGGCAATTGAGTTTGAGATGTCCATGATTGGAGAGCTTAGCTACTTCCTTGGTCTTCAAATCAAGCAAATGAAGAATGGCACATTTATGAGTCAAGGCAAGTATATTAAGGACATGCTCAAGAAGTTTGGAATGGATGATAGTAAAGCTATTAGTACACCAATGGGTACAAGTGGAAGCTTGGATAGTGATGCTAATGGCAACATGGTGGATCAAAAGATGTATCGGTCCATGATTGGAAGTCTACTCTATATGACCGCATCAAGGCCGGATGTGATGTTTAGTGTATGCATGTGTGCTAGATTTCAAGCCTCACCAAGAGAAAGTCATTTGAAGGCAACTAAGAGAATATTGAGATACTTGAAGCATACACAACATGTTGGATTATGGTATCCCAAAGGAGCAAGATTTGAGTTGATTGGATATTCGGACTCCGATTATGCGGGATGCAAAGTTGAGAGAGAGCACATTGGGCACATGTCAACTATCGGGAAGATCACTTGTGTCTTGGTCATCAAACAAGCAAAATAATGTAGCACTTTCAACCATTGAAGCGGAGTACATTTCGGCCGGTAGTTGTTGTGCTCAACTACTTTGGATGAAGGCTACCTTGAGTGACTTTGGAATCAAGTTCAAGCAAGTGCCATTGCTATGTGACAATGAAAGTGCCATAAAGCTCACCAACAACCTGGTTCAACATTCAAGAACAAAGCACATAGATGTCCACCATCATTTCATAAGAGATCACCAACAAAAAGGGGACATATGCATTGAGAGTGTGGGCACTGAAGATCAACTTGCCGATATCTTCACCAAGCCACTTGATGAGAAGAGGTTTTACAAGCTAAGGAATGAATTGAACATACTTGACTTCTCCAATATGTGTTGATGCACCCCAAGTATATGACATGCCTCTATTTCGAGCAATCCAAGGTAAAAGTTGATTGGCATGGCATACATCCTTGCTAAGGACATGATTAGTGCATCTAGACATATTTCACATTTGAATAGGCTCATTCATAAAAATCAAATGAATTTGATGCTTGTATGGTACCACTATTGCTTGTATGTTTGAAATGATCTAGTGGTAGCATATGACATATTTGTGGGCTTGTAAACCTAGTGTTTGGTCTAGAAAATAAGCTATAAGTGTTTAACTCAACATGGTACAAGATAACCCTTATTTGGAGGTGTGAAGAAGCTTGTCCTTGGATCAAACCGAGTTAAATATCTTTTGCAAGTAATCTAGATTGAACCAAATTGGGAAAATGATCCTCATTTCACATGGTTTCACCCCAACCTATCTATAATTTGAGCTCACCTTTTGTGCTAATTGTTGACAAAGGGGGAGAGAAACAAAGATATGAGTGATAGGAGAGTATTTGATATAAGGGGAGAGATATGATAAAAGAAAGGGATCAATTAAAATTTTGATCACACAAGTAGGGGGAGCAAGCTCATAAACTTGTATGTTGCATTTGAATGGGCATTTCACATATTTGCTTGCATGGCACAAGTCTTTAATTTCAATATCCATGCTTGTGTGGTGTATGCTAGTTGTAGGTTGAATGTTGAAATGAAAAACTAGCATGCATAGGCTAAAGTAACTAGACCTATGTTCATTCTATGGAAACTAGACCCTTGCATGTAATATTGATCTCATGAGGTATTCTAGTTTTTGTGTATGTCTAGTTACTAATGGTGCTAAGGATGGTATATTGGTGCACTCTGATTGGTATCACGCTTCAAAAGGTCCATCTCTTATACCTTAGCATCATTTGGTAGAAATTGACTCCTATATTTCCTATCTAATCATATGTGCAAAGCTTCAAATCCAAACTCTTAGCACATATGTAGGGGGAGCAATTGCTACCATATGGAGTTCATGAAACTTGTCCATATCCTTTACATATGGTAAATATGCTTGGGCAAGCAACATGTATTCAAATGAACTTTAATTCATATCTTTGTATAAGGGTTGTCATCAATTACCAAAAAGGGGGAGATTGAAAGCTCTAGTTTGATTTTGGTTAACTGATGAAACCCTAAGTGCTAACCTAGTTTATCAAGATGATCATGAGATAGGTAGCACTACTCCAAGTGATGAAGCAATGGTGAAGATCATGACGATGGTGATGGCATGGTGATGATCAAATGCTCGAACTTGGAAAAGAAGAAAGAGAAAAACAAAAGGCTCAAGGCAAAGGTATAAAATGTAGGAGCCATTTTGTTTTAGTGATCAAGACACTTAGTGAGTGTGATCACATTTAGGATAGATAGCCATACTATTAAGAGGAGTGAAACTCATATCGAAATGCGGTTATCAAAGTGCCACTAGATGCTCTAATTCATTGCATATGCATTTAGGATCTAGTGGAGTGCTAACATCCTTGAAAATATTTGTGAAAATATGCTAACACATGTGCACAAGGTGATACACTTGGTGGTTGGCACATTTGAGCAAGGGTGAAGGAGATAGAAAAGAAAGAGAGTTAGTCATGCTGTTTCTGCAGTGACCGGACGCTGGTCTTGTGTGGACCGGCACGTGCAGTCAGGCAAGGCAGTGAAGACCTAGCGTCGGTCATGTGACCGGACGCTGAGTCTCTATCTGACCGGACGTTGGAAGGCAGCGTCCGATCATGATGACATGGCTGCACAGTGACTAAGGTAATGCACTAGACGCTGAGCTGTGTCCGATCGAGGTGGATCGGACGCGTCCGGTCATGAAAAACCACCTCGGGGAGCTTACTGTAAATGACCAGATGCTAGGGCTATAGCGTCCGATCAGTTTTGCCAGAGCGTCCGGTCAGTTAATAGCCATTGAGATCTGGCGGCTCAGGTTTAACTCAGAATGTCACGTGGCTTACATCAGGCGACCGGACGCTGGATCCAGCGTTCGGTCAACAGGACCAGAGCGTCCAGTCACCCCGATCAGTACCCAATGAAGGGGTACAACGGCTCTATTTCATAGGGGCTTCTATTTAAGCCCCATGGCCGGTTCTAGCTCACTCTCTTTCACATTTTCATTGACATAGCAACCTTGTGAGCTTAGCAAAAGCCCTCCCACTCATTTCCATCATTGATCCATCATCATTGTGAGATTGGGAGAGAATCCAAGTGCATTGCGTGAGTGATTGCATCTAGAGACACTTGACATTCGTGTTGCGCTGCGGATTTCACTTGTTTCTCTTGGTGGTTGCCACCACCTAGACGGTTAGAGCAGCGGTGGTGGATTGGCATGAGTTGGTGATTGTTCGTAGCCATCTCTGGTGATTATAAGGGGTGTTGTACCTTCCCCGGTGGAGTGCCAAAAGGTAACTCTAGTAAATTGCTCGTGTCATTGAGTTACCTCACTTGTGGGTCGGTTCTTGCAGTGTCCTATTGTGTGGACAAGGTTTGTGAAATACCTCTTAGCCGCCGAACCACCAAGTGTTGGTCGACACAACGGGGACATAGCGTGTTGGCAAGCACGTGAACCTCGGGAGAAAATCGATTGTCTCTTGTCTTTGGCATTCTCGCGGTGATTGGCTATATATTCATCTTGTGATTGGTTCATCCCCTACATGGCGGTATAATCACCCTACTCACTTATTTACATTATTGCAAACTAGTTGATACAAGCTCTTTAGTGTAATTAGAATTGAGAGCTTGCTTAATTATTTTTATTCATCTAGTTGAGCTCTTTAGAGTAGCAAGTTTGAGAGCTCTTAGTGAGTAGTTACATAGCAAGTCTATGTGCCTAAGTAATCATTGCAACTAGAATTATTGGATAGGTGGCTTGCAACCCTTGTAGAGCTAGAGCAAGTTTGCATTACGCTATTTGTCATACTAATCAAATTGCTCTAGTTGATTTATAGATTTTTAAATAGGCTATTCACCCCCCTCTGGCCATATTAGGACCTTTCAGAGAGCATCAAAGGGATTCTATACACCCCTGTAGGAGGACTTCTATAATACTTATCTCAACAGTGGGGCAATTTTCAGATCTCAGAGGGCGTGCCACATTGACTCTATAGTAGCAGCAGCTGGAAAGCACATTCACTCCTACCTTACATATCTGCCGGGGCTATCAGGTTTGATTGGATGGACTGGACTATATGTTCTATCTTGGGTTCGGCAGTTCTATGCTTCCCTCTGGATTGACCCGCAGCATAGATATATTCACTTCGCATTCGGAGGAAGAGACTACTGCCTGACAAGCCATAGGGTCAGGGAGATACTAAGGCTTCAAGAGCAGCCAGTTAGACTTCATGAGGTGTGCTTTGGCCAGACAGCACCCTAGACGCCCTCATGGTGGTAATGTGCCCCTACTGACTTGGTTCGCCACTGCTTCACCAAGCCTTTCGACGAAGGATCACGCAGGAACCCCAGTGACCTAAATCCCACTGCTCGCATACTTGAGGCTGTTATGAGGAGGACACTGCTTCCTAGGATGGGATATAGAGAGGGCTTGACACGTATATAGTTGATGAGGACATGGCACCTTCAGATATGAACAATGATTATAAGGTGTGCTTGTTCCTACATTTGCATAGTGGCTTTGGTTATAATTCACTTGGTTCCACATGTACATGTCACTATTTGATTGTAGGTTCAAATGTGTTTCATAATGGAAGTTCATCAAAGTTGAACTTTTGGTTCGTCGATAGCCCGATAGTGCCTCATTGGGAAGGCCATAACTCATCCATCCAGAGTGCGATCGAGGTCAATGAGCACTTGATGGAAAGCTTGTTTGATAAGATTTCAAATAGATCTAGTTCCATCTCAATATCACATCGGCAAGGCCTCCAAATCACCAATATATTCTGTCGCTATTTCTGGCGGGAGCTACACTATCGTCATGGGCTTGTTAGACATCCTTGGGACCCAGGCCCAAGTTGGAGCACACCCCAAGAAGATGGAGAACACCTAAGAGATGGCCTTGGACGTCCTCCTCCTTAGCCACCACCTTAGGAGGCCAGCAAGGACGTCCAAGCTAAGCCAGAGGCCCAGTCCAATCCGAGTTCGAGTCTGCCTCGGCCGTCAGGACCAGTCTGCAATAAAACGGACGCCCAGGACGCATCCGAACTTCGTTTTTTATGATTCATATATGGATGGAAAGATAATTTCATAAGGAAACCAATGGAAGTGGTCCCACATCAAAATTCTATCAGAATAAATGGGAATTGTCGAAACAAGTTGACATCTATAATCTGTCATGGCGCTGCGTCGTCATCTTTTGGGCCATTGGGCCTTGTAACGTGTTGGGACACCTTTAGGACATGAAGAGGGATCCTTGGACATCCCTTAGGCTATATAATCAGTAGCCACCACCTACATTAGGTTTTGGGTTTTGTTTTAGATCAATCTGTCATTGAACAGTCGTCTTTATCGGTTTGTAAGACCCCAACTTCGAGTGCTTAATCATTCATCTATAATTGTCACTTCAATTGAGTTGCGTTTTATCTTGTTCTTGCTTGTGTTCTTCGATTCGTAGCAGGGATTAGCTTTCTTGGCGAGGTCAATCGGATTGTGACATGGTTGATAACCAGAGGAGACGTGGTGCTAAGGTTGCAGGGTTTGGGTCTTTGTGATCTGAAGCCGGATCGGTGTGTCGCTCTCTGAACAAATCATTGTTTATCTTAAACCTGATGGAAGATGGGGATCCCTGTCTACATTAATAGTTGTGGCTGATCAACTCTCTAATGCAGTAGACAGTCTTTGATATCTGGAATCTTATTCTGTCAGAGATGGAGGACACTATAGCTGAGGGCTTCAGAGGACACAGGTAGCTTATGCTCACTAGATCACATGGCTTATCCATAGGGCAGTCACAGTGAGGCCGCCAGAGATGCTTGCTGAGTATAGTGGTGCCACCATAGAGTTTCCTACCTATAACATGACACAGATGATCAGGCATAGTACGCCTACAGCACCTAGTCAACCACGTCGATGTCCTGAGGTGCCAGAGACTGTAGCCCAGTAGGATGATATTATCAGGGGTATAGTAGCTACTAAGGAGGAGGAGCTTGCTCAGCAGGAGGGTGTAGTTGTGAGCGACCCCAGTGATAGTTCTGATGATGACTACCAGCCTGTTCCTCGGATGCCTCCACAGCGACATGATCATGAGGCCGATAGTTCCAGCTCAGTGCCACCTGTCCCACAGACAGACCCCGCTCTCCTTGCTATACTTGAGCAGATGAGGCAGGACCAGGCACGCTAGGCTTAGGAGACAGCTGCTACATTTGCACAGTTCTAGACTTGGCAGGATGAGTTCCAGCAGCAGCAACAGGCGATCCAGCAGTAGTTGCTAGCTATTTAGCAGCAGACTCAGGCTCTACAGCAGCAGTAGCAGGCCATGCATCAGCAATAGATACTCATGCAGCAGCAGCTCCTTGGATTTATGCAACATGTAGTGATAGCCATTAGGGCTCCACCGACACAACCTTCGCCCCAACTTGGTCAGGCAGCCACTACTTCAATGACTCTAGCATTACAGCCTAGTGGGCTTCAGAGTCAGGGATAGCCACCAGCACCGTTTGCTTCTCCTACAGAGCAGGTGTCCCAGTACTTTGCTTCGCCAGCACTAGCCCCGCACTTCAAACCTTTTAAGATGGGCTTCACACCGGCTGGGACGTCTTCGCTGCTTGTGCTAGAGACCAACGTGTCCAAGAGTCTTGGTGCTTCATTCAGTGAGTTGACAAGGATGCCCACTCCTCTATATCTACATGTCCTAGGTCCTTCTATAGTTGCACCTACTACCGAGACTACAGAGACGCTCCCTTCCTCAGTGGCATCATTAGAGCCTACTATGGTCATACCAGCTCAGTCTATAGCAGCTCCAGTTCCTGATCTGACCCAGACTGCTACAGCATCACTTCCAGCTATAGAGGGTCAGACTGCTCAGAGCTTAGGGTCAGATGATGATGGCACTCAGTTTTAGCTTGCTCCTCGTACTTCAGTGCCCGGCTCATCAGCTGCAGCCCCGCCGACCGACCCTTAGATTTTGGTGTTTGACGCCAAAGGGGGAGAGGGTTCATGTATGATAGTCTTAGGGGGAGCAACTATTTAGGGGGAGCTTAGTTATTATATTAGCTTATATATTACATTTGGAGTTTTTATGTGTGATACACTATTATGCATTCATCGTGTGTTTACTTTCATGCATTGAACTATATATATGTGATAGTGATATCTACGTGATCATGATATATGACATGTGTGCTCTCTACTTTAAATTATTTATATGTCATATCACTTGTGCAATGCTCATTTGCCTTTGCTTCTGCGTTTTACTCTGATGCAAATGAGCTTTATTACTTGTACTCATGCTTAATTCATATCTTTTGAGTACATTATGTTGGCTTAGTTCATATAAGCTCACCTAACCCTTTTGTTCTTATTGACAAGAGCTTATATGATCCAAGCATGTTAAAAACCTCAACTCTTTCACATACTCGAGGTGGTATTGTCATCAATCACCAAAAAGGGGGAGATTGAAAGCATCTAGGCCCCTAGTTGGGTTTCGGTGATTAATGACAATACAAGATTACTATGACTAATGTATATTTTGCAAAAGTAATTAAGTTAGGTCATGGTAATGGCGATCGATTGGGCAATCAAGGTGGTCATGCCCCTACGATGGAAATCATTTCGGTTTTCAAAGGATGGACGACAAGGTTAAGGATGGACTGGTTCTAAGTGTCGATTGGAGTTGGAGAGACACTTAGAGTAGTTTAGGACTTTGTTTTTCCTTTGGCCATACTATTAAGGGGGGTATGGACGGGTAGATTGACCTAGGTGAGTCTAGGGAGTTAGGTGTGGTGCACACTTGTTAAAACTAGCACTAGGTAGCTCCAAAATAGCCCTTAGATCCAATGGAGCAAACTTCATTCACATATGATCGAGAGTTGGAAGTGAATGGAGGGTCAAATACTGACCGGACGCTGGCTCCGGTTTGATCAAACGCTGGCTCAGGGTCCGGTCAGTTCATTTGACCAAGGTGTTTGCGTCTGGTTTGACCGGACGCTGAGAGGTCAAGTGACCGGACGCTAAGAGGTAGCATCCGATCGACTCCAGTAAGGTTCCAGAGAGAGAAAATCATGACCAGACGCTGCCAGCGTCCGGTCACACTATAAACACTAGAGTTCGGGGTGTACTGACCGGAGCGTCCGGTCAACATGACCAGAGCGTCTGGTCACCCCGCAGAGGCACATAACGGTTCATTTTTCAGCCCATGTTATAAATAGGGCCTCCACTCGTGTGTGGGGCACTTTTTGCTCATTCCAACAGCTGAGAAACACCTTAGAGAGTGCCAAGAAGAGCAAGGTCCTAGTGAGGTGATTGAGATTTGAAAATCCCAAAGAGAGCCCTCATTAGTGAAGATCAAGAGTAGCAAAGTGTGCATCCACCTTCTCATTAGGCTTGTCGTGGTCAAGTGAGAGTTCGTGCTTGTTACTCTTGGTGATCGCCATCACCTAGATGGCTTGGTGGTGATTGGGAGCTTGGTGATCATCCGGAGAGCTAGTGGATGACCCAACTCACATTGTGAGCGGTTGTGGGTGATTCACCATGATGGAGTGTCGAAGAATCAACCCGTAGAGAGCACTTGATCCTTGTGCGGATCAAGAGGGAGCTACACCCTTGCGCAGGTGCTCCAACAAGGACTAGTGGGGAGTGGCGACTCTCCGATACCTCGGCAAAACATTACCGTGTTTCTCTCTCTCTCTCCATTTACTTTGAGCATTTCAATACTTGTCTTTACATTCATAGAATTGTCATGCTAGAGTAGGATTAGAATTTAGGTTGCAAGTCTTTTGTGCGGTAGAACACTTAGAAACACTTTCTAGGCACAAGGGGTTAATTGGGCTAACCATAGGATTTAATTGTTGTAAAGAAATTTAGAATTAGCCCAATTCACCCCCCCCCCTCTTGGGCATCTTGATCCTTTCAAGCACCTCTTTTCTTCTTCTGTTCCTCTTCCTATTTTTTCTTCAGCTGCCTCAAGTGCCTTCACTCTGACATCTTTTTTCACTACAAGACAGAAACCCCATTTGTAGAGACAAAAAACACATTTGCTACTAATATTGAAATTGAGAAATAGCAAGGTAGAACTCACTTTATCAGGTACATTGGGATTAGCACCGTTTCTTAACAAACACTGGATGTAGCGATCTAAGCCATTATAAGCAGCTAGCGCTACTGGAGGTACAGAACAACCAGTCCCATTCACAATGACCCATCATCTCTTTTTTTACTGTACCACTGAATATAAAACTAAGCCTAAACAAAATAAAACTAAAGATGCATTCGATAGAACTTGTCAATGGTAAGAGCCTAAAGCAGTGGCCATAGCATACAAGCTTCTTAGTTCTTACACATACTCAAGTTTTCATAATACAAATGCTGCCCATAATTACTTCTAGCCTTCACAAAGCAGTACACCTGCAAGAGATAGGAAGAACTTACAAATCTACAAGTGCAAAAGAAATGACAGGTAGGCAGTGACCATCTCCAGAAATTTCACATTTAAAAGTATAATTACCAAAATTTCACAGAAGAAATACCACAAGACAGTGACCATCTCTAGAAATTTCACATTTGAAAGTATTACCTAAGTTTCACAGTCCAAGGCAACAAATATATGATTTGCGTGCAAAAAAGTCATGTTCTTCTACAAATAGCAATGCAAAAATCACAGAGCTCTATTGAACTAAGCTAATAGAAAAGAAACTATTGGTCATTCTAGATCCATTAGAGAGCAGTATGTCAAAAGCACAAGAACTACATATATTTCACTTGGAGCAAAAGAACTCGAGAAATGGCTCAAATTTATCCATTATCAGCATGACAACTGCAACTTAATTTCACCTGGAGCTTAATTTAATTCTCTCTCTCTAATGGGAATTGAACTAGCCACAGAACTGGTTGCTTGTACTGGTACAAGCCATCCTAGTTAAGCAGCAAACGGAACAAAATATCCCAAGTACCAGCTCATAAGGTGCTAAAGTGCAGAAGTTCTCTAATGGAAACTTGATTCATCACAACCACTCAAGAGTAGTACAAAACAAAAAAGTCACAAGGCATAGTTAGGGAAGGGGAGAGCAGTGCGGCATGAGACTGGGGTTCCATATCATCTCAGCTCCGCAAATATCACATATCAAAATGATTGATCAGGTTGATATATGCAAGATATTCAAGATACTGTTTTCTTAGCATCTCACCTAAAAAGCAACCAGGGTAACAAAACAAATAAGTTAAAATTATATTTTAACTTTGCAGTAAAATCTTCTTATTACATTGCTCCCTCAAATTCAAATATAATGACATTATTTGAGTGGTCCATCCATGTATATTTCTTACATTACAGTAAATTATGTTAGTATAGTTCTACTTGTGATTTTCAAAGATGTCAAGTTACTGATAAAAGACAATGAAGAGCTTCCATTTGGATCAAACTGATAGCTCATTGCTCATATATGTTCAAGAAATATTTGATGCACTACTAATCATGAATTATGTTAGTATAGTTCTACTTGTGATTTTCATGAATCAAAATGGCAGTGCAGTTTCTTCATACAACAAATCAGAGGTGCTACTACTACTAAACCAGCTGGAACAACCCAACAATGCAACCAAGTGGTCATCTTACTGTTAATAAAACGGAACAGTGGAGGAAGCAGCTCCAGTACTGAATACATACCCATGGTGGTAGTAGCTCGAACAGCTCCAGATCTGGGAGAGGGAGGGACGGCGCTAGGGAAGAAGGCCAGGGAGGGGCGGCGCCGGGGACCACCACCACCATGCCAGCACCACGAAGCCCGCCGCCACGCCGCACGCCGCCTGCTGCCCGCCACCACCAGAGCCCAGATCCGGCCGCCACCGGCCTCCACCGGCCAGATCCAGGAGAGGGAGGGGCGGCGCCGGGGACCACCACCACCACGCCAGCACCACGAAGCCCGCTGCCATGCCACACGCCGCCCGCCACCACCAGAGCCCAGATCCGGCCTCCACCGGCTGGATCCGGGAGAGGGAGGGCCGGATCCGAGAGAGGGAGGGGCGGCGCCGGGGAGGGGCGGCGCCAGGGAAGAAGGGGAGAAGAAGGGGAGGGTCGGCGATAGGGAGGGGAGGGGCGCTGGGGGCCGGGTGCCGGGGAAGAAGAAGGGAGGGGGCGCTGGGGTCTGGGTGCGGAGGGAGAAGAATGGAGGGGGACGGGGGCGCTGGGGGCCGGGTGTCAGGGAAGAAGAAGGGAGGGGGCGTTGGGGTTCGGGTGCAAAGGAAGAAGAAGGGAGGGGGAGGGGGAGCTGGGGTTCGGGTGCAGAGGAAGAAGAAGGGAGGGTGAGGGGGCGCTGGGGTAAGAAGAATGGAGGGGTTGGTCGTTTGAATTTTTCCGTGCGTGTGTATGTTTTTTCTGTGCGTTTTAAAATAACCGACAGAATAATAACATTTTTTCTATGCGTGCATATATTTTTTCTGTGCGTTTTTAAAGAACCGACAGAATAAATTGCATTTTTCTGTGAGTGCTGATTTTTCCGTGTGTGTATTGTCACGCACAGAAAAATCATACAATTATTCTATGGGTTTTCGTATTTTTTTGTCGGGATATTTTAAAACCGACAGAAAAATCATAATTTTTCTGTGCGTACCAAAAAATCGCACAGAAAAATTCGTCACCCACAGAACAATTCAAGTTTCCAGTAGTGTTAGCACAGACAGCATCAGCCACAGCAGAATTCTCACTTTGCAACAAGTCCATGTAAAACTGAGCATATGGATTCTACACGTTATATATACATTAAATACACCTCAACAGGATTCTTCACATACCGCTTCAAGAGCTTGAAGCAAGTCTGACTTGGAAATGTCGTGATCATAGTGAACACTGATAGGCACCTGTGATAAGAGAATCACAGAATGTGAACACTAGAGTTTTCAATTTGTTCAGATAATTGTTAAACATGTGGTTTGTTTAGGAGTACAGATAGTTGAATTTGCTCTCTTTGAAAATGGTAGATTCTCAAGTTTCTCTTACACTAGATTGTTCTGCAGCAGCAATGCAACATGATACCGATGGGACTCCACCTTGCTTTAGAGCACTGGGGTGAATCTAAACAACAACCACAGCAATTAAGATAAAGACTCGAGATAGTATATGTGATATACCAAATTTTCATATATTCATTAACAATGCTATATACTATATTTTCATAATCAAGAGCTACGTGGTACTGCTTTCAAAGAACCTGCAGGATAGCAGGAACTTTATTTCATTAAAAAGAGAAAGAGTACAGAGCACCGAACTACAAGGAACATCAACAGAACACTACAATGAACATAGACTCGCTCTCACAAATAAGCTACATTTATTCATCTAACAATTATTCATCTACTCAATGTGTCACTCAAGCTACCATGGACTAAATTTAACAAAATAAAAACGGCAGAGAAGCATATCAGGTATGAGCATAGGTGAACAAACCAAACAATATTCGAAACCCAATTAACAACAGAAGGGCAATTCGAGCACTAAACATGATGATCCCACCAACCAGCTCCACCTGAGGTAGCACATCCATTACCCTGAACAATGCATAGGAATTTTAGGCAACATGCATCTCCATCAAGAAACATAACGCAAAAAACAATCCACCATCTGGAAAGCAATTCATCGATGCTTACTTCCTGCATTTAAAATTTGAGGTACTTGGTGCTTGCCGTTGTAGCTTGCTCGTTTACTTTTGCCTCCCTGGGTGGTCGGTGCCTCAACCTTAGGTGTCCTGCACTGCGCAAAGGGGAAGATGGAGGGAGAGAGGATTTGGGTGAGGAGCCATGAGACGGAGGACGGATCTGGGTGACGAGCCATGAGACAGAGAAGAAGAGGGTGAGGTACCTCCAGATCTGGCCGCCAAGCCGATCCGCTGAGGAAGAGGCCACGCATGCGCAAACGTAGGCGTCGAACACAGGCACCTAGGGTTTCGATGTTTCATCGAGCCTAGGAGCGCATGCGGACCGATGGGAGGAAGTCGTGTCGTGGTGGCAGCCACGGCAATGGCCACCTGCGGGGGCTCGCTGGCGCCCGTGCGCCGTCATCCCGCTCGCGCCGTTCGTCGGCCGGCGCGCCGCGGCATCGAGAGAGAGAGGGGGGGGGGAAGGTGAAAGCAGAGATGGAGGAGGGGGCCAGCACGCCGCCACGTCAGGAGAGAGGGAGAGGGAGAGGGAGGGACGACGTGGGCGGAGGCGGCGAGAGCGGGAGCGACTACTATGGCGGGGGTCACGGGAGGAGCAGCCACGCCTCGTGAGAGAGCGAGAGAGGGAGCGACTATGGCGGGGGTCACGGGAGGAGCAGCCACGCCTCGTGAGAGAGCGAGAGAGGGAGAGGATGGGAGTTTTTTTGCGATGAGGAGGGGGAGAGATGGGAGATATTTTTGTGGTGGGGGATTTTTGGATGACGTGGACGAACGGTGGTCATGGAAGGAATTCCAGCGACGTGGCTCACTGGTGAATTTGTAGGGGCGGCTGGTTATTCAGCCGCCCCTACAAATGGACACAACATTTGTTGGGCGGCTTGTATTATCAGCCGCTCCTACTGTATTATTTATAGGGGCGGCTGTTGTGCTGGAGTCCGAACACGCCACTGTAGGGGTGGCTCGAATGCCAGCCGCCCCTAAAAAAACCCCGTTGCTACAAACTGTTTTTCACGTAGTGTGAGAGAAAAAGGGGGCATCAGAGGGAGAGCGAAGGGGGACACCATCGGAGGCAGGGAAAATGGAGGTGACCTCAACACTAGTTGTGACATGAGTGAGCTCACTCCTAGGTGCACAACATAGGTAGGAGGAGTAGGCGAGCAGAGCGCGGGCGGGCCCTGGTAGACAAGGCGCCTGAGAGCTCAAACCCCAAGCATGGTGGCTCGTTGGCGATGGAAGGAGCTGTGTGGGGCATGGGCAAGGAGTTGACGAGCTCACGCCCTAGATAGGGCGGCTTGCTAAGGCGACGGAGGCCGACGTGGCTCACGACAGCGGCTACAAGGATGTCGTTGGTGCCTGTGGATCTGGTAGCCACCAGATCTCGCCGCAGATTGGGTGGTGGCTGCAACAAGCAACGGTGACGCGTTGAAGACCAGGGTGGCGGTGGCACTACACTGCTGGGGGTGCCACGGGTGGTGCAAGGCCGAGTCGTCGAGGGGCAGCAGTCGAGCAAGGGCCCACATGGGATGGTGAGATGAGAAAATGCGAAATGGCCGAAGGAGGAAGAAGGAGAAACTAGCTCTTTGTTGGCCCCGTTCGTTGGTCTGAAACTTGGCTGAAATGACTGAAAACACTGTTCCGGCTGAATGGTTGTGAGAGAAAAACACTGTTCCGGCTGAAAAAAAAAGAAGTCGAACAAACCGAATATGGGGTAAGCCGAACAGGGCCGTTAATCGTATTGGTCTCACACGTACATGAACTCAGCTGTTGGATGTATACATCGAGACCAATTCATCAGGAGGCGCCACATCTTTGTGTAGACACGGGGACACACATGCCCTAATACATGTTTGACAGTGCACAGGGGCTTGCCACGTAATGGACCGTTTAGGAGCTAAAGTGCTAAACTGCATGGCAAAACCATCAAGTATCATTTACACGACGTGTACATGGGCTACATACACGACTGTTTACGGCTAGTGTAAATTACAATACTAGTCCCTAAACTTTTATGTCGCGTTCTCGTCTAGGTCCCTAATATCGAAAATCTCTACTAATAAACAATTTAAATACACTTAGCCACGTCCTGATCCATTAGCTGACTTGACGCTCTAGCATGAAACCAATATGCGGATCCGCAATTTGTAAATACATGGATAGTCTCTGTACTATCATATTAATTTTATCTAGATCCCAAGACTATAAATCTCTAATCAATAAAAAAAACACTCCCACACGAAAAAGCGCACCTGTACGTAGCTCCGTGTGCCGTCCTCCACCATGCATGACAGGAATGGTTGGGCAACAGCCCACAATTGCGTGACAACTAGGAGCGTTGTGCACGCCTCCCGATCACCCGATGGATCCAAAAACTTCATATCATGTAAATTATCTTACGCTTTACTATATATAAAAAATACTGATATCTATTGTATTATTGAATAAATTATTGTCTATATATCACAAAATATCTCTCTCTATAGAGTACTTATCTACCTACCTACCTGGTGTCACAGATATTGATAATCTATGGATGAAACATAGGATATAGTTTGAACTATAAATCTATGATAATAAAGCTAGAGCGATATGGTTTTATCTCCTTTTTTTCATGGAACGGAGCATGGAGAGTAGTAATGCTAATTGCTAATGTACAAAGTACAGGAGTGTTTGGCAAATGAGCAGATTACGTCTGGACCTATTCCGTATCACTCGCGCTATAGGCTCCACGTTATGTCAGACGACGCGTGAGGGGCTGTTTGGTTCGGAGCCACGCTCCGCCACGCCACGCTGTGGCCCGCCATCATTCATTTCCGCAGTGTTTGGTTCAGGCGTAAAGTTTGACAGCCACCGCACTGGCACTCACAATTCTCGCCACACTATGTGGCAATGAGTTTGGCCGCCATGGTTGTGGCGCCGCCGCGGGGGGCGTGGTAAGAGATGACGCACAACCGAACAGCCCCGTATACTCGAGTTGATATGGATGGGTAGCTCTAGCACTAGCACGCTGGGTGGCACGCCCACGCCGTGCAGCGTGCAAGGCCGCCTGCCGCCCGCTGATTGCGCGGCAACGCGGCACGCGGCACGCGGTTCCTTGTGTCTCTGTGCAGACGGCCCAAGCCCAGATCGAGCTCGATCTCGATGGCGCGCCGCGCAGCCCAGTTAGTATGCTGGCCCAGACAGACGTGCACCAGTGCGCAGCAATCGGGCCCATGGACACGCTGGTGTTAGCCCTGGCTGACCTTGTTCCGGAGCGGAGACGCTGGGCTTGTAAGATCCTGGCCCTGGCCCATCAACACGTTGGTGCACCAGTTCTCCATGCTGCTGCTGCTTCTTCTTCTTTTTTTTTTTTTTTTTGGATTGATCCATCCACAGCCACAGCTCAGTTGGGCTGCTGGTCTGTCTGATTTAATCTAAGTACGTACGTATAAAAGCAGTTTTGACGCGCGAAAACCTAGCGTGCAGTAGAAACCGAAATCGAAACCGAAGGTGAAGATGGATGAAGCGGCGACGACCAAGCAAGCCTCTGCTACTGCCGGTGATGGCCAGGCCAGCAGCAGGTGTCATGTAGTAGAGGCCAGAGCCGGCTGCTGGCGTGCGGCGTGCCTGCCTGGGGCTGGGGACTGGGGCGCTGGGCTGCCCAGTGTGGCACGTGGAAACAGTGGCGGGGTATGCCGGCTATGCCCCGGCATACCCTGTTTCCCGATGCAACAGCAAATACATATATGTATATTTAATAAAAAAAAAGAAAAAAAACTCATCCGTGATGCGAGTGTCAGGGGCAAGCGACAGGCAGGCCGCGGCGTGCCTCTGCGAGCGTCACACTCAGGCCCACGCGGACCATGCAGCCAGACGCCCAGACGACCACTTTGACGGGATTACGGAGCCAATACCGCAGTGCACAGCGCATCTGTTCGACTTCAACTATTTCGTCGTTCGCCTTGCTCGTGCCTGTACGCGGCTACGCCGTCACGGCGTCTCGCAGACGCACTCACGCCACCGAGTTGCCGATCGCTGTCGTGGACGCCTGAGTCGCCGATCGCCGACGTCCGACGCCCACGCCCTATGGCCCTATGCCCTACGGCAGTACGTATACGCAATACGCCAATACGGATCAGATCAGATCAGAACTGTTCTCGTGATCTCCTCTGGTTTGGTTTAGGCTTCAGGTGAGATTCGTGTTCTTCGGATTTTTAAAAATTTATTTGTACATCAATTGCTAATTTTTTAGCGCTAAAATTATATAATAATCTTTCACGCAGCGAGGTGGAGGATTTTTCCCAACATCTGAGTGGATATTCTGATCTATTGTTCAGTAAACGTATCATGTAAGTGATCCATAATCATATATGTGAATTCAATCGTGCAAGTATAATTTATTTAAATATTTGGCTCTGTTTTCTTTGTTAATTTTATGCAGTTATGAAGAGAACCGGGAATATTGCATCTATTTTTCAGAAGCATGAAGAAAAGAGGAAAAAAGAGGCAGTTGTTGCCACTTGTAATCGCTCTTCTGATTCGGTTGTAGCTGTGGTGGAAGAGCAGAGTCATGAGAGAGTAGTTGAGGAAACTCAAAATCCTGTGCTACCACCGCCACCGCCACCACCACAGCCGTCTTCAGTGCCACCAGTTTATGACATCAATCGCCTTCCACATGATCCAGGTGAAAGACGTCCCATTCTTAGTTATCATGTTAATGATCAAGATGCAATTCGAAGAGCATATATTACTAAAGGTCCAGTCAAACCTTTTGCACACTTAATGTATATTATTCTTGATACACAAATGAGTTATCTGAGTGTTTGCAAAGAAGAGAGCAAGATATTCTTAATGCAATATCACTTGTTAATGTGGCAAAGAAAAGAATGCAAGAATTGAGGTCTGATGGTTGGCATAATTTTCTTGAGAGGGTCACCTCATTTTGTGATAAACATGGTGTTGATGTTCCTGCTATGGATGGTGATTATGTTCCTTATGGAAAATCAGTAAGGAAAGCTCGTGCTCGAAAGCAAACCAACGATGACCACTTCAGAAGAGAGGTATATATTGGTGTCATTGATTAAATAAGTCAAGAACTTGATAATCGGTTTGATGAGATTAATATGGAGTTGTTGTCTTGTATGGCAGCCTTCAATCCTTCTAACTCATTTGAGTCTTTTGATGCACGGAAGCTACGTAGATTAGCTGAATTCTACCCAAAAGACTTCTCAAATAATAATTTGCTCATACTTGAATTGCAGCTAGATAATTATATTGATGACATCAGGCAGGATGATAGATTCAAAGGTCTAGAAAATATTGTTGATCTCTCAGTTAAGCTTGTTCAAACAAAGAGGCATAAAGTGTATGATATGGTTTATCAGCTTCTCAAATTGGTATTGCTTCTACCCGTGGCAACGGCAAGTGTTGAAAGGGTATTTTCTGCTATGGTTTTAGTGAAAACAAAGCTACGAAATAAGATGCGATATAGTCTTTTGGATGATTGTCTAGTCACTTTCATTGAGCGAGATATTTTTTTTTGAAGTTGATGAAGATGATATAATTGAGACATTTATGTCCCTTCGAAAGCGTCGAATAAAAATGTCGGCAAAATAACATTGTAAGTCTCTGGTACTCTATTATGCATATATTTTAGTTATCGGTATGGCTTTTAAAACTATTTATACTATATTTAGCAGATACGCTGTCCACTTAATTCATGATTATAAGCCTTAATACTGAATTGGTAAATGAATTTATTAAATTATGTATGAAATTTTTTTGAGAGGCATACCCTAACCTAAAATCCAGATTCGCCACTGCGTGGAAACAGCGCAGGTAGCGCGCGCCAAGGACTCACACTCACTCACTGCAGGCAGGACGGGTTGGCAGGTGTAGGTTTCAAGGAAAGGAAAGCCAAAGCCAGAGAGAGAGAGGCGGCCCGAGACCGGGAGCGGAGGGGTGGCTAAAAAAGTATCGTTGGCTGTTGTGAGTTGTGAGAAAAAAAATACGGTTCATTCGTCGAAAAAATAGAGGAGCCAACGGGGCCGAAGTGGTGGCATCCCATCCCGAGCAACGCGATCCTGTAGTACGGGGGTGTTCGGTCGATGGAGTAAAGTTTAGTCCGTCTTACCTCGAATGTTCGAATGCTAATTAGGAGAACTAAATATGAGCTAATTAAAAAACTAATTACACAGAAGCAGACTAATTTACGAGATGAATCTATTAAGCCTAATTAAGCCATCATTAGCACATATTTACTGTAGCACAATATTATCAAATCATGAACTAAATAGGCTTAAAAAAATCGTCTCGCAAATTAGTCGCAATCTTTGTAATTAGTTATTTTTTTAATCTATATTTAATACTCAATGCATGTGTCAAACATTCGATATGACAGGAACCAAACACCCTCCATGTCTCTCTCTCTGACATTTGGCTGGCTGCAGGTCGGGTCGAGAGTTGGTTGGCATGGCGCGTGACCATTCACGAGGCCGGTGGAAATGAATCGCGTCATCCATTATTTCGATTCATCTGTACCAGCCAGAGATCAGATCACCAGACGGAGAGAGAAAAAACACACGCACGCACACGGCACACTCTCGGCGGTTGAGTTGGCACACGCACGGAGGATCGATCGGAGCGGTCCAGAGGTGGCCTGCTTCCTTCTGAGTTTGACTCGCGACGTCGGCACGTACGCAACTTTTTCGACGAATAATAAGTGTTTTTCTCTTAAAATAAATTAATAAATAATATTTTTTAATCTAGCTTTTTAGCAAAGCGAGCAAACCATCTCCTGCTACCCTGGACACACACCATCCCCTTCTGATGCCAATGCATGGAACGCGAGTGTCTCGCGTGGAAGAGTCAGCGCAGCTCATCAGCTCTTTTATTTCTCTCGATCCTCCCGTCACAGAATGCTGTCGTAATCGTACAGTAGCCAATTAAACTGCCCTTGCTCATGACCATGTCATCGGCCAGCCACACGCGGACAAGAGCATGCCGAATTTTTTATTTTTTTAGCCCTTTTTTTTTAAGTTTTTCATAAATACAACTCTGGAGAAAAGATTTTAAAATCTAGACCCTTAGCTCGGCGCCATCGATGCTGGCGTCGAGCTAACACGTCTCGGCGCCAGCGTCCCTGACGCCGAGCTCTTGGGCTCGACGCTGATGTGGCGCTGATTTGGCAGGCATCTCGGCGCCGTCGACTCTGGCGCCGAGCTTGGCGCCAGGATGTATGGCGCCGAGCGTGGGGTGAGCGCTGGCAGTGGCAGTACGCTGCGGAGCGCTCGGGGCAGGCACGACGGCGACCGCTCAGGGAGCTAGCAATAGCAGGGACAGAGACATGGCGCGAGCCTCGGACAGCCTCTCAGTCTGTTGCGGCTCGCGCTGTCAAGTTCGTACGGCCCTGGCCATTAGAGTACCAACTATCAAGTTCGTACGGCCCTGGCCTGCACTTCGCCCAATCTTCATCCTAGCTCATCGATCTTGCATGCATGTCCCCTCCCGCCAGTCACACACCGAAGTGTCTGTATATACGACCATGGTGCATGCATCTCCGTACCGTGTCAACAGGCGGTTGTTAGTGATAGTGAGCAGTGCACTCAGTGCTGCTACGGACGCACGGAGCCAGTCTGGACGTGTCCGGCGGACGGGCCATGCCTTGGGGTGACAGCGACGCACGTCGGCGGGCACAGGCCGCACCGCAGCGTTCGCACGAAAGCTCCCTCATCGCTTCCATCATCACATCGTTGTCCAGAACTAGTAGAACTAAGAGTCTGTTTATCTAACGCTCGGGTGTTTTAGCATCTGGGACACACACGAATTTTTCCCTATGGATACTGTTTATCTTCCTCCTCTCTCCTCTTTTTCCTTGACACAAATCACAAATCTTAAGTAACAAATGACAAATTACAAGCAACAAAATGTGTCTCATCGATTCACCACGCATGAATGGCCGACGGTGCAGGCGACGGGGGCAGGTGTGCGTGCGTGTGATGGATCTGCGTGCGCGATCCAGCCCAGATGGACGTCAATGTCGCCCGTGGCTCATGTCCCACGTCCCACAAGAGCAGAGCGCGTGCAGGGTGACAGCCGGCAGGGCATGGCCGTGTCGACTTGTCGTGTCACCCGGCTCGCAACAAGCGACGAATACGACAGGTCTATAGAGGAAGAGAAACGTTCATTGCATACGTACAGAGAAAGAGAAACGGAAGTGGGGTGAGTACGTAGGGCAACCGGCCGACCGCCGCACGCCGGCCTCTCTCATAAAGGCAAAAAAGGAGCAACAGGGAGTGATGCGCGGCCGAACAGGACTACTACAGCCAACAGAGGAGGTCCCAATCATCCGTGACACAGCGGCTTGCAGGCCGGACCGTACATGTGAGCAGTTTTGGGCGCATGCATGCATGGACGCAGAAGGAGTACAGCTACAGCGCGAGGCGCAGCAGACTGAGAGGCTGTCCGGGGCTCGCGCCATGTCTCTGTCCCTGCTATTTCTAGCTCCCTGAGCGGTCGTCGTCGTGCCTGCCCCGAGCGCTCTGCAGCGTCCTGCCACTGCCAGCGCTCACGCCATGCTCGGCGCCATACGTCCTGGCGCCGCCAGAGTCGACGGCGCCGAGATGCCTGCCAAATCAGCGCCACGTCAGCGTCGAGCCCAAGAGCTCGGCGCCAGGGACGCTGACGCCGAGACGTGTTAGCCGAGCTAAGAGTCCAGATTCTGAAATCTTTCCTCCAGAGGCGTATTTGTAAAAAACTTTAAAAAAGAGGCTAAAAAATAAAAAATTCGGCAAGAGCATGCCATGGGACAGGACCGACATCCATCATCTACCACGGCCCCGTTTATTCCAGCTTATTATCCGATATCGCGAGAATAATCGTGCCAAAGCGGACACTACAGTAAAAGTAGAAAGAAAAAAACTTAGACCTCGTATTACAACAACAGAGTAACAATGTTTATGAGAGCACGAGCAGCACGACATTAACTAAAACGAGAAACAAATTAATTGAACAACTAATAAAAGTATTTTCCTAGGGTCATTTCGTTTCCATAGTGTTGAACAACTTTCCTAGGGAATTTTTTTTATCCCTAGAGTTTTAGTTGATACCCTAGGGAACGTGGAAGTTTCCCTAGAGGTTTCAATTTTCCTCAGAGAGCTAGATTGGTTGTCTGCCACGTTTATGCCTCGATGCAATATTTCCCTAGGAATTCCATTCATACTGTAGGGAACTAAAAATTTTATTCCCTCTCGCCGCCACTCATCTCCGCGCGCGCGTCTCCCAATCCTTTTCCTCCCAAACCTAGACCCCGCCATCACCCTCTCTCTCCCCACGCCAAATTCTTCCCCACGCCAGGCGACCCACAGATCTGGAGATCCACCGCCACCACCCATCCTCCTGCGCACTGTCGGGCGCCTGCGAGACGTAGCCCGCCCACCCTCCGCCGGCCCCCTATGCGACGCCGCCCGCCCGCCCTCCGCCGGCCCCCTGCGTGACACCGGCGGCCAGCCACCGGCCCGCCCAAGCCGCCCACCCAGCCTCCTAACGCCTGCGTGCTGCTTTGTTACTCCTTTGGTCATTTTGATGGCACAAGTGTTGTTTGTGTTAGTGCCTGTAATGAGATATTGCAACTTAAAATGATATTATGGATTAATAAATATTGAATCCCAATGGAAACAATGCATGTGTGCTATGTTATGTTTAAATTTGTATTTGAATTCAAATATATATTGTTTTTTCAATATGATGATCTGCATGTTATTTGTTCCCTACAAAACTCCGCCCCTAGGGAAATGACCTTTACACGCAGGCACTCAAGTGGCACGTCAGCAGATTTCCCTAGGGTTTTCCGTCGAAATCCTAGTGCACTTCTTAGTTCCCCATGAAAACGTTCCCTAGGCAGAGATCCTGATGAACTCCCCTAGGGAAACTAGGGTATTTAAGCCTTTCCCTACCGTTTTCGGCCCCAGAGAAACAAGTGGATTCCAGTAGTGTCGGCACTAAAGAATACACCAATTGTTAATCTGCAACCTCTCACTGCCACGCGGAACGAGCCACTGCCATGCATGGCTACTTGGCTAGCCGCCACACTTAGCGAGTTAGCGTGTCGCGAACAAACAGAATAGTGTTGCTCGTGGCAAACGAGCACAAGGCTGAATATATAATATAGTACTTTCTACACGAGCGCTGCTCCCTTGGATTTAGTACGTAATAAACAAGCAAGCAGCCATGCACACAAGTGCAGCAAATCCTAACGAATTTCCAAGCAACCACAAGCAGAAGTTCCCGCCGATTCACCAAATCACAGAAACCGATCCGGCCGTATCTTTCACCCTTTCTTTCCGGTCAGCAACAGCAACAAGAGCTCATAAAAAAACCAGTGAACCAAATCCAGTTGATGATACCACTCGCTCGCGGCGACAGCGGCAGCAGGAAAAGGGCGAGGGAACACGAGGAAATGGTGGTGGATCCTGTGAAAGGCTCCAGAATTCAGGATTTTCGGAGGGTCCGGCTCAAGATGCTGCTGCTGCCTGCTGCCTGCCCCGGCCCGGACGTCCCCGTCTCTCCCTCTTCTATAATTCTATACACACACACACACACACACACACACACACACACACACACTCTGTATACCCGTATCGTGGATGGAAGGAGTCAATTCCTGGCAAGATTTGGAGCAAATCCGCCCAGGATCTTGCTTTTTCCATGCGCTGGGATTTTCTTGGTCATCACACGCACCTCCTCCCCTTTCTTTCCACCTCTCTATTCCTTGGATCGCTTTCCCTCATATCTCCTGGAATCCTTTCATGTGCTTGCCTTGTGTGTAGTGTAGTGTGTGTATATATAGGAGTATACGTGAACTCAACCGCACCCAGCACACCCTTCAAAAAGCAAGCAAAGGAAGCTCTTTCATGCCAAGCTCACTTTCCCTCTGCTGCTGCTACCTCATACCATAGCATCCTCCTTCCTTCGCCGTCCTGCCCTCTTGCTTGCTTCTGCTGCCATGGCGGTGGTGGCCTCGGAGACGCCGTTCCATGTCCTGGCCGTGGACGACAGCCTCCCGGACAGGAAGCTCATCGAGAGGCTCCTCAAGACCTCTTCCTTCCAAGGTAGTGTCAGTCATGTGCCTGCAGCTGCTCTGCACGCTCCTGGACGGATCTCAATCTCATGGAGAGTTGTGGCTCTGTTTCTGCAGTAACCACTGTCGACTCCGGCAGCAAAGCCCTGCAGTTCTTGGGGATCCATGACGACGACGCCAGCACGGTCTCTGTCCACGCGCACCAGCTGGTAAGAAGAAAGATGAACAGATCGTCGTGTGCAGCTGTTTGTTCTTTCTGTTCCTGCTAGTCTGACGAAAGGTTTCTGATGTGTTTGGTCTTGCTTCTTTGTGGGTCATATAAGCAGGATGTCGCGGTGAACCTGATCATCACGGACTACTGCATGCCCGGCATGACAGGGTATGATCTGCTCAAGAAGATCAAGGTATGCAATAACAGCCATGTTCTGTCTAGTGTTTCTTGGTGTATCATCTGCTGAAGATATATAGCAGGGTCTAATGAAGATGCATGCTTGGTTTGTTCAAGCAGGAATCGTCGTCTCTTAGAGATATCCCGGTTGTGATCATGTCGTCGGAGAACATCCCTTCAAGGATCAATAGGTGAGCAATCTTATGGATCTCTATGTAATTTGTTTCAGATCATCTCCTGGTGTTTATGAAGGAAAAAGAAAATCAAAGTTAAGTGTACAAAGATAAAAGAGCAGTGAGAAGCTAAGTAGAATTACAGCATGAGAACAGCTCTTCCCATTTACTATGTTCCTGCATGACTGACAGCATACTCTTGCTGAGGAATTACTTGACAATTAGTAGAAAACTTTTAGAGAGCTAAGGAAGTTCCTTTTTTTTTCTCTCTATGGAGACAGAAATGAATAGCTTTGGACCAAATTGGATATGAAAATCTCTCCGAATCCTTAATGATTCGGTGCCACATGTGTTGTAGTATAATAGAGGAACCGCCCCACCCATGATACAGCTCACACACCGGCTTAGTATAATCTCGAAATGTTTGCTGTCTAATAATAAACAAAAGAAGAAGAAGAAAAGATATGGAATAATGAGCACATCGATCTTGTAGATCTTCCTTCCATATTGCCGTATCCATGAAACAGGCTTATTGATGCAGACAGCTCACTAGCAAGCACCACTCGTCTTTGTCCCGGTTTATTCTATGTCTACTTGCACGGTGCACAAACAGAGGAAACATACATAAAAAACACTCAGACGGCAGGAAAGAAGTCAAATAAAGAATCAAAAGATATGATATTTGTGAATGGATAAGTGTAATAAAGATAAAAACACAAAAAGTAAAAAAAAAGGAAGACATATTATTACTTGCATCAGATCAGATTTAGGTAAAGAGATACAAATCACTGACTCACTTCTCAACACTTTGAATCAGATGCCTGGAGGAAGGAGCGGATGAGTTTTTCCTAAAACCAGTGCAGCTATCAGACATGAGCAAGCTCAAGCCCCACATACTGAAAAGCAGATGCAGGGAACACTACGAGCAGGAACAACAGCACCAGCAGAGTGACAGCAACAGCAACGATTGCAGTAGCCCCACGAACATGAGCAGCAGCAGCGATAGCAGCCGAAAGCGAAAGGCAGAGGACAACGAGGAAATTTTGCCCCAGAAAAACAGACCAAGACACAGTTAGCTGCAGACTGATCATAGGACAATTAACCCCCTCTTTCTTTTTTCCCCCCTTCTCTTTGTTCTTTCTTTTACTTAGCTTTTGGCCTACTGCTTTGTAACACAGATGTTTGCCCCCTGATTTGCAAAATATAATGGAATCCATAGCTGGACACTGCTAGATTCGAATCAAGTGATTTTGTAACACATTTCAGTTATAAGAGGACAGTTATGATAACAGCTCTAGCAGGTCATCGGAGACATCCAAAAGTGACAGAGATAACTTAGGATTAGTTGTCTTACACTCTTACTGTTTCTAAGCTTAGACAGGAAACAAGCACTTAGGCGCAAGATGATTTCACCAATAGCTTACAGCAAGGTTCATCCTACATAATTGGGTGCTTACACTGGCCTAGCAGAACCGTATCACCTGCCCCTCTGAGAGGTCATTTTTACAAACTGCTTATGAGACCTTCATCCACCGAAATGCATGGGCCCTCAGAAAATGCAACGGTATGTCACATGGTTCCCGGTAAGCTCGCTGTCATATATAACTTTAACAACAGTTCCCTTGCCTAGTCCGTAATAGCGAGCAACAGCATCATTCTCCAGCATGCGAGGCAGCTGAAAGATACAAGCACCAGTTTCAGTGAAGTGACATGAAATTACTTTGCCACAAGTTAGGCTAGCTCCATCAAAAGAAATAACCAAGGGAAACACCAACAAGCTAATAATAAGTGGGAACTGCACCTGAGGCATGCTAAGAATAAACTAGCCAAAATAAATGAGATCAGTATCCCCTCCACAGCCACAAGCATATTTTTAATTTCTGATTTGCATATCATTATGTAAGGAGGCAGCAATATATAATTAGAACACACATAAATAGAAGGTGAAATAAACTTGACACTGCAATTAAAAAAATTCTCTATAATGTGATAACAGTGCTCCACTATGAAAATATGGAAGGATCTTCAGTTTCAATGCCACCAAGTTGCATTTTAGTGAGAGACGCATAAACACAACAGCATTGTAAGCACAATATAAATGATGGAATTCACTGAATTACCATCAATATTTCCATGTGACCAATGCGGTCAGCATGGTAATTTCATAAGTTATCAGCGATGTCAATCATCACACCCAGAGAGCACACTAACAGACTGCAGTATCCCATATGGCCATGATCATGTTGCAAACAAAATCGAGTGCTGAAATTATGGTGTTACAGCAGCTTAGCAAGTATGATGAAAAGCAACAACTGACAGCAATCACCAGGCTGCATTGCTGTTTTCCACAAGATGTAACAAAAGAAGGCTACAAAATTCACATGGCACCATGACTTCCAATTCCAGTATAATAAAGCAGTAAGAAACTATCAATAAGTAACTTCAGAAAGAAGCATACCTGTGCATCCATCACATTGTACTCCTTCAGGAGCTTGGCTTTCTCCTCTGCAGTCAACACTTGATGCTTGGGCTTGAGGACATGCTTAGTGATGTTCACCAGTAATTCCGTGATCTATCATTGGAAGAGCACATTGATTTGAATACAGGAATAAATACAAGATAAAACAGCAAAATACAACTTTACATGATCTTCCGAAAGTTGCAATCTTCGAAATGAACACTTGATGTTAAGATCATTGTTTGCAGAAGAACAAATAGTGAAAATTCAGATTGGGCATTGTAGTTACAACCGAAAGAATCCATGTTGTTACTCACTTAAAGAGACTGAACAAAATGTGAAGAGCAGCCAACAGACTAGACAAAACCTGACCTGGAACGTGTCAACTTTAAATGGAAAGATCTCCTTGATAGCTTCTCTGGCTTTAGACATTATTCTGCCCTGCAGGATCAGAATCAGTCTGGACAAGTTCTCGTCTTTAACTCCGGTATATACCACCCGGATAGCCGCGAGTTTGACAGGTTCGGGTGGACAGAACACAATTTTCACCTGCATAACACATAGTGGAGACACATCCTTTACTCACTTCACTTATGGCAAGAACAATTGGTATAAACAAGCACCTTATCTGCATGAAAAGACAACAGATAAAAGCACCTGTACTAACCTATGCACACAATCATTTAACTTCTGTAGATACATACATAACAAATTAAGCAGTCCATACCATCCCAGTTGCAGGATGGTGCCAACCCTGGCAATCATAAGCGCAAGAATAATAATGTCCCTAAACGGTACGAGCAACCACACCTAACATCAGCAAACAGCAAGTAAGGGTGAATCGGTGAGAAAGGGTAGGGAAGAGCCGATGTGCCTCTTTCTCCCAAACTCTTCAATTTTGCAGTACCTCCCGTCCACAATGCCTATCTGAGCATAACTGGGTTCTAGTGCACTAATGAGTACTAACAACCTATTTAATTTCGGGAGGTTATCAGGAGTATAAAACCAGACTTGATGGAGCAGGACCCGAATGCAGGTTGAAATCGTGCGCTAGAACACGAATCTAACTCTAACCCTAATGCAAGAACATCTGATGCCACACCGATGATGATAGTATGATACCATGGGGTAATAAGTAACTGAAAAGAAGAAAATAAAAAACCCCACCTTGCTGGATGGGTCGGAGGCGAGGGTAGTGGAGAAGGCGAGGCGTTCGAGCTCCGGCTTGTCTTCCCACCAGGCGCGGAACTCCGGGAGGGTGCGGGCGAGCTCGTCCTCCGGGACGGCGTACCCGCGGTCGCGGAGCATCTCCAGCGCGGTGCGGCGCGCCAGGAAGAGGCGGTGGCTCTCCACGCTGCCCCCGCGGTCGAGCATCGTCGATATGCAGGCGGCCACCTCGGGGACGGCGTCGTCGTCGTCGTCGACGTCGTGGCCATCGACGGCCCGGGCGGCGCCGTTGGGCGCGCGCGCGGCTGCGGCGGCAGTGCTCTCCGCCGAGTCCATGGTCAGCGCCGATTGCTGGGAGGGGGCGAACTGGTTCGGGTCCATTTTCGTTCTTGGGTTGGGTGGGCTGGGGTTTTGGGTGGGTACAAGCGGAATCTCACTCTTCTTAACGAAATTACTCCTTTGCAGGAAATTGAATATAGGTTAGCCCTTAAAAAAACAGAATTACTCCTTTGCAGGAAATTTTGCTTTTCCGTCGGTCGCCTATCTCTCCACGCTCTTCTTCCTCAACGGCGGCGGCGGCTAGGGTTCCGACGAGCGGCTAGGGCTCCGACGGGCTTATAAGGGTTTTTTTTGGTGGGGGTGGGGGTGGGGGGGGGGGGGGGGGGGGACAGACTGGGCAGGCGGTGGGGCGGAGGCGGAGGCGGGCGGGTCAGGTCGGGGCAGGGGTGTACATGGCCGGAGCTCGCCGCAGAAGAAGGAGGGGGGAGGGGAAGAAGGCGGACCCGCTAGGGTTTTGCCAGAGCTCCGCGGCTGCGCGCCCGGCGAAACCCTAGCACGTCGCGGTGGATAGGTGGGCAGCGGCGAGGGCGAAGACGATGAGGAGGGTGTGGCTGCCGGCGAGGCAGGCTGGGGTGGGGAGCGAGGAGGAGGAAGGCGCGGGCGCGAGGAGGGGGCACGAGGAGGAAGATGATTGACAGCGCCATTTGTTTGTTGCCGATACATACCCTAAAAAATGGTGTGATGTGACGGTAATATAATACTTAAGACTAATAATGGTCAAAAACATTAATTTTGAGGACAAACCGGAGAATCTCTATTATAGATGATTTTGAAATCAGACGTTGCTAAACTTTTTTTAAAATCAGGGGGAACTTTTATTCACCTAATAATTAGAATTAGGTCTGGCTTGGTAGAACTCTAGATGGCTCTAGCTGTGACCTCTTCATGCACTATAATGAAGAATTATTTTTCTCTCTTCTCTCAAAATAAATTAGGAGTCAATAAAATCACTATTTTTTCCTTTACCGGCTACCGCTTCTTCACTACCATGGGGAAAAAAAACTGGAAATGTCCCCCACACAAGAAACGACTTCCATACCAAACGAACCGCTAGCTAGCGAAGCTATGTAACCAACACACACAAGTAACAAACAAAAGGGCAGTTTATTATTGTGAATAGTTTTGGAATTTTCCTTTCCATGTTTCTCGGGTTCATTTATCACCACTTGTTTTGTACTTATAAATATGCTTTTTTTTTATTTTTCATCATGGTACCTCTAACAAGTTCATCTTTTAAAATAGCTTCAAGAGTCATCTTAAGACCCAAATATCCTAACTTGTATAATATAGTTCAGTGAAAACAAACCGCTATTGCAACAACTCAATGTTTTCTCTAGAAGAGCATTACTAGGTAATAAATTGTTAGGACATAGTAACAAGATTTGCAAACATTGAATTACACGTAGGAAGGGATACTTTTTTACTTGTTCGAAATAATAGTTTTTTCTCAATAAACTCTAGGGACAAAGGTTTCTCAGAAAGTTTGGCGACTAAAGAATCTTTTTGTGGTTTCTTAAAAAGGGTGTTATTCTAACAAATATAATTTAGTAAGAAGGAATTGGAATAGGAGAAATTGTATGGTTTGCACGTATGATATTTTGGAGTTTGAGTCAAACTTTTATAACATTGATTACTAATAATAAAATTTTAATTGTTTATTTTAGGAACTTGAATATCATATGCACAGGTTTTCCATGAAAAAACTTTCATAAAAACATAAATTCGTTAGGATGTTCATTTATATTCTAATAGAAAAGTGGTTTTTGTTGTCCAAGACATCATTGTTCGGAAGGGAAAAAGAAAGAAAGAAAGAAAGAAAGAAAGAAGAGAAGGAACTGTATATCCAACAATCATGTAATTTTTTGTTTTTCCTTTCACTCAAATTTTATCCAATATACTAATGGCATGTCATCATCTCCATTTTATCTCATCCCAAAGTAGGTAAAAAAATTCTAATTTCAACCATATTTGAGTATAAGGAATTTATTTTTATTACACTATAAATCAAGAGTTTTTGTTTAAAATGTTACTATACAAAATTCTAATTTCAACTATATTTGAGTGTCAAGTAATGTAGTAGGCTGGCTGTTAAACTCACCTCGAATGATTGTTGAATAAACTAGTGGTGCTATCTAATACTCCTTATAGTATCCATATGGCAAGCATCGCATATATGATGTACCACGTGGCGAATGAATCATCAGTAACTACATATCCAAAACTGTTGTTCTACATGTTTGATGAGCGTATGTATGGATAAAAACCTCTGTGATTACGTCACTCTAGGGTCATGGCCAGAAAATTTTATTGGTGCAGTGACTGCACATACTGAGTTTTGTTGCTCCATTCTGGTTTTGAGAAGATGCCTGCTAGTTGATGATGATGGCACGGTCAATCTTTCACGGTGTGTTGCTTTTTGTTGAATTTAGGTAGAGCCCACAGTAGTTTCTGTGGTGGTATTTTTGCATGATCACGATGAGTATAGGATAGAAGCTGCTGGAAAAGATGCCTTTGAGCAATCGCGTTGTATAAGACTTTTTATGTTCCCTTCTTAATGTAGTGATACGCACTGCGTATTCTAGTTCTAGGAAACAAATAACCACATTTGATGGTGTATGTGATGCATGTTTTGACCACTGTACTGTAAATTGGTGCAATTGTTGGCGAGTTTGCTGTTTATCCTCCCACATATATCTTAAACTATCTCTGATTTTTTATTTTTTTGAACGCATGAGCTAAATCTGATTTAAGTGGTATTTCTACCAAGTACCAACTGATGATGTTAATGGGAGATGTTTGTAGTCGCAACTACTCTTATACTGTGAAACTTTCAGTACCGGCAAAATTAAGCTCTTTTTGTAACTTTCAGTAACAGAGTAGATTACTTCGAGTAGGAGTAGCCACTAATGTGTTGTTCAGAAGAGAAACAGAGCTAACAAAAATCGATAGCAAACGACTGCTGCAAAATATCGCTCAGCTGCATATTTCAGCAATTAAGATCCCATCCAAATGCAACAAGCACGAATATTTGGTGTCCTTGACAAAATGAATGAAGGGCCTATTTTTTGAGATAAGTAAATTATTGGCACAACTAGAGACAATTATATTACTGAAAGTACTTCATCCTGGAGGAGCCAACGATTTTGACCTCAGCCTCAATGCAGCACTTGGTCTTGATGAGATAACCATTTGATGAGTCCTGGATATCCTCCATTGAAACAACGTTCTCCCATCCCCAGATCCGAGCATTGTTTGAGAACTGGGTCCGGCCTGCAATTCCCAACAGCAAAAAGAAGGGTTTAAATATGTGAAAACAATTTAGCATCCGGAGACCTATCCATTAAGCAAATTTGTACTAAATAGCAAACCTGTTGTTTTCAAATGCTCGCGACCTTCCTGGTTTTTGATGGTTAAGGTGAATTCAACCAGGATGGCATAGTCTTCGGGGAGATCATTTATCATGTTCTTCAGGTACAAGGAGATGTGGTTTTCTTCTTTATCGAGGCGAATCGACCTGCAAGAACCGATCGTGCATGAATGAGTGCAACTCCTCCCAATCTCTAGTGATCAAATGCACGAGTGACATTTACACCATGTTTTGAATCAAGGAAAGGAAATCCAGATGAAATCACCCTACCATTTGTATCCACCGGCGGTGAACTCCGGGGAGTACCCTGGGTTCTCCATTCCAAAGAAGTCCGCAATGCACCAGGTGTAAGCAGATTTGGCCTCGGGCAAGGTGCTCGTATTCTTGACAAAGAGTCTCTCTGATGTCGTCTTTGCTTTTGTGGTGACAACTTTAATGAACTTGACACCAATGACGCAGTTGTTATTGACGAGGAATCCAGATGAATTCTTCAGTGCCGCGAGCCTAATCATGCATGACTTGCCAGAACTTGTACGTGCTTGCAGTCTGGAAAGTATGGCTCACTGCGCAACAAAATATAGCAATTCATCGAAACAAGTAATGGCTGGGAAATCATACTAGGAAATAGGAAGGTTTGGAGTCAAGTTTAAAGCATTCTGGTAAATTTTTTTCCCAGGTGCAGTCTGCTACTTTACCGTGATGTTCACTATGCTTTCCATACGACTGATCATATATGATCAATCTGAAAGATGCGTCAACGATAGTGTTGGGTTCCACTGATTTTTGAGACAGCTCAAGCCTGAGGGAGACACACTCTTCATCACAGCTGTTTCTGTCCATAGGATTCAGTTTCAAGTACCTGCAAAGAAGTCACCAGTCATGACAGAGCACTGGTTAGTTTGACATAATCATTTTCTCTCTTTCAGTAGGTTCTTGTAGAAACATGTATCTTGAATCCTGCTATATGCTGGGGGAATGTCAAAATGAGTACGTAACAGCTCTAGTTGCATGTAGGAACTGAACTAATAAGTGATGCAACAAATAACAAATTGAAGAGTCGAAAAGAATAGATAGCTGCACCTGCAATCCATACCAGTTATGGTCCTTGATCTTAAACACTCTGGAGTACGTCCATCCTTCACCCTTGTCAAGAAGGGAGGAGAAGTTGTCGATGCTCCACTTAAACGTTGCCTTCTCTGACGCTGGAGAAGAACAGCAACATGGAAGATTTAAACTAATAAACTATAAATAGTCCTAGAAAAGGAATCCAAATAGTGCAAGGCCATGGTGAAGAGTTGCCCGTGATGATCCCTTGGTTTATCAGCCCAACATAGGGAGAAGGACGAACTAGCACAGAGATGCATAATAAGATAGGGAAAAAAAATCTTACAATCACCAGTGACACAGCAGTTGCCCATGGCTCGGCCTCTTCCAGTCCAGGAATTGTTCCTCGCTCTCTGCAAGTGAGATATCCGTGAGGAAACAATGCCGACTAGCTGGAAAGTTCAGTGTGTCGTTAAATCTAATCTTGCAATGGCGAAACAATGAAGGCTCCATATATAGGTCAGAACGCATAAGAAATTTCAGATGAGATACCCTAATAAATAAATAGGAAAAGATTAAGATTTTATGCACACGAGGAGGCCTCTGCCAGCACACACGCACACTCACCCCTAGGAACACACGTACACAAACCCTACTCCTATAAACATCTCCGAAAGAGTGTGCCAGCACATCTCAAGATTAACGAAGTCACCACAGACGTCTCCCTGTCGATGGGAACGTCACCTACCACTGAAAGCACAACGCCATTAAATCCTAGAATATATCTAGAAAAATACGAGCACCCATGTCAAGGCGAAGACTTAAACCCGGGTGAGCATATTCCACCACAAGGAACCTAACCAACAGAGCTATGCTCTAGTTTAAAACTTATATTTATCATACTTTAAAAATATTAAAAACTCACATTTATGCTAATTTTAATATCATAATTAATAATATATAAAGGTTTGAAAGGTACTAATGGCTAGAGGGGGGTGAATAGCCTAATAAAATTTTTACAACAACACTTAACAAAATGGTTAGACAATTAAGAGGCGAAGCAAGTGTTGCGCTAGCCTACTCAAAATACAAGCCACCTACCACAATTCTAGTTTAGATAGTGTCAGTTCATACAAGAGCAATGACACTAACCTATGTTAGTGTACTCTCAAAGGCTAACTAAAGAGCCACACCAACCAAGCATGCAAGCTCTCACAACTAGCAACATAAAAGAGCTTGTCAACTAGTTTGCGGTAAAGTAAAGAGAGTGATCAAGAGGGTTATACCGCCGTGTAGATGAAGAACCAATCAATCACAAAGATGAATAACAATGAAGACCAATCACCTCGAAATTAATGATGAACACAATGATTTTTACCGAGGCTCACTTGCTTGCCGGTAAGCTAGTCCTCGTTGTGGCGATTCACTCACTTGGAGGTTCACGCGCTAATTGGCATCACACACCAAACCCGCAATAGGGTGCCGCACAACCAACACAAGATGAGGATCACACAAGCCACGAGCAATCCACTAGAGTACCTTTTGGCGCTCCGCCGGGGAAAGGTCAAGAACCCCTCACAATCACCACGATCGGAGCCGGAGACAATCACCACCCTCCGCTCAATGATCATCGCTGCTCCAAGTCGTCTAGGTGGCGGCAACCATCAAGAGTAACAAGCGAAATCCGCAGCGAAACACGAACACCAAGTGCCTCTAGATGCAATCACTCAAGCAATGCACTTGGATCACTCCCAATCTCACTATGACGATGAATCAATGATAGAGATGAGTGGGAGAGCTTTGGTTAGGCTCACAAGGTTGCTATGTCAATGGAAATGGCCAAAGATGTGAGCCACAGCCGGCCATGGGGCTTAAATAGAAGCTCCCACGAAATAGAGCCGTTGTACCCCTTCACTGGGCACACTGCGCTCTGACCGGATGCTCCAGTCCAACTGACCGGACCCTGGACTCAGCGTCCGGTCCACTAATGGACGCCACGTGTCACCAGCTTCAAACGTTGTTCGTCAGATTTCAACGGCTACGAAGCTGATCGGACGCTCCGGCAAAACTGACCGGACGCTGGAGCCTCAGCGTCCGATCGAGTACAGTAAGGGTCTAAAACCGGTTTTCCTCGACCGGACGCGTCCGGTCCACCTCGACTAGACACAGCCCAGCGTCCGGTGGTAAACCCTAGCCTCTGTACCGCCAGTCAACGCGACCGGACGCAGGCAGTCAGCGTCCGGTGCTTTTGGATCCAGCGTTCGATCACTTGATCGACGCTGGCATCTCCTCTGTTTTCACTTCTAACTTCTTCACCCTTGTTCCAATGTGCCAACCACCAAGTGTAACATCTTGTGCACATGTGTTAGCTTATTTTCACAAATTTTATCAAGGGTGTTAGCACTCACTAGATCCTAAATGCATATGCAATGAGTTAGAGTATCTAGTGGCACTTTGATAACCGCATTCCGATACGAGTTTCACCCCTCTTAATAGTACGGCTATCAAACCTAAATGTGATCACACTCTCTAAGTGTCTTGATCACCAAAACAAAATAGCTCCTATGGATTATACCTTTGCCTTGAGCATTTTGTTTTTCTCTTTCTTCTTTTCAAGTTTAAGCCCTTGATTATCGCCATGTCATCACCATTGTCATGTTATGATCTTCATTGGCTTCTCCATTTGAAGTGTGCTACCTATCTCATGATTACTTGATAAACTAGGTTAGCACTTAGGGTTTCATCAATTCACCAAAACCAAACTAGAGCTTTCAAGGTTAAGTTTAATTAATTTTAATATGACTATTTATAATATTTTAAATACTTTATTTAGTTTATTTATATATTTATGAATATTTTAATTTAAATTTCTTTATAGATAGATATTCATGTGTATCAAAATATTTGTCTATATTTTAATGATTTTTTTATATATTTAACATAGAAATACGTGTATATATATATATATATATATATATATATATATATATATATATATATATATATATATATATATATATATATATATATATATATAACTACTATCCTATAGCTGACTGCAGAATAACTTATTCTGTAGCCACTTTGAGTTACGATAATTACTATGTTAATTTACGAGATTTACAGTAACTCCTTACTAAGTGGTTTACTATAACGTTATGGTAAATATTCCCATGTGTTATAGTAACCCAACTATCATAAATATGTATTGACATTATGGTAAATTAGTATATAAAATTATGGTAAATAGAGGTGGCTACAGAATAACTTATTTTGTAGCCGGCTGCTGAATAGCCTCTCCCTATATATATATATATATATATATATATATATATATATATATATATATATATATATGTGTGTGTGTGTGTGTGTGTGTGTGTATGTTATGTACACTATCTTTAAAATCAAGTAGATATCCAAATGTGAATCCAAACTCAAGACACCCACTTCTCATTCGTATCCGATAATATCTGTATCCCTATTCAGATTCAAATTCAAATTAAAATATGTTAAATAGCTCTATCCGGATTCGATTCACCTGTGAAGCCGAGGTGGCCGGCTCGTGGGCTCGTGGCCCACATCATATCTACCTGCAGAGGTCGTGGAGAACTCGCGTTGGGCTATTGGATCTTCGTCTAACGGCTGAAGGCCAACTTGTACTCCTCCCTCAAGAAAAGAATACAATTCTAACATATTACTAAGTTAAAGTATTTTGAGTTTTAACTATCTATATATAAAAATTATCAATATTTATGATATTAAATAAGTGTCATTAGATTTGTTATGGAATATATTTTCATAGTACTAGTATAATGCCCGTGTTAACGCCATGGCTTTATCTTAGGGATCCACATGAAAATAACCAATGGTTTTTTTTTCATAGTTCAACTTTTACATAATTGTATTTGAGCATGTTTACAATCCGAGAAACACTTTTGCATAAGAAGGCATAGTAAAGTTATTTTTCATATTAACCATCTAAGTTACATTCTGCCTAAGTCCTTAATCATGACTTGGAGATCTTTAGAGAAGCTGTCAAAATATTCGTTTGCACGGCTCTTTAAAATATCCACCAAGAATTTTATCCTCAGTGAAGTTGATAGCGGTACATTGCAGATAATAAGCTAAATTATTAATTTCCTCGTCGTAACAGCTCCTGACCCATGTCATTCATAAATCGTACCCATCAGTAAAACTCGCAGAGAGCAAGCAATGGCAGCGGTGATCCTGGTGCTGCGGGCCAGGCATCCAGCAGTCACCCGCCTCCACCATAAATCAAGTAATATAGTCCTAAAAATTATGGACCAGTCTAAAAATCATTTTTCAGTAGTGTTTAATGATTAGATTAGTATTAGCAATTGTTTATAGCTAAACTCTAAGACATGACAGTCATCAGGGATAAGAAAACTCACATAACCATGAGAGACGACAGCTGTGAAAAGACATCAGGAATTGAGCCCTCCAACTTATTGTGTGATAAATCCCTGAAAATATATCAGAATTCAAAAACACAAACTTATCTTCACCGACTAAAATTCACTGCATAATTAACGTGACTGAAAACATGTAGTTACAAATACTCGAGTGCTTTGAGTTTGGCAAAGTAAAATGATACATCTCCGTTTCAACCCGCTGAATGAAAGGTGTTTGTGTAAACATCCAAAAGTTCGGATGTCATAATTCAGACGAAAGTGCTATTTATACTGAAAGCATACTTGCGATGTTGGTGATATCGCTTAGCGCATCGCGTGTATCTCCGGGGGCGTAGACATTACGAAGTACCAGCGAGGATCTTCAGCCGGCAGTAGCGGCGGGCAGCAGGGTTTCCTCCAAGATAAGATAACTGGGTACAGATTTAAGTGAATATTTAATTTGGCACAGAACTAATTTGACATTATGTGTCAAATACAAATTTAACAGACTCGTAAATTGGCATACCTTGCATTAAAATTAAGCTAGAAACATATGTTATCTGTGTTAGCTATAAGCTATGTTAGTAACTGAATATGTAACCAGAGTACCAGACATAGCACATGACTGGAACTTCAAAGCATGAAAGTCAAGGAGGACCACTGAGGGGGTATGGCTCTCGGTATCCACTAGACAAGACATGGGCCGCACCATCAGAGGTGGCCCAGCCCACAAGATCAAGGCGTGTACGGCGCCGCTCGACGTGCACCGCAAGCTATTGTATAGTACCAAATAGGCTACTTTTCTTGTAACCCTACCCCTCTAAAGTATATAAGGAGAGACAGGGGTGCCCTAGTGGACATGATCCATAGATCTCAATGCAATACATCAGAACACATGATGTAGGTATTACGTCATACTGACGGCCGAATCTGTCTAAATATTGTGTCTTGGTGCTTGTATTACCATCTCGCTCATGATCTCGCTCACCTCTACAATAAATCTACCATCGTGGGATACCCCTCGGTGGACTGCCGAGCATCTTTTGTCGACAGTTGGCGCGCCAGATAGGGGTGTGTGCTTGATACATGACGAGCCAGATGGCAGACCTCGATTCCACCATACGGCGGCAACTCGACGACGGAATCAATCTACCATGACTCCACTCTCCCGCCAGAGCCGCTAAGCGAGCTGCCCGGACTACTTACTCCGACCACCTACCGCATCGCAATGATGATCACCACAAAGAACGACGCCGTGACAACCGCGACCGCCGCCATGACGACAGATCAGAAAGCTTGAGCGCCGGGCAACTTCGTCAACGCCGACCAGATAACGCCATACGCCGCCAACCAGACTTTCTGTCTACAGCTAAGTCACGCTTTAATATTTTCCTAAATATTGTCCAATCTCCATATATCGCCATAATGTTTCTCCGAGCTGTTTTCTTCATGTTTGCTCTCCAAACGATTTTCTGAACCCCCAAACAGTAATGTTGACGCTCGGATGTCTCCAGAAACGGCCCTGTCTCTGGCTCCTCCCTACACGTGCTACAGGCTCTACGCTCTACATTATGGGTGATCGACTGTGGTTCCTTGGTGACGCCTGTTCCTCCTACACGTGCACGGGCTCCACGCTCGATGTTATAAAGTATGGGCTAGCTAGGGCTAGAGACTCAGCTACACACTAACTGGTCGGGCGGTTTATATTAAATATAAATACATCTTCGCTCCAACTGATCGTCGAGCTACATACGTTATTTTTTTTCTTCGGAGTTCATATATTTTTACATCATGTACTACCCGTTCAACATGTTTGTATTGCAGGATCATCGTCTAGGTGATCGGACCACCTGGTGCTCGGACTTCTCCACCAATCAACTGGTCAGACCGCTTGGTTCATGGACTTCGTCGCCGACCAGTTGATCGGACTGTTCGCCGGTCGCTTCTACTCAATGCTCACTTCGCCGCCGACTAGTTGACCAGACTGTTCATCGCTCGTGTTTCATCGCCAGCTACGCCGGTTACTCCTCGCCGCTCGGATTCTTCATGCTCGAGGACTAAGTGGGCACACTTCACCGCACGGACGTCGCCAGCTACGTCGGTGCTCGAACCTCGCCAGCTTCGCCAGGAACTCCTCACTGCTCGAACATCGCCGCCTACGTCGAGAGTTCCTCGGTGCTCGGACATCGCCGCCTACGCCGGGGACTCCTCGCTGCTCGAATATCGCCGCCTATGCCGGAGACTCCTCGCTGCTTAGACGTCGCCAGTTACGCCGAGAACTCCTCGTTGCTCAGACGTCGCAACTGCGCCGAGGACTCCTCAGTGCTTGGACATCACCGCCTACGCCGGGGATTCCTCGGTGCTCGGACATCACAACCTACACCGGGGACTCCTTGGTGCTCGGACATCGCCAGCTACGCTGGGGACTCCTCGCTGCTCGGACGTCGCCAGCTACGTTGGGAACTCCTCGGTGCTCGGACAACACCGCCTACGCCGGGGATTCCTCGGCGCTCGGACATCGCACTTGGTGGTCGGATCTTGCTACGTCTCATCGGTGTGCTATCAAGCTGCTCCATGCTGTTCGGATCAGGGTGCTGATCTTGGGCAGCACGTCTGAGGTCTTGATACGCGCATGTCGGATGACGTCGGCAAAGCTTTCAGACTTCTTTTTCTTTGACCCTGCTACAAGATTCATTCTTCATCTTCCAGCAGGCTCGGAGACTAAGTGGGCACACTTCACCTTATGGTGAATCTGCGCTTTTCTCATCTCGAGGCTACGTCCGGGGCCTGACTGCCTGCTTGGCTGGTCTTCTACTTTCTGACCCTGGCACCACGTGACTACGTCACCTGCTGTCAGGTTCGGGGACTAGCTGAGGGGGTATGGCCCCCGGTATCCACAAGACAAGATATGGGCCGCACCATCAGAGGTGGCCCAGCCCATAAGATCAAGGCGTGCATGGCGCTGCTCGACGTGCATCGCAAGCTATTGTATAGTACCAAATAGGCTACTTTCCTTGTAACCCTACCCCTCCAGAGTATATAAGGAGAGACAGGGGTCCCCTAGTGGACACGATCCATAGATCTCAATACAATACATCAGAACACAGGATGTAGGTATTATGTCATACTGACGGCCGAACCTATCTAAATCTTGTGTTTTGGTGCTTGTATTACCATCTCGCTCCTGATCTCGCTCACATCTACGACAAATCTACCATCGTGGGATACCCCTCGGTGGACTGCCGAGCATCTTTTGTTGACAACCACATAGTAGGATCTTAAAAAACATGCAAGGGAGGTATATCAGAGGCAAAAAGAAAGGAAATTAAAAACCTGCAACCTTATAAGACATTAAGATGGCAGGGTAAAATAAAAGAAATCACATTCCATTGTGTATTTATCTTCATAAATCAGAAAAGGATATCTTTTTTTCATTTGTTCACTCATTCACTCTTATAAACCTACAACACTTTTAACACTACTAAGGAATATGGAAATCGGAGAAGAAAGTTGAACACAGATCCAATCATATGAGTGCAATACAGAACAAGACCTGACATGACAAACGTGATGATAAACATAATTGGACTGAGTCGCAAAAGGTAACTGATTTTCTCCACAAATTACATAAAAATAGCATGCACCACAAAGTAATGAACTATCCATACAAATTCTAGAAACTATTGGCAGTTCCATATTGACTCTAGTTGTATATTTTTGTATATCTATTTTTAATGCAATGCTTTGAGATCCACCCTTTATCCACCGACGGATTGTTGTTAGCAAGCAGCCTATAGGTCAAAAGAAAGCTTTCGACGAAGAATGAAACAACACCCAAGGGATGGCCATAAATCAAATACTTTCTAGATCAAAAACCAGTCTCTATCACCAAATTGATTTGCTGCTTCTCTTAATTCGTCTCCCTCCACCATATGAAACTGGTGCTCATATGTTGGTGTCCTGAGATAAAAAAAAACAAGGACAAGGGGTCAGGAGAACCAAATATGGAGAAGGTTCTACATATGTTTGTATTTTTGTAGCACATTTTTGGCTTTATTCAAAGTAGAAAGTATGTCTATCCCTACATGCCATAGCCTTTGAAAACTCAACAAGATGTGCATCAGTTGAGCTGACATGAGTTTGACCAAGAAATTCATAATGCTGCCTTTGCTAACACACAGAAGCTTTACCAATCCAGCCACACCTTTCTAGAAAACCATACACCAATGTCTTTATGGAAAAGGGAACCTCTGTCCAGAATCTTAATAAGACCTAAGAAAGAGATAATGCTTCACCTGGAGCATAGTAAACTGCTTTTTTTATGCCCATGAAATTCCAATTCCAGCACCGTATCCGGCATTTATAGCATACAGCAAAAACAAGAAATGGATGAAGCAAATTTAAGCAAAAATAAAGGAAATTGTAGCAGAATATATACTAACCTGCAAGAAAGTGGAGAGAAATGGATAGGGATAAATTCATCATCGGCAATGGGGTGTGCTCAGTAATAGAACAACCAACAAATTATGTGAAGTAAAGACATCATTGACAATGGATTTATGCTCAATTGCTCAGTAACAAATGTACAGAATGTAGCAATAGCGACACCGCCATCATAACACATGCAAAAGAGAATCGCTAAGATATAATGACATTGCCATCACAAGAACAATGCAAATAGCAAAATTCATGGAAGAATGAAATAACTATAAGCATTATTGCACAATTCCATTGTCTCGGTCTAACAAAAGTCCATCATTGCACAATCCCAAAACCTCAGTAGATAACATAAAGAACGAAACAATCAATCATCATTGTACAGCGAAGGATATCAGTTCTGCACATCTAAAAACAAGAGGACGGCAGGTGCCTGCGGGAGCCGACAGCCTATGGCCTCCCAGGGGAGGGGGAGGTCAGGGAAGAGGGAAGAGCGCACCCCGCCATGCGCAATGGGCCAGATGCGTTGGTGTGGGGCTCCTCCAGCGATAAAGGCCAGCACGCCAGATCCACACACGCGTACACTTTCCTGGCGCTGGCAAGGAGAGCACAAACCAAAGAAAAACGTCTTTCCCAGCGCACGCAAGTGCGGAGAGCCTCGTACCCAGTAGACACAGATCCGGTGAGGGGACCGACGGATCCAGCCACAGGGGTACCGGAGACGGACGCTCGAACGGTGGGATGCACAAATCCGGTCATGGAGGCACCACTTCTGGAGGTGGAGTTACTGGAGCACACGCCGGAACACGCGTCGGAGCATAGAGAAGAGGGAAGTCGAAGAGACAGAGAGAGAACAGGAAAGGAGAGGGAAGGATGAGATAGAAGAAGCTTGGACGCAGAGTTGGTGAAGCACACGCCGGAGCGGCCCACCGACGTCCGGCCCGCACCCACCGCGCGGCTGGCCGGGGGGGGCGCACCCGCGCCAAGGCAACGCCCGCCGGGGGGCCGCCCGCCCCACACGCCGACACCGCTCCGTCGCGTCGGGGGCGCTCGCCCCGCACCGCCAAGCCGCCCACGCGCTACGCCGGCGGCACCGCGACGTGGCGGGAGGCACCAACCGCCGGGGCGCACTCGCGCCGATGCGCCGCGATGCCACGTCGGGAGCGAGGAGAGAGAGATGCACGAACGGCGTGGCGGCGCCCCGGAAGGTTTTGAACACGTTTTTTTATTCGGCGATGATTGGCTTTGAGCGTCAAATCGCAGTCGCGGCAGGTCGTGGCGTGCGGCGTGCGAGGAGGGCATGGGGTGAGAAGCCTGGCATCCCACGTCTAATCGTGGTCATCGGATTTGGTTTAGGTGTTTTATTAGCCCTTGATTTTAATGCAGATGAATTACTGTATGTATTTTCCTGAGTGCACAATGGTTGGAGGCTCTCAACGGGGGACTTTTTCCTGGGGGGACCTAGTACAATTTTGATTGGTCCATTATAGTAGAGATACATATTTAGTGTCATAAACACTAATATTTTTACCTATACATTTGGTCAAATTTTAGATACTCTAACAAAGAATACACCTAGAATTATATTCTTTTTATGGAGATAGTACTACTACTGCATACAAAGCAAAATGTCAGACAAAGATTGACACAATCTATAATTGTTTGGAATCACATATCAGAGTTATCGATCAAGTGATACAACACGAGCTGCACTCTCTGAACGTATATGAGATATTTGGTCGCTATTTATTAGGTTCAATTAATTTTTTATGAGGTCATGGAGAACACACGTTAAGTTTATTTGGGCTATTGTACCAAGAACACGATTTGCTTCCATAGTTAAGTGCAGTACACTGGGGGGTAACTCACTCTGTTCTAAAAAGGAATGTCATTCTTAATTTTCGAGGAGTCAATAAACCTTAAAGTTAATTAGATACATACAAAAATGTACTGATACTTTTAATGCGTGATAAGTATCATTAGATGAATTATGGAGTATATTTTCATAATAAACATATTTGGAGATATAAATATGATAATATTTTCGATAAACCTAGTCAACTTCATGAAAATTGAGTTAGTTTAAACCTAGAATAATATTCTTTTGGAACAGAGGCGTTAGGATTTAAAACATATAGTCAGTAGCAGTTCTCCAGTTCATACAAGCAGCATGTTCATACTAGTTTACCATTTCATAAAAGCATCTAGTTCATACTAGTTCATCCTCACGGCAGCAGATTGCACTCAGCAACATCAGTTCACACTAGCAAGAAAAGAGTTCACACTTGAGAAAAAATGTACAGCGACCGGGTCTCATGGTTACAGAGTATCATGACCAACATTACAGGTATCATGACCTGAGACATGATCACAACAACAGCTGGCTATCTGGTACAACAGCTTGCTAGACAGGTAACATGTTCCTCATATTGATCTTCTGCTTCTCCAGGTAGTTATAACTGCAAGAAACAAGACCATCTGAGATCTTAGCTAATTAACAGCAACCGGCTATCAGGCATATAACATCAAAACAGGAAAGGCGTCACCCACAAAATGACACTGACCCAAGATGTTCAAACTTATATGTTTATATACTTTCAGGAAACAGGAAGGGCAAGAGTATACATACTTATACGCTTTCAGGAAAAAGCGTCTTCTTGAAACATTTCATGGCAGCAAGATGTTCAGACTTTTCATCATCTTGGGTCATACTTGACAGAGACAGTGTTGTGAGATTATAAGTATTCCATCAAAAATTTACTTCAAAGTGAAATTTTAGTCTGACATTTCCTTGCTAACATCAGTGAAACTTTAGCCTCTGAAATTTTTCACCACTGGAACACTAGAACAGAAGATGATGTTAGCAAGCAGTTAGTGCAAATTTTTCATGAGTTATCAAGTGTACTTCATAGTGCATACTTGTACATTACATCGTCTGAACTCTGCATAGCAAAACAATAGACTTAAAATTGAAAATAAGGGACAATGGATCTATCTGCTAGCCAGCTTCAACTGTAAACTGAAATCGATGTTTCGGTAGTTGGATTGATCAGCTAGCCAGCTTCTATCTGCTAACCAGGCATGAAATTTATCCAGGTGTAAAGAGCTCAGCCAGGTATTTGTGCAAGTGAAGAGGTCATACTTTTTGAAATTATCAAGACTGATGCTATTTTCATTCATATGTTAAAATAAGTCTAGGCAAGAACAGAAATAGTGTCTGAAAAAAATATTGAAACTAGCAGTAGAAATTGGTACCTCAGTTTTGGCCCAGTGTTCATTGCAGAATAATCATCCCAGAGATTTGCTTGTGTCAGGCTCCTATAATTGAAGAACTCCTCTGTAATTTCCTTCCTTTTGGAGAACATCTGATGCCGGCAAGTACATTATAATACCAACCTCCTGGTGTGTGCGCGTGCATCTTACCTCCTCCATTGCCAACACTTGTATCACTCATGAGATAAATACCCTCTTCCAACAGGCATCACCCATTATTTCCACATGAGGTTCAATATATGGAAGAAAATCACAGGAATGGGCAGACTCAGACAGAAATGGTGTAGGGGTAAACTAGAACCTAAATGAACACAGCAGTTTCAAGAATACAATTTTTTTAATGTCAGCTCAATTTGTAAGCAAGAGAATATTTAGCAGATTCTTCAGTAAGAGAATATAAAGTAAAGATGTATTTGCATACAGAACACCAGGCCACCAGGGTAGCATTGAAATTTTGGGGTACCAAACCATAACAAGTGTACATACTTATATTTTCAGTGACTCATGATATAGGTCATGAGAATATTTCTCTAAATAATTTCATCATTCACACCACAGCATGGCCAAAAAAACTGAACTCTTTTCGTTTCAACACTCATTTGTTGGCATCATTGAAGAAACGATACTTTTCAGGCAGGGACTTTGCATGGTGCTTATATTCCTCCTTCGAGAAAAGTGATATAAGCATGGAAGTAGTGGAAGCCTCAAGTGAGAAGTTCTTCTCATCAAGCTTGGAGAGGAAAGCCCCGGCCTGCTTATGTCACCTATATGAAACAACCTCCTAACTAGAGCATTTAACATACTACCTCTGTCGTGAAAAGAATGCAACTATGGTATGCGTGCCAGTTAAAGTGCTTCACGTTTGACCAGATTTCTAGTAAATGGTATTTATATTTATGGCTCCAAATTAATTTATTATGAAAATACATTTCGTAATTAATCTAATGATGTTTATTTGATATAATAAATATTTATACTTTTTTATCTATAATTGATCAAACTTGATATACAAAACCATGACACTGTTCCAAAATTGCATTCTTTTGGGGACGGAGGGAGTACATGAGTTTGGAGCAGTACCACTCTTTTCCATTGCTGAAAACAGACCACCAAACTCCTCTAGTGATCCTTCTTCTATGAGATTTTCTGCTATTAAGCGGTAGGTCACAACATCCGGAACCAAACCATTAGCAGGGATAGCAACGAACAAATCCATGGCATCTTCCTTTCTGCCACCTTTGAACAAAACATCAATCATGATGTTGAAAGTAATAATATAATATCAAGTTGAAGATCCTTAGAAGACAAGCTCTGAAACACATTGAATGCTTCATCAACACAATTGTTTTTGCAAAGCCCGTGTAGAATTATGCTGTATGTGTAAATGGACCACTGTTTTCCACTTTTAATCATATTGAGGTACAGTTCCTTTGCTTCATAAAATCTCCCTGTCCGAAACAAACCATATAGTATAGTATTGTAAGTCACAACTCCCTTCTCCATCATTTCTCGGAAAAGACAATATGCACTGTCCATCCTACCAGCTTTACAGTAGCCATGAAACAATGAACTATAGGAAACAATGTCAGGTTTCAACCCAAGTGAGACCATACCATTCAAACATAAGATGTCAAATGTCATCTACCTGTGAAGCATGACCAGGAAGCACAGCATAAACATACTGTTAGTCCACTTCCAAGTGGATTCTAAGCGAAGGTCAGTCCATTTTCAAGTAAGACTGTAAGCGTTTGCCAGTCATTTGCAAGTAATTATAAGATCCTGCCAGTTCCTATCCATGGGGTATAAGTAGGGAGCAAAGGGCCTCCTTTAGCAGTAGGTAACTTTACAGTATTATCAGCAGGAGGTTTTGCATGTGAACAATCCAGAAGCTGACCTGTTGGAGAAAAAAAAAAGTAGGACCTCCTGGATACGTGAAGAAAAATTGATTGGCTATAGAAAGATGTCAGAGAACAAAGGAAACTCGTCGTCAAGATCTTAGACATAGATTGTTCCTTAAAGTAAACAAAACCGCACTCGTCTTCATGATCACATTTTGCAGTAGAAAGAACTACTTCTGTAACTTCGCTAAGGCACTCAGACAGTTTTTTTCAGCTACTCTTGGGTAACAGTCTTGGGCAAGTTTTTGACATATAGAGATTTAACCCAAAGACAAAAATGCACAAGAATATACAATATCATGAAAAGAAGAAGCATAAAAGGTACCATTCTCTCATCTGATGCTAAAAAAAAAGCGCACCGTAGAGGCAGATTCACCACCATTCTTAGGATCTACCAAGTTGACAGTAGGAGCATTTATATCTAGTTTGAATTCTGGAGTAGACATCTTCGCTTAGCATACTCCGCCCATGCCTGGTTGTAGTATTCAATAAAGCCATAACCCTTATTGCCATCTGATATTGGTGCCATTCAGAGTTAACCAACTGTAATGATGCACACTAAAGATGTTGAACAATCCTAGCATTTTATCCATACCTTCTTGAGATCGACTTTTAAAACCCCTGACCAACTTTTTCCACTGCATTTTATAAAATCATCCTGTGTTCAATCATAGTGTACATTCGCAATAATAGTGTATCCTTAGCCTGGGAGGAAGAAACTCTTATCTTCTTTCCCTGTTACAAGAACAATAATAACAGGGTCCAGTTAGTATCTAATGGAAAATGCTTCAAGTGTAACCACTCGAGTACAACTCAATTACAACGCAACCACTTGGTCATCATGCAGGGAATTCTCTTGCTAATTACACATTGTTCCTCTTGCAGTGGACAATAAGTACAGAGACATCTCCCGCAACTAACCCAGCTAAGCATTTCAATCCAATGGAAGAATATTAGAGGTGTGCAGACTACAAATTAAGGAGGAAAGTTCTAACAGCATTTCCAAAGAACTGCAGAGATGCGCTATATGCACAGCTGCACTGATGATCAACGCAGCATACGAAAGGCGGATACTATGAGATGAAAAAAAGCGAGGAGTGTCTTGTAGAAATATGTATAGGACTTGCTCCTAACATAGCTTGCTCCTAATATGTATAGGACTTGCTCCTAACATAGCTTGTGTATAGGACTTGCTCCTAATATGTCATTAAGCGGTAGGTCACAACACTTGGAACCAAACCATTAGCAGGGATAGCAGCGAACAAATCCATGGCATCTTCCTTTCTGCCACCTTTGAACAAAGCATCAATCATGATGTTGAAAGTAATAATGTCAAGTTGAAGATCCTTAGACCAGAGGATTTGAAACATTTTGAATGCTTCATCAAAACAATTGTTTTTGGAGAGCCCATTTAGAATTATGTTGTATGTGTAAATGTCCCACTGTTTTCCACTTTTAATTATAGAGGTACAGTTCCTTTGCTTCAGAAAATCTCCCTGTCCGAAACAAACCATGTAGTATAGTATTGTAAGTCACAACTCCAGGTGTAACTCCCTTCCTCAACATTTCTTGGAAAACACAATATACATTGTCTATCCTGCCAGCTTTACAATAGCCATGAAGCAATGTATTATAGGAAACAATGTTAGGTTTCAAGCCAACTGAGACCATACCGTCAAGTAACTTCGCCGCTTCATCCATTCTACCAGCTAAGCAGTGGCCATCTATTAATGTCGTGTATGAGATAACATTAGGCTTCACACCCATGCATACCATCGAGTCAATGAGCCTTTGGGCTTCCATAACCCGCCCTTCTCTACATAAGTTACACAATATTGTGTTGAAGAACACGATGTCAGGGCGAACCATTGATTCAACATTTTGAGAAATAATTCCTCAACCTTCTCCCATTTGTCAACAGTGCAAAGTCCATAAACAAGGGAGGTAAAACAACAATGCCAGGAGTCACTCCTTCATTTATCATCTGATTCAAATGGAGCACAACATCATCCACTCTTCCCATCTTGCAAAGTGCATCTATTAATGTTGCATAACTGACGACATCTGGATTCAAACCTTGCTGCTTCATTTTGATAAATATATGCATCACCTCATCTATCATTGCCCTTTTAGCATATGCACAGATCACAGTGTTGAAGATGTAATGATTAGGTGAAATACCATTTGCTACCATCAAATTCAGGAGATCATGCATTTCAGAAAGAGCTCCTTTGTTACCATATCCATGAAGCATAATGCCATAGGTAGTTACATTAGGTTTTATACCCTTCCTAATCATAGAATCAAAAATTTTTCTAGCTTCATTGCAATTTCCATTCTTACAGAGATATTCCAGAAGCACACCATAAGTAAAACTATCTAGCTCAAGACCATGTGCAGACATTTCTTTCAACTTTCGAACCACCTCTTCCCACTATCCTGTAGAGAGGTATCCATGGATCAGACAATTATATGTCTCATTGTCTGGCTTAACACTGAGTCACCAGGTCGTGGGTTCGAAGCAGCCTCTCCGCAGATTTTGCGGGGGGAAGACTTGCCTCGGTTTTTCCCTTCCCCAGACCCCACTCATGTGGGAGCCTCCGGCACTAGGTCTGCCCCCCCTTTATTGTCTGGCTTAACACCTTTATCAACCATTTGCTGGAAGACGCCCTCGGCCCTGTCAACCATTTCAGCTTTGCACATGCCATCAATTACTGTGTTGTATGTCACAACATTCGGTGAAACACCCATTTCAACGAACAGGCTGCAAGCTTTATCCACCTGACCTTCACTAAAGAAACCCTTAATGACGGTGGGGTATGACACCACATCTGGTGGGCAGCTACTACCTTGACCATCAGACATCATGTGGAGCAGCTCAAGTGCCTCCTCGGCTCTCTTTTCATCACAGAAACCCTTGAGAAGTGTGTTGTATGAAACTACATCCGGTGTGCATCCAACTTCGGGCATTCGTCGGAGCAATAGGTCCATGGCCTCACCCACCCTCTTGGCGTCACAGAGGCCCTTGAGCAGTTGATTGATGACTATGTCATCCACCCTCCAGCCCGTCTTGAGGATAAGGACAAAGGCGGCGAAGCCATGCTCCAGGTGGCCCATGCGGCAGAAGTAGCCAATGAGGATGCTGTAGGTGCAAAGGTTGGGAGCCACCTTGATGGAGCAGTCACGTACCATCCGGTTGAAGAGGGAGACGACGAGCTCTGACTCTGAGGTGAAGGAGGAGCGCCGGCCCGAGGCACGAGACACAGCGGTGAGGAGCTGGTTGAAGGCGGTAACCGAGGCAGCCCTGGCGTGAGGATGCAATTCGTCGAACAGCTTGAGCGCGTCGTCGAGGCGGAGGCTTCCCGAGCGGGCGCGGCCGGCGATGACACGCTCCAGCTCTAAGCATCGGTCCTGCGCGGCGCCCACGCAGCGGCGCATGCCGACGGAGCGCGGCTAATGGGGCTAGTGGCCCGGCGAGGAGAGGCACAGGCGGGGCGGCCGGCGCTGCGTCCGCCTGCGGATCCGTGAAGCGAGCAAAGCAATCACGTGAGCTGGGCGGGGCCGCGTGGCGTGTGCCGTGGCCTGGGGTGTGTGAGGGCAGCTGGTGGGCGGCGGCGGTGGGCGCAGGTGCTGCTGGGATCTATAGCTACGGGCCTGTTCCGAGGAGCTGCTGGCCTGCTGCTGTAGTTGCGGACTCCACAGCACAGCAACAGCAAAAGTATTGTATACCCCTCCATCCGTGCGTCTCGAGAGGGAACGAAAATCTTGTTTTCGGACGAGTAGTCAACTAATTATAGCACTATAAAGTGCTAATGCCATGATTTTATCTTAGGGATCCGCATAAAAACAATCAATGATTTTTTTTCATAGTTTAACTTTTACACAATTGTATTTGAGCATGTTTACAATCTGAGAAACATTTTTGCATAAGAAGGCATAGTAAAGTTATTTCTCGTATTAACCATCTAAGTTACATTCTGCCTAAGTCTTTAATCATGACTTAGAGATTTTTAGGGAAGCTGTCAAAACATTTATTTGCACGGCTCTTTAAAATATCCACCAAGAATTCCATCCTCGGTGAAGTTGATAGCTGTACATGGCAGATAATAAGCTAAATTATTAATTTCCTCGTCGCAATGGCAGCGGCGATCCTGGTGCTGCAGGTCGGGCATCCAGCAGGCGCCCGTCTACACCATAAATCAAGTAGTGTAGTTCTAAAAATTATGGACCAGTCTAAAAATCGTTTTTCAGTAGTGTATAATGATTAGATTAGTATTAGCAATTGTTTATAGCTAAACTCTAAGATAAATAATAGTATATTACCCGTACTAACGCTACGGACCATATTTTCGAATGTCCGAGATTTCAAGCAAAAATATAATTATTCTTGAGATTAATACACTGGAGATGTTCGTTGATGGCTTGATGTTGCATTGTTAACAAACAATAATCTGAGTATTGCTTCTTTTCAATTTATTTATGAAGTAAAAGAGATTGGTTGCACCTTAAATTGTATGGAGGTCATAGCTGATGTAATCTTCAACTTCTTTCCATTTGAAAGCAATTTGCTGGTATTTCTAGACAGGAATAACCCCTGAAATTTTTGAAAAATCAAAACATTTGGAGGGACGATTGTTGAAAGTGAGATGAAGATGAGCACATACTAAATCAGGGAAGAAGTACATCACATACCATGCAGGCTTACCAAAGTTTTTATTTTGGAGATGCAATCCATCTGATTCCCAAGGATAATGACTGAACTCCAAACCTGAGTAGGTCAGATAGAACGAAGGATTAAGGATAAGTGTATCACAATCACAATATACATAAATTGATTGATGTAAAAGAAATGCACTGCATCCTTTTCAAATAGGAAACTCTAGGAAGCACTGCATCAGCATATATTCATTCAATAACCACTGCCATAAAATCGTGCACCAAAATATGACACCCGAAAAAGGGCGAGCAGAGAAGCACATCTTAGCTAGATAACAACAGTGTGGCCCTCTACTCAAAGCAACCAACAAAATCCATTCTAAAGAAATGACAAAAGCGTGCAGTGCAATTGGACAGGCTAGGGAAAATAAACTTGTGAAATTTCATGCCAGTGCAACAGTACTAATCCTATATGCAAGAAAGTACCAAAAACTCAAATAGTATTATCCTGTAGGGGATTTAGATTGGCAATGTTTTTTTTCTTTTCCATCTAGTAAAACTCAAATATAATTAATCTTTAGTCTCCCTTCTCATTGAATTGATTAGGCAGAGCTCCTGCCCTAAGTCTGAAAACATAAATTATTCTTTGCCTAATTTTTTAAAAACCATAAATCTTGGCACCTGGAAAAATATAATTTGGTGATGTAGCATTCAATGATTTTGATAGCAAATGGCTCGACACTACATCTATCAGAGGCAGAAAAGGAGCTCCTAAAACGACGTCAAACAAAGAACAGAGGATGAGGAAGCCCTACTGCTCTCCATGTCAGCAATGGCTTAATAATTGAATATTATAAGGGATCTAAATTTGGCTTGCGTCATTTAAGGACGCACATTAGAAAACCTACACCAAACATTATACTCTTAAACTAAAATATGTGTAACTCTCGCATATGGATGAAGAATGGAAAATAAAATACTGGCTCCACTGTCCATTGTGCTATGTTGAAGTCCTAGCTCTTTCACTGTTACCATCTTGCACATAGAGAAGAGAAAAGAATACTCACTGCCATGTCCTAGTAATTTGTGAACACAGTAAACCCTGTAAACCCAATCTGTGCAGAGCTTCCTCCACATGAGCTTTGTCAAAATTTGTGAATACCTACAGTAACCAAATATAGGTTGATACAAATGCTCTCCGTGACCATTTTTTCAAACATATCATTTCAGAATACAGCAAGCAAATAGAAAAAACTGGTTGCTTTTCATACTATTTTTCTCTGTAGAATTGAAAGTAGGAGGGTCCTCAAATCAGGGCCAGGCCTCAGATTGTGATATGGCATGGTACCATGAACAGTTGCGTGAAACTCATCATTATCAAATTCGTAGTCTAATGATTGACAACCTATGACAGAAACATGGAAGTGACGAAATATGGTAATCCTCTCTGTTGTTGATAGGGTCCCGTCATAGCTATACCTCTGATTTTGCAAAATTCGTCATATTCAATATATTTGATGTACTGATGCATGGGTATACTGACCTTGAGAAGCATCCTAGAAATGCATATTAGATTGTAACTAATTCCCCGGTGATGACACCTGAAAGGGCAAAGTATAATATCATTAGTTTATCAATGCAGATTAGATAACTGGATCACATCTGAAAGGGCATCATTAGAACATTAGCACTTCATCAATGCATATTATAGACTATAGGCGCACGGCAATTTGCTGAAGAGTCAGTTCTCTGTTTTCCCTGAAACAGAAATATAAGCTCTGGTATCCAGCTACATTTGGTGAAGGAAGCCGAGCTTGAAGTAACTTTTAAAAGAGCGGACCAGACATTGTACAATCATGGGATGGAATTTGGCAAACTGGTTATAGATACAAGGAGTGTGTGGTCAAAGTGCCACGAGCATCCACTCACAAATGTAACACAATTTCTTTTTGGAGCTTAAATTGACAAGAATCAAAGAATTCTGTTGTTGCCTGGTACCTTGGTGCAGATGCATTGCTTGACCATGAGTGCGCCATTCAACTCTGCCATTTGTCGAACATCTTCCGGGCTTAAAAAAGGACGCTTTCCAACATCTCCAAGGGGTACAAATCCATGGCAGAACACAAAGCCTATTGGATTAGGAACCAGTATTGGATTATGAATCAGAAGGGGCTCAGGGAAGGGAGAGGGAATAACCTGCAGGTGGCGGAGCACAAAGATCCAGTGCAGTGCCGGTCCTAAGATTTCGAGGGCCCTCTGGCAAACTTGTCGCGACGGCCTCTCTCGACAAATGTTTCTTAGGTAACATTATAAAATTCTAACACCTGACCTAAATTATAAAAAAAACATAACTATATGAGTACAAAGTACTAGACAAAAATTGAATAAGGAAAAAAACTAGGGCCTAGACAATTTGGATATGAACTTATTCAGAACCAAGATTCACAAATCACAAAAGGGCAGAAGGCAATAACCAAGATCAGATGTCGTCGTCTTCGTCGAGCCCTACTTCAGCTGCCTGGTCGCCGCCGTCGTCTGGAACGCCATCGTCTGGCTTCTAGAAGACTAGAACTCGAGCATCGGTGTCTCGGTGATCTGCACTGGTGATCGCGTGGTGAACTGGTGATCGGCGCTGCGTCTCTCGCAGTCTCCAGTCTCGCCAGAAGTCCGGAAGTCACGACTCGCGATCGCTATGTGCGCGTGTGTGGGTGTTGGCGGCTCGGCTCCTTGCCTCCCGGAAAGAAAGAGGCCGACGACTCCTTTTGCTGATGGGCCGCTGTATCTTCTCATTAATCTTAAATCCTAATGGACTATAGCTAAAGGGTATAGAGTATTATATACTTGGGCTTGGGCCCCCATCCTGCGAGGGCCCTCGGCCGTCGCACCTCCTGCCCACCCCTTAGGGCCGGCACTGATCCAGTGAGGTCGTGAGGGCACCACCGCGCAGCACGGAGCGGGCCGGCGAGTGCGGCTCCAAGCAACTTGGCGAGGACCGCCGCCGCGTGGCCTGGGTCAGGGCTTCGAGCTCGACTCCGGCAGCCTGGCGAGGGCCACCGTCGTGCGGCCTGGGGCAGGGCGTCGAGCGCAGCTCCGCGCGGCCTGGCGAGGGCCACCGCCGTGCGTCCTGGAGCGGGGCGTCGAGGGCGACGAGTCCTGCCGTCCTGGGGCCCGGCGAACAGTGCGTCCCGCGAGTCATGCCGTCCTGTGACCCGCGGTCCTGGCCCCCGCATGTCTCCGCGTCTCCGCGTGTCCTCGAGCTCCGCCGCGGCCCCGTCGCCTCCGCGCACGCCTGCGTGACCTTGCGCCTGTGCGGCCTGCGCCTGTACGCGTGGCCCCGTGGCTCTGCGCCCGCCTGCGTGACCAGGCAGCAGCGGCCGGCGGAGGCGCGGCCGTCAGGGCGCACGTGACGGCGGCGGCGGCAGCAGCCTCCTGTGCTGCCGCGGCCGAAGACGACGACACCTCCCCGGAGGCTGGCGGCTGCCCCGCGCTGCGGCTTCCTCCTCCCCTCCGCGAAGGGCGTGGGCGCGTACAGGCACCGCGACTTCCTCCTCCTCTCCACGAAGGGTGTGGGCGTGGGTGCGGGCGATCGGAATGTTTCAACGTCGAACGGCGCGGCGGCGGCCCGGAAGGTTTTGAACGTGTTTTTTTTATTCGGTGATGATTGGCTTCGAGCGTTAAATCGCAGTCGCGGCGGGGCGCGGCGTGCGAGGAGGGCGCAGGGGTGAGAAGCTTGGCATCTCACATCTAATCGTGGTCATCGGATTTGGTTTAGATGTCTTATTAGTTCTCGATTTTAATGCAGATGAATTACTGTGTGTATTTTTCTGGGTGCATAATGGTTGAAGGCTCTCAGCGGGGGATTTTTTTTCTAGAGATATAGTATAATTTTAATTAGTCCATTATACTAGAGATTCTAGATTTATATAATAAAAAATAGATTAGGTAAAGACGCACGCACATCCGATCCAGCCGTCCTTCTGCAATCGTAGGTAAAGACTTCTCAATCTTCGCGATTCCTCTCCTCTTCTTCGCAACCCCATTCCCCAAACACGCCCGCAGCCCGTGCCCGCTCGACCAGCTCCGCCCCCGCATGCCATTCCGCCGCCGTCGGGGTCACTCGCCCCCGCGCCGGCTGAGACCCTCCCGCGCGGACGACCCGCCGCCTCCAGCTTGGCTGCTTAATAGTTTATTTGATTGCTGTAGAAAGTAGTAGGGCGTAGGATCTGTCATTCAAGTGCCTGGATATTCTGCATTTTTTTTATCGTAGTAATCGACTGAAACCTGGCACTGACGTGGGGTTACAAGTTTTTTCGACCTTGAAAATAAAGATGATCTAAAAGGGCTGATGCTAATGCCAAAATAGTACATATTGAATATGCAATCTTTTGCGGATTGCCCAAAATTATTTGATGTGCGTGTTCTTATATGCTTTGTGAACCAACCGTGATGGTTCAGTAAAAACAAATTGATTGCAAGCAACTTGTTCTTTGTTTTTCATCATGGGTTTAGCATGCAACTTGGTCTATACTCCTGTTGCTGTTTTTCAGTCTTCTTTCTTTGTGTAACTTTGTCTTTGTTTCTCTGTAATTTTTGACTATCACCTCTACTGAAATGAAAAAAAGCAGAGCACCTGCTGTTTATGCTAATACATAAATAAATTGATAGTGGTGATGGACCTTACATTCCATGGTTTATAATCTGAAAATTTAGTGTTTATGCTATAAACCTCGCCATACCTTGATTCTATTCCGTCCTCCGCCACTAGCTAGGCGGCTTAGTGTGACCTGTGATGGTGTTCTGTTGATGCGCTGCACTTGATGTGGGCAACGAAAGAGCAAGTTTCGACATTCTGCTCTGATGCGTCAGGTTTTCCATTTTCTACTGGAATCATTTCTAGCTTAGATATCTGGACATGTAAGATATCTGGAAAATCTAATTTAACTTTTGAAGAAGCTTTGGTATCTGAGCATAAAGCGATGGAGAAGGCTCAAAATTTGCCAACTGAGCTAATGGCTCATGTCCTTCCTGAGGTGCACAATGACAGAGCTGCGGATTTGTGCAGCAAAAATTGTGCTTGCGTTCCTAAGGTCATGCTGCAGCTCGGTCTCTCTAGCAGCAGCTCAATGGCAGTCGATCACAGGTACAACAGCAGGTGTCGAACAGCTCGATATTATTTTCCTCTCAGTTTGCGCAGGTAAGCAATATAGGAGCCTTGACCTTTCATTTCTCAGTTTGGCTAGTAGCAGTAGCTTCTTGGTGTAAGCATCAAACCAAGCTGATGAACTCAAGTAAAGTTCAGTGAACATCTTGAATTTGGGAAGTGTCACTTTCAGTAAATAGTGAAGTAATCATTGCTCTGAGCTTTTAATCATCCTATTAATCATTTTCTTTTGGCTTGTAATTGCTTCCAGCATGTTGCTTATATGTATGCTATTAGCTTCTGTTCTTTGCAAATTTCAATACTCTGTCAGTAGCTATCCCTGAAGGTTGTTCCATTCTATTCTTGGTTAACTTTTTTCAGATCAACTGCTTTTTTATTTAATCCAGTTTTACTAGCTGTTTGATAGCTAGTAAGCTTTTGATATTGTGTTGACAGCAGCAGCAACAACAACTCATGCCCAGTATTTCGATATTGTTGAATTAACAAAGGAGCAGATAGAGATGAAGATGATGATGCAGCAAATGGCATGCAAGCAGAGGGTCTTTCAAATGGTGATTTTTAGTTTCCTGTATTAATCCTTTTAGATAAACTATCTATGTTTTAGAAAGCCTGTGATGAAAATAAGCTGGTAGATTTATGCCTCTGGCTATTTGTGATGTACTGATAGCTGATAGATTTTGGGTACTCAACATTTAGAGTGATGAACTGATATATCTCAGTAATTCTGCACTGGTGAATTGGCACTATAGTTTTTAAGTTCCTGATAGCTCACAGGGATAGTTCTTCATACAATGCCTAGAGGCAGAGGTTTCAAGGAGTGTGTGCGCCAGCGTCCAATGGCAGGAACAAGGTATGATTACACACACGCAAAAGAAAAACAGAACCATTTTATTAGGCAATTGAAGTGTCATTTGTTAGGCAATTTAAGTGTCATTTGTTAGGCAACAATGTGCTCTTAAATAGGCAATTTAGCCTTATGTTGCAGATTTGCAGGCAGGCTGCATTTTAGAACAGGTTCAACCTTAATGTTTCAATTTGTTAAATAATTATGAGTGAGTTTTGTAATGTTTTCTTGTAATTAATGCTTATGCTGCAACATTAAAAAAACATTATGTTGTATAAGTGCTGAAAATGCTCGTTGCGCTCTAGAATGTGTGTATGTGCCATAGCAGCCCACTTTGAAACATTACCTCAGCTTTTTGACACAAAACTAGTTTTTTTGTCATCATCACCTTGTCTCTATTCGATATGTTTTTTTTTTTTTGCAAATGAACCGGGGGTGTGGGTGTGGGTGTGGGTGGGGCTATGGGTTGCAAATGAACATAGACACTATACTTGCTTTTTCAGAATACATAAATTGCCTATTTAGGAAGACATTATTGCCTAATGAATGACACTTAAATTGCCTAAGAAAATGCAATCCACTACATCATTACCAGCAGCAACCTGCTCATCACCAATAGAGACTCCAGGAACATCCCCTAACACTTTTTAGGTACTTCTTTTCAGTTGCTACATCTTGCTAATACACATGTATTTTAAACAGTTCAATGCACTGTTTTGTTACACATATATTTCTTTATAGGAATAGTCGTCTGTTTGTTTGTGTTGGGCTTCATCAATTGAGATTAGTGGTATGCCCCTGGGCTTTATCAATTGAACAAGATCATTCCTCTGCAGTCTGTGTTGCCTTCCAACTGTTTGGAATGGTTAATCAGTGTCCTCTGCGCCTCCTCCTTGCCAGATGTTGGGCAAAGCTAAGGCGGGCGGAGCCACGTTCCGGGTGGAGCTGCAGCTGCAAGCAGCGGGGTGATCTCCACCAGCGAGCATCAACATCCATGGTCAAGCGAAAAGGCGGATGACAGCACACGAAGGTGAGCAATCCGGTGTCACCTATTTTTCCTAGCAGCCCCATGTTAGCACCTTCGCATTTTCTTAGGCAATTTAAGTGTCATTTGTTAGGCAACAATGTGCACCTGGATAGGTAATTTAGCCTTTTCTTACTAGTCAAAAAGGCCATCCGACTAGGACCACTAATCGTAGTCGCGATTAGTTGGACGACTTGATAATAGTGACAATGAGACAGAGAAGCCCATATACAACTATGAACTTGTTAATATTGGTGTTCTAATCCAGTCTAACAAGTTAGTAGTTTTTCTCCTCTAACTAATGTTACCTTTCTACATAGAGCCAGATTTGTTTATATGCACTGAGTTCTATAATGGCTTAATTAATAGTACTTTTTTTTTGGTTCCTGGTGCAACTTCTTTTGATCTTTACATGTGTTTTTTTGTCCCCAAAACTGACTTTTCTCATCATTACATGTGTTTTCTCTTTGCTTGTACTACAGTTATCTGATTATAGCCTTTTTTGTCACTCCAGTGCAGGTCATGTGTAGGAAGCAAATATCAAGTATTTAGCAGGGAAGCTTATGTGACTGCAGTATTTTTTCCTGTGCTATTCTAATTTGCCCCACTTTCTGATTGTGCAATTCGAAGATGTGTGATGTACTGATGTGATGTTCTTTGTGCAGACTTGCCTGATGATGCCTAATGTACTGAATGATACCTAATGTGCTGTTCTGATGCATAGGTTTTCACGACAAAATGTAATTTTTTTGCCAGGGGATAATGAATGATGCGGCAGCTGGAGATATTTGTGCAATAGCATAACATGAACTATAAGGAATTGTAGATTAGGTTGACCGTTGACACTTTTGTACAAAAAGTATATATTTTGAGATCCTTAAGCATTGTTACGCAATTTCTTTTGCTTCCCTTTTCAATATGTGTGTGTGCATTACCAATGAACTTGGCTTGTTAGCGTAACAGTGTTCAGGGCCCAGCAACTTAATTCAATTTTTTATTAAGCGGGAGGGCGTAGGAAGTTTCAGCAGACGAGATGGCACACACAGTGCGGGGAAACTGTGAGGGGGCAGTTGGCTAGCGTTGAGTGGAAGCAACTTTTACCGTAAAAGGAAAAAACTAATTCGGTGGGAATTTTATTTCCTAAAATGGACTGTGCGTGCGGGGAACCAACAGCATGGCCGGCCGTGCATTAGCCGCTTCCAATAAATTAAATTAATAGAAACTTTAAATGAATTTATTACGAAAATATATTCTAGAATTAATCTAATGATACTATTTCTTAAACATCACAAATATTAGTATTTTTATATATTCAATTCAATTTGGGATTTTTTCCACCACATAAGCGGAGGGCGTACAGAGAGACCTCTTATCTCCTGCGTGGGGATTTTTTACATATGAGCTCTGGACTTCTTCAGTATTCAGAGTTGAATGTTTACAGTTCAGTATTCAGAGTTCAGCCTTGTTCATTTGATCACTTTTACCACCTCAACTTCACTTGCTGCTGCTAGTTGATCACAAATCCAACCCTGCCATTAAGCATCGTTACTTGCTTGGCATTCACTTTCAACTTACAAATCTTCAGCTCAGCTTTCAAAGAAAAAAAAAATCTTCAGTTCGCATGTTAAATTAGAGAGGGGTGATCAGATCGGTGTTACCAAAGCATCTTCTTATAGATGCAGCATTAGCTGATACCCAGCATGGTACTGCACACAGAAATATAAGGTTCTAGTAACTTCTAAGCACTGACAGCAACATTTGAAAGCATCAATATGGACACTGTTAGACCCTTCGGCTGTTGCTGCTATTGCTAGCACGGTCATTTCCCCTGTTCCTCTTTCCACTGAAGCTGCATCTACCACTGCTGCTGTAGACTACCATGCTGTGGCCGGAGGCGAAGTCACAGGCACAGGCTGCTGCCCTGCAGGCTGTCGTCTGCCAAAGACCAAGGAAAAATCTGAATAAACAGTGGAAATGATTGACACTGCCACAGCTCAAATGGCTGCTCTTAAGATTTAAGATGAGGAAACAAAAAAATAGTGATGAAAGATAACGATCTCATGTCACCACACTATTGGACCATGGAAAAATTCATAAAACAACTTCCTTCTTCAACAGAGATGATCTTTTCATTGAATACACAGACCGTGTCTGTTTTCAGATTTAAGAGATGTAAATAATAAACAAAATTACATGCATTTTATGATTTTAACACAGAGGCAAGATTTTTCACAGGCGTGCCACACTTTTATATTTCTCGGTCACTACTTTTATCGTGCACATACTGAATAGAGGAGGTTATGGGCACACTAATGAAGCCATTTCTTCTCTGTAAGATAATGTATGAACAAGAGACCACCATTTGCTTCATCATCAACAGGTTTACAAGACAAACAATGGAATCCAGAATGTAGTTGGTGCTGGACTCTAATTAGTTCATCAATGGAATGCATCCGAATGCTAGCCCTGGCATGTTCGCGAAAAAAAGGAATGCATCCTATATGAGTTTTCTAGAAGAATACTTAGAATAGATCAGAATACTTACACATATACTAGATGGCCATCGGGTAGAACCATTGGGATCATTGTTAACTTGGTGGAGCAGCAGCAGCAGAAAACAACATTGCCTGCACAAGTGCAAGAGTGTCCTGTCCCAAAACAAGATATACAAGAGTAAGAACTATACCATCCTCCTGTACTGGGCCAATGCGAGCTGTGTTTTTCAGTGTGGTTTTTGTATTTTGCTCTCTTTTTTTCATATTCTTAAAATAATTGCGTCAACTCTACTGCTTATTTCAAACACACACACACATTTGGGCCGGTTTGAAACATAAGATGTCAAATGTCATCTACCGGTGAAGCATGACCAGGAAGCACACCATAAACATCTGTGTTACTGTAAGCGTTTGCCAGTCATTTGCAAGTAATTATAAGATCCTGCCAGTTCCTATCCAAGTGGGCCAGTGGGGTATAAGTAGGGAGCAAAGGGCCTCCTTTTTAGCGGTAGGTAACTTTACAGTATTATCAGCAGGTGGTTTTGCATGTGAACAATCCAGAAGCTCACCTGTTGGAGAAAAATTGACTGGCTACAGAAAGATGTCAGAGAACGAAGGAAACTCGTCATCAGGATCTTGGACATGGACTGTCCCTTAAAGTAAACAAAACAGCACCCATCTTCATGACCACATTTTGCAGGAGAAAGAACGACTTCTGGAATTTGGCACTCAGACAGCCTTTTCAGCTGTTCTTAACAGTCTTGGGCAGTTTTTTGACATATAGAGATTTAACACGAAGACAAAAATGCACATCCATACACTTATACACAATATCATGAAAGAAGAAACATAAAAGGTACCATTCTGTCATATGATGCTAAAAAAAACCTGCGCAATAGATGCAGATTCACCACCATTCTTTGGATCTGCCTAACTGACAGTAGGAGCATTTATATCTATTTTGAATTCTGGAGTAGACATCTTCTGCTTTGCATATTCTACGCATGCCTGCTTGTAGTATTCGATAAAGCCATAACCCTTATTGTCATCTGAAATTGGTGCCATTCAGATTAAACCAACTGTAATGAATGCACACTAAAGGTGGTGAACAATCTACTATTTTATCCATACCTTCTAGAGACTTTTAAACTCCTGAGCCAACTTCTTCCACTGTATTTTTTAAATCACCCAGTGTCCAAATGATAGTGTACATTTGCAATAATAGTGTCTCCTTATCCTAGGAGGAAGAAACTCTTATCTTCTTTCCCTGTTACAAGAACAATAATAATAGGGTCCAGTTAGTATCTAATGGGAAATGCTTAAAGTGCAACCATTTGATTACAAGAACCCGGGAGGGTAGGGTTCCTTCACAAATTATGCAATAAATGCATCTGATTGCTGCTGTCAAACTAACTAGGACTGCGCACACGATTATTTTACCTGTAGACAAACCTCATGCTGAAGTGCACTAACAAGAGAACATTTCTCTAGAAGAATACCACAGAGCATGGCCAAGAAAGTTAGAGCACAAGACAGAATAGTCACTCCAACAAATTTACATGTCACATAAAGATGATCAGCACAGTTGAAAACTGAACTCATTTTTTCTTCAACACTCATTTGCTGGCATCACTGAAGAAATGATACTTTTCAGGCAGGGACTTTGCATAGTGCTGATATTCCTCCCTCGAAAAAATTGATATAAGCATGGAAGTAGTGGAAGCCTCAAGTGATAAGTTCTTCTCATCAAGCTTGGAGAGGTAAGCCCCAGCCCTGCTTATGTCACCTCTACGCAACAACCTCCTAGCTAGAGCATTTAACATTCGTGAGTTTGGAGCAGTACCACTTTTTTCCATTGCTGAAAACAGACCATCAAACTCCTCTAGCGACCCTTCTTCTATGAGATTTTCAGCTATTAAGCGGTAGGTCACAACATCCGGAACCAAACCATTAGCAGGGATAGCAGCAAACAAATGCATGGCATCTTCCTTTCTGCCGCCTTTGAACAAAGCATCAATCATGATGTTGAAAGTAATAATGTCAAGTTCAAGATCCTTAGAACACACTGCTCCGAAACATTTTGAATGCTTCATCAACACAATTGTTTTTGCAAAGCCCATTTAGAATTATGCTGTATGTGCGAATGGACCACTGTTTTCCACTTTTAATCATATTGAGGTACAGTTCCTTTGCTTCATAAAATCTTCTAGTCCGAAACAAACCATGCAGCATAGTATTGTAAGTCACAACTCCAGGCATAACTCCCTTCCTCAACATTTCTCGGAAAAGACAATATGCATTGTCTATCCTGCCAACTTTACAATAGCCATTAAGCAATGTATCATAAGAAAAAATGTCAGGTTTCAAGCCAACTGAGGCCATACTATCAAGTAGCTGTGACGCTTCATCAATTCTATTGGCTAAACAGTGGCCATCTATTAATGTGTTGTATGAGATAACATCAGGCTTGACACCCATGCATACCATCGAGTCAGTGAGCCTCCGGGCTTCCATAACCCGTCCTTCTCTGCATAAGTTACACAATATTGTGTTGAAGAAAACGATGTTAGGGCGAATTCTTTGATTCAACATTTTGAGAAATAATTCCTCAACCTTCTCCCATTTGTCAACAGTGCAAAGTCCATAAACAAGGGAGGTAAAAACTACAATGCTAGGAGTCACTCCTTCATTGATCATCTGATTGAATTGGAGCAAAGCATCATCCACTCTTCCCAACTTGCAAAGTGCATCTATTAATGTTGCATAACTGACGACATCTGGATTCAAACCTTGCTGCTTCATTTTGATAAATATATGCATCACCTCATCTATCATTGCCCTTTTAGCATATGCAGAGATCACAGTGTTAAAGATGTAATGATCAGGTGAAATACCATTTGCTACCATCAAACTCAGGAGATCATGCATTTCAGAAAGAGCTCCTTTGTTACCATATCCATGAAGCATAATGGCATAGATAGTAACATTAGGTTTTATGCCCTTCCTAATCATAGAATCAAAAAAATTTCGAGCTTCACTGCAATTTCCATTCTTGCATAGATAGTCCAGAAGCAAACCATAAGTAAAATCATTTGGCTCAATACCACGTGCAGACATTTCTTTAAACCTCCGAACCACCTCTTCCCATTGTCCTGTAAAAAGATGTCCACGGATCAGACAAGTGTACGTCCTAATGTTTGGCTTGACACCTTTATCGATCATCTGCTGAAGGACAACCTCGGCCCTATCAACCGCTTGAGTTTTGCACAGGCCGTCAATGATTGTATTGTATGTCACAATATTCGGTGAAATACCTGCATTTCAAGGAATAGGCTGTAAGTTTTTATCCACCTGACCATCAACCATCAGCCATCATGACGGTGTTGTATATGACACCACATCTAGTGAGCAGATACTACCTTGACCATCAGCCATCATGTGGAGCAGCTCAAGTGCCTCCTCCACTCTCTTTTCATCGCAGAAACCCTTGAGGAGTGTGTTATATGAAACTACACCAGGCGCGCATCCAACTTCCGGCATTCGTCGGAGCAATAGGTCCATGGCCTCACCCACCCTCCTGGCGTCACAGAGGCCCTTGAGCAGTTGATTGATGACTATGTCATTCACCCTCCAGCCCGTCTTAAGGATGAGGCCAAAGGCGGCAAAAGCCATGCTCTAGGCGGCCCATGCGGCAGACGCAGCCAATGAGGATGCTGTAGGTGCACCTGTCGGGAGCCACCTTATCAGAGCATTCACGGACCATCCGGTTGAAGAGGGAGACGACGAGCTCTGACTCTGAGGTGGAGGAGGAGCGCCGGTCCGAGGCACGAGACACGGCGTTGAGGAGCTGGTTGAAGGCGGTAACCGACGCGGGCCTGGCGTGGGAAAGCAATTCATCAAACAGCTTGAGCGCGTCATCGAGGCAGAGGCTTCTCGAGTGGGTGCGGTCGGCGATGACGAGCTCCAGCTCCATGCACCGGTCGTAGGCGGCGCCCACGTGGCGGCGCATGCTGACAGGGCGCGGCTGACGGGGCTAGTGGCCTGGCGAGGAGAGGCACGGGGCGGGCGGCTGGCGCTGCGTCCACCTTGTTGGCCCAGCTCACAAGAACACAAGCTCTAGCACTCACGTAATATTTTGCGCTCAGAAGAAGAAGCTCATGGACACAAGAACTAGAGACAGGAATTTTTTTTTGGCACTGCACACCAGCGCACCAACACAGGAATTTTTCTTCTCACTTCACAGCCCACTCACAGACCCAGTCATCCCCTACATTCAGATTCAGGCCACTACTCGTCTACTCCTCCCATGCAGATGCAGAGCACTACTAGCAATTTGACTCGGTCAGGCTGATCCACTCTTCACGCACAAGCCCACGACTCCGGTTCACTTGGCCGCACCTCCAACTCCGAGCCGCCTGGTCCATGTCCATCTGGCTTCCTGCATGCAATGCAAGCACCTACATGCAGATCACCGGACGCCAATCTCTAGAAGCACGCACTTCGTGCCTTATCCACTCTCTAACGTAGGCAAGGCACAAGCTAACTAGTATTCTGACCACTACAGACTCAAAGAAATAAAACTCAAAGAACAAGATTAACTCTAACACACCTCCGGATCTGAAGCGAGCAGAGCACTCACGGGATATATAAACAGTTATACTTCTTGAATGCTCTGCTCTCGATGAAGTCAGTAATAAATGGATTATAAGCCTCCCGCATGTTTGGCCAGGACACTGTATGTCTCCGTGGCTTATAAGCCTTCCACTAGGAGTGTGTTCTATGTTGTTGTCCCTGTTCATCATATGCAAAGAGAAAAATGTTTGTTAGGAAATTATTTTCATCCAAGTGTGTTCTCTTTGTAGCAGATGAACTCTGTGTTCATCGACCGACTCCGATGCTGCACCGGCAGCCATGGGCAGGAGACGTGGCTTGGGAGATGCGCAAACTGCTCCCACCAGTTCAGACTTCAAGTTCAGTATTCAGAGTAGAGATATTGACAGTTCAATATTCAGAGTTTAGCCTTGTTCATTTGATCACTTTTGCCATCTCCACTTCACTTGCTGCTGCTAGTTTATCACAAATTCAACACTGCCATTAATCACCGTTACTTGCTTGACATTCACTTTCAGTTTACAAATCTTCAGTTCACCTTTCAAAGAAAAAATCTTCAGTTTGCATGCTAAATTAGAGGAGGGTGATAAGGTCGGTGTTACTAAAGCATCTTGTTGTAGACCCAGCATGGTGATGCACACAGAAATATAAGGTTCTATTAACTTCTAAGCACCGACATTGTTAGATCCTTCGGCTGTTGTTGCTATTGCTACCACGGTCATCTCCCCTCTTCTGCTTTTCACCGAAGCTGCATCTACCTCCGCCGCTATTATGCTGTGGCGGAGGGGAAGTCACAGGCACACTGCTCCCATCAGTTCACACTTAAATTCAGTATTCAGAGTTGGATACTTACAGTTCAGTATTCAGAGTTCAGCCTTGTTCATTTGATCACTTTTGCCATCTCCACTTCACTTGCTGCTGCTAGTTGATCACAAATGCAACCCTGCCATTAATCATCGTTACCTGCTTGGCATTCACTTTCAATTTATAAATCTTCAGTTCAGCTTTCAAAGGAAAAAAAAATCTTCAGTTCGCATGTTAAGTTAGAGAAGGGTGATCAGATCGGTGTTACTAAAGCATTTTGCTATAGACCCAGCATGGTGATGCACACAGAAATATAAGGTTCAATTAACTTCTAAGCACCGACATTGTTAGACCCTTCGGCTGTTGTTGCTATTGCTACCACGATCATCTCCCCTCTTCCGCTTTCCACCGAAGCTGCATCTACCACCGCCGCTAGTACGACGACTACCATGCAGTGGCGAAGGCGAAGTCACAGGCATAGGCTGCTGCCCTGCAGGCTGTGGTCTGCCAAAGACCAAGGAAAAACAAGAACAAAAAATGGAATTAACACTGCAACAGCTCAAAGGGCTACTCTTAAGATTCAAGATGAAGAAACAACAACAACAACAACAACAACAACAAAGCCTTTAAGTCCCAAACAAGTTGGGATAGGCTAGAGTTGAAACCCAGCAGAAGCAATAAAGGTTCAGGCACATGAATAGCTGTTTTCCAAGCACTCCTATCTAAGGCTAAGTCTTTAGGTATATTCCATCCTTTCAAGGCTCCTTTTACTGCCTCTACCCAAGTCAATTTCGGTCTTACTCTGCCTCTCTTCACGTTACTATCCTGGCTTAGGATTCCACTACGCATCGGTGCCTCTGGAGGTCTCCGTTGGACATGTCCAAACCATCTCAACTATTGTTGGACAAGCTTTTCTTCAATTGGTGCTACCCCTAATCTATCACGTATATCATCGTTACGAACTCGATCACTTCTTGTATGACCGCAAATCCAACGCAACATACGCATTTCCGCGACACTTATCTGTTGAACATGTCTTTTCGTAGGCCAACATTCTGTACCATACAACATAGCAGGTCTAATCGTCGTCCTATAAAACTTGTCTTTTAGCTTTTGTGGTACCCTTTTGTCACATAGGACACCAGATGCTTAGCGCCACTTCATCCACCCTGCTCTGATTCTATGGCTAACATCTTCATCAATATCCCCGTCTCTCTGTAGCATTGATCATAAATATCAAAAGGTATCCTTCCTAGGCACTACTTAACCTTCCAAACTAACATCTTCCTCCTCCCGAGTAGTAGTGCCAAAGTCACATCTCATATACTCAGCTTTAGTTCTACTGAGTCTAAAACCTTTGGACTCCAAAGTCTCCCGCCATAACTCTAGTTTCTGATTCACTCATGCCCGACTTTCATCAACTAGCACTACATCATCCGCGAAAAGCATACACCAAGGGATGTCCCCTTGTATGTCCCTTGTGACCTCATCCATCACCAAGGCAAACAGAAAAGGGCTCAAAGCTGACCCTTGATGTAGTCATATCCTAATCGGGAAGTCATCCGAGTCTCCATCACTTGTTCGAATACTACTCACAACATTGTTGTACATGTTCTTAATGAGCCCGATGTACTTCGTTGGGACTTTATGTTTGTCCAAAGCCCACCATATAACATTCATTTGTATTTTATCATAAGCCTTCTCCAAGTCAATAAAAACCATGTGTAGGTCCTTCTTTTTCTCCCTATACCGCTCCATAACTTGTCTTATTAAGAAAATGGCTTCCGTGGTTGACCTTCCGGGCATGAAACCAAATTGGTTCAGAGAGACCCGCGGTATTGCTCAAGATGAAGAAACAAAAAAAATGTGATGAAGGATAACGATCTCATGTCACCACACTATTGGACCATAGAAAATTTCATAAAACAACTTCCTTCGTCAGCAAAGATAATCTTTTCATTGAAAATACATAGGACTGTGTCTAATTTCAGATTTAAGAAACATAAAATAATAAATAAAATCACATGGATTTTATGATTTTAACACAGAGAAGACTTTTCACAGGTGTGCCACACTTTTACATTTCTCGGTTACTACTTTTATCATGCACGTACTGAATAGAGGATGTTATGGGTACACTAATGAAGCCATTTCTTCTCTATAAGATAATGTATGAACAAGAGGCCACCATTTGCTTCATCAACAGACTCCCCCGTCAACAGGTTTACAAGACAACAATGGCATCCAGACATAGTAGGTGCTCGAGTCTAATTAGTTCATCGATGGAATGCATCCGATATGAGTTGTCTAGAAGAATACTTAGAATAGATCAGAATACTTACACATATACTAGATGTCCATCGGGTAGAACCATGAGAAAATTTGCTCATTGCCATCAAAATCTATACTGCTTCCCTCATTGCCATAAAAAATAATAGCTTTCCTTATCTACCATCAATTCGTATTTTTTGTTTTCTCAACTGCCATTACCGTGAACAAGAGCCTCATTTTGTTAGTAATCTATTAGACTGGATAGGGAAGACAGTTTTTGAAAGTGCATCTAGCCCTTTAGTGCGTTTTGGATGATTGAATGACAACACGATTAAAGATCTAACGTTTTCTCTAAGTGTGAAACAGAAAATTGGTTATCTCACAGATGCTTATTGAAAGTGTATAAGGCCAAAATGATATGTTGTTGTATAAGCAATCTAGTTCAAGCACAAGACAACAATGCAAATGGAATTCATGCAATGTCTTATTTATTGTGGGATATCAATGATTGATGATAGGTGTTCTATGGAATTCATTGTATGATTCAACACAAGGTGTGACTTGATGGACTTGATGGCTTGAGTTGGTGAAGATAGCGAGGAAAGGCTTCGAGGTACTAAGCAAAGGTGAAGGGCAAGCGATGGCTTGGTGGCCGAAGAACCCAGCTAGGGTGAAGAAGGAAGTACATGCATTTAGTTGACGTACTGATCAAGCTATGAAGGTTATATTGATGTGGAGGATCAAATTTATGTTGGACAAGTTGATGGAAGTGACTTCATTCATTTGGAGTTATTCGTATTTGATGAATGGAATCAAGTCACATGCTCAAGATGGCTATGCTCAAGTGAAAAGATCAATATTGACATGTTGGCACCCTCACTTGATAAAGATTGAAAGACACGGCATCGATTCAAAGGAGATCAACTCAAAAGGTTTAAATTTGTTCTTCATTTGATTTTGAGTTAATAGGAATGCCGTACTATTAAGAGGGATGCATCATATTGATGGATAATGTTTCATAAGTGCTCAAGACAACCCATGTGAGGTTTGAGTGAAAGATAGAAGAGAGAAACTAACTTGGTGTTATGTGGCTGCGCATACGTGTCCGGTATGGGCCAGGTCACAACAGTGACCTTGTTTCTCGGGTTGGGCTCGTCGAAAGTCCCGACATGTTTTAGCCAGGAGTTTCGGGGGTCAGAAGTCCCAACACCCAACTGACCTGGAGAGCTAACTAACCTGGTCACACCGGACGTATCCGGTATAATAGGCCAGTGCCCAACGGCTTGTTTTTCAAAGGAGCCGGGGTCGGGAGTTTCGGCTGTCGGAAGTCCCGGCAAACATCGGGAGTTCTAACACCTTGCATATTTTAACTTAGTTACCATTGGCGTAGTACAAGTCATACAAGTCATACCGGTGCATACCGGACGTGTCCGGTATGAGCTCAACGGCTCTAAAATGGCTAGTTTTTCAAGGGGGATATAAATACCCCCAAACCTCCACCTTTGGAGGTTGCTGATTCTGCTCATCCCCCCATGTTTTGAGCCTTGCAAACACTCTCTAACCCTCTCTTAGTGAGTGATTGATCCAAATTGCCAAAACCAATTTGTGGGTTGAGGGAAATTCAAAAGGAGAGCAAACCATCCACTTGAGCACCTGTGCATATTGTCAATCTCATGATTTGGATTTGTTACTCTTGGACTCTTTGGTCCTAAACGGCTAGGCGTCGCCGGAGAGCACCCGAGAGATTGTGGTGTGCCTCGAAAAGTCTGTAACGGTCGATTCCGTCGCCGCAAGGAAAGGAATCAACTAGTGGAAGGAGAAAAAGGAGTTGGAAAAGACTCTAGCTAGAGTGACCTTCGTGGTACCCTCTAGGGCTGACCTTCCCTGGGTCGCCCACAGACCCCTCAACAGAGAGAAGGACTCAATGGAGTCCGACCTTCGGTAAAACAAATATCGTATCTCAATTCGCATTTCATTTGATATTTGTATTGCTCCAGCTCTTGTGCAGGTTACCTGTGTGTGGCACTATCTTTAGTGGGTGCCTACAGGTTGGTCTGAAGATTGAAAATCAAAAGGAACAAGTTTGGGGCTGTTCTGCGAACATGTGTATACCGGACATGTTCGGTATACCTACCGGACACATCCGGTATTAGAGCCCAGCGTTGAATTTATTTGTTATATGTTCTAACTCTTGTGTTGCAGGTTCTAGGCTCCTAGGATTCTTTAATATTGTTTATATACTTATTGACTAACTTGTGAGGGGTTGTATTACTCTGATCTAGAGTTTTCATTTTGGAAACTCCCATTACTAAATTGTTTCCGCTTTTAAAGGTGTTAATTTTCAGAAACGCCTATTCATCCCCCCTCTAGGCGGGATCCTAGGTCCTTTCAAGTGATATCAGAGCTAGAACTCACCTAAAGCTTCATCGCCATGAGAAAAGGATGTCGACGCCTATCGAATTGGAGCCGATGCTTCTCCAAAATGATGGTTCAAACTTTCGAACTTGGTCATTACATGTACTCAATATTTTTCAGGCTATTAGCCCTCTTGTTGAGCATATTGTGGATGCAAACATCCCTCTTCCCATAGTTGATTGGAGCAACTACAAGAAATTGTCAAAAGGGGAAGAGGTATGCGTGCAACTTAATGCTCAAGCTATTAATGTCATTTTAAGTACATTGAGTGCAGAGGTTCAAGATGAGGCAATCTTCAATGGACAACCACCTCCGGAGAGTGCTCATCTCATTTGGACTAGACTCGTTGAGTTATATGGAAAATCCAAATGTGATAGTGCACTTGAGCTTGAGTCAATGGAAAATATGTCTATTGTGTCTTCATGCAGTGTAGAAGTCTCACAAGACCTCAAGAGCACCAAGCCAGAACAGGAAGTGCAAGCAGCATATGACTTGCTATTTGCCTGCACATACCAGACGTGTCCGGTATACCTACCGGATGTGTCCAGTATGATCAAGGCAGCAGAACAGCAAGCAGCTATTTACAACAATGCTCAAGACTGGTGGAGACCAAGTGATGAGTCAACCTCAGTATCTCATGATACCCATCACTTGTGTCTCATGGCTAAGAAAAGCAAGAAGAAGGCTACCAAGATAGAGAAAGTCAAGGAGATAGCACAAGTAGATGATCAAGAAGAGAGTGATGTTGAAATTGAAGATAGCTACACCCTTGATCATCTCAGCAACAAAGACAAGCTCATATTCATGAAGATAGTTGAGAAGAATGATGAGCTAGAGGAAGAGATTGAGAAGCAAGAACAATTACTTCAAAATCAAGAAAAGTTTCTCACCTCCAAATTGCAAGAGCTAAAGGTCATAAATGAAAGGTATGAAAAATTGTCAATTGAGCATGCTTTTGTTACTAACTCCTCTTCTAGTGTTTCATAACTAGAGAAGGAAAACTTTGAGCTCAAGGCAAGGCTAGATGAACTATCAAGCAAATATAATGTTCTACAAGCAAACTATGTTCATCTCAAGTGCTCTCATGAGGAATTAGTAGAATCAAGCATCATGCTTGAGGTGGCTCATGAGGTTGTAATCACATTGGTGAAATCATTTCAACCTCTCGCACACACACTCACATGTACACAATCTCAATTAAATAGTTCTTGTGCTAATGAGTGTGCTCCTCAAGCAAGCCAATCTTTGATTGAGCTAAATCTTTTAGAAAATCATGAGCTCAAAGAAGAAGTGGAAAGACTAAAGAAAGATGTGATTCGATTGAAGGGAAAGGAGGAAGCACAACCTTCTGAAGATAACCATGATAACATGGTGAAGAAGTTTGAGAAGGGTTCAAACCTTGCTCCCTCTGAGTCCCAACAAAAGAATCACACATCAAGCAAGGATAAAACAACCAAGAGCAAGAAACATGGAAAAAGGCTATGCTATGGTTGTGGATTGTATGGACATGAGATTGCCATGTGTCCACACAAGAGTTGGGCCGACAAGTGTGAAGTGGCCGAACAAAAGGCCTTCACCAAGTTGGTCAATCAAAAGAAAAGTGATGAACCAAGTGCTTGTCTCATATGCAAGAATTTGGGCCATCCTTCCAAGAAGTGTCCATTGTACAAGGAGGTAAGAAAGAAAGCCTAAGTTGCCACAAGAAGATGCTATGGATGCAATGAGATGGGACATGTTGTTGATAGTTGTCCCAACAAGCAAAACAAGCATAGATGAAAGCTCTAGTTTGGTTTTGGAGAATTGATGAAACCCTAAGTGCTAACCTAGTTTATCAAGTGATCATGAGATAGGTAGCACACTCCAAGTGGTGAAGCAAATGAAGATCATTGCATGATGAAGATGATGCCATGGTGATGATCAAGTGCTTGGACTTGGAAAGAAGAAAGAGAAAAACAAAAAGCTCAAGGCAAAGGTATAAACCATAGGAGCTATTTTGTTTTGGTGATCAAGACACTTAGAGAGTGTGATCACATTTAGGTTTGATAGCCGTACTATTAAGAGGGGTAAAACTTGTATCGGAATGCGGTTATCAAAGTGCCACTAGATGCTCTAACTCATTGCATATGCATTTAGGATCTAGTGGAGTGCTAACACCCTTGAAAATGTTTGTGAAAATATGCTAACACATGTACACAAGGTGATACACTTGGTGGTTGGCACATTTGAGCAAGGGTGAAGAAGATAGAAGTGAAAAGGAGTTAGTGTCGCTGGCTATACAGTGACCGGACGCTGGACCTCTAGGGGACCGGCGCGTCCGGTCATGTATGGCAGTGAAGACGCCAACATCGGTGAATGACTGGATGCTAGGTCATGGACTGACTGGACGCTCAGTGTCTGGGTCCGGTCGTGTTGTCGGGCGGCACAGTAAGAAGTCATAGTGTGATCGAACACTGGTAGAGGTCCGGTCAAGCTTGACCGGACACGTCCGGTCGAAGAAATGCGTTTCTAGAACCTTACTGGAAATAACCGGATGCTGGAGGCTTAGAGTCCGGTCAGTTGTAGTGGAGCGTCTGGTCAATAGATGACCGTTGAGATCAAACGACTCCTGTTGAACATAGTGTGACACGTGGCTGACATCGGGCGACCAGACGCTGGGTCCAGAGTTCGGTCAGTATGACCGGAGCATGCGGTCACCCCGCGCTGTACCCAGTGAAGGGGTACAATGGCTCTATTTCATGGGGGCTTCTATTTAAGCCCCATGGCCTGGCTCAAGCTCACTCTCTTGGCCATTTGCATTGACATAGCAACCTTGTGAGCTTAGCCAAAGCCCTCCTACTCATCTCCATCATTGACTCATCATCTTTGTAAGATTGGGAGAGAATCCAAGTGCATTGCTTGAGTGTTTGCATCTAGAGGCACTTGGTGTTCGTGTTTTGCTATGGGATTCGCTTGTTACTCTTGGTGGTCACCGCCACCTAGATGGCTTGGAGCAGCAAGGATCGTTGAGCGGAGGGTGGTGATTATCTCCGGCTCTGATCATGGTGAATTGTGAGGGGTTCTTGACCTTTCCCCGGTGGAGAGCCAAAAGGTACTCTAGTAAATTGCTCATGGCTTGTGTGATCCTCATCTTGTGTTGGTTGTGCGGCACCCTATTGAGGGTTTGGCGTGTGAAGCCAATTAGCGCGTGAACCTCCAAGTGAGTGAATCGCCACAATGAGGAGTAGCTTGCCGGCGAGCAAGTGAATCTCGATAAAAATCATTGTGTTCATCCTTTGATTCTGAGGTGATTGGTATTCATTGTTATTCACTCTTATGATTGATTGGTTCCTTCATCTACACGACGGTATAATTTTCTTGATCACTCTCTTTACATTACTACAAATAGTTGTCAAGCTCTTTAGTGTAGCTAGTTGTGAGAGCTTGCTTGGTTGATTGGTGTGGCTCTTTAGTTAGCCTTTGAGAGCACACTAACATAGGGTAGTATCATAGCTATTGTGTGAATAGATACTATCTAAACTAGAATTGTGGTAGATGGCTTGCATTTTGAGTAGGCTAGTGCAACTCTTGCTTTGCCTCATAATCATCTAACCCTTTTGTTGAGTGTTGTTGTAGAAATTTTTATTAGGCTATTCACCCCCCTCTAGCCATTAGGACCTTTCAAGTGGTATCAGAGCCGAGGTCACCGTGATTTGAGGCTTAACAACCTTTAGTGTAAAAATGGCTCAAATCAACAACACCAAGAAGCCACCCCAATTTGATGGCACAAATTATCCATATTGGAAGTCAAAGATGACCACACATATCAAGTCAATCAATAGAAGAGTGTGGAAGGTGGTAGAAACCAAAATTGAGATTGAGGATCCGGAGAATCCCACCATGTGGCCTGAAGAAGTGCTTCTCCAAAACAATAGCATTGCTCTAAGTGCTATTCATGATGCAATTGATGAGAGAACATTTGAGCAAATCAAGAATATTGAGATGGCTCATGAAGCTTGGAAGAAGTTGGAAGAAAATTTGAGGGCACTTAAGCCAGTGAAAGGTGCAAAGGTATACATTCTCAAAGAGAAGTTTGCAATGCTTCAAGATGAAGGAGGATGAGAGTATGCCGGAGATGTTCCATAGGCTTCAAGTGCTTGTCAATGATCTCAAAGCACTTGGAGAAGAGGTGAAGGACAAGGACTTCTCCCACAAGTTCTTGAGATGTTTGCCTTCAAGATTTGGTACATTGGTCACTATTCTAGTGAGGAGTGGTTTGGACACCATGACACCAAACCAAGTGTTGGGAGACATAATGACCGATGATACATATAGAGATGATGATGAGAAGGAAGAAAAGAAGGAGAAGAAATATGAGAAGAAGAAGAGTGTGGCATTCAAGGCCTCATCATCCAAGGGCAAGGCAAAGCAAGAAACATCGAGTGAAGATGATGGCTCATGGGATGATGATGATGATGAGAAGATGGCTCTCTTTGTCAAGAGATTTGGCAAGTTCATGGTGAAGAAGGGCTACCATGCTAGAAGAAAGAAATCTTCATCCAAGAATAAGGAAGAGTCAAGGAGGTGCTTCAAGTGTGGAAGCAAAGATCATCTTGTTGTTCAATGTCCATCCAATAGCGACAATGATGACAACAACAAGAAGAACAAGAAGAAGGACAAGAAAGAGAAGAAAGAGAAGAAGGACAAGATGGCCTTCAAGAAGAAGAAAGGTGGTTCATATGTGGTCACTTGGGATAGTGATGCTTCCTCAAGTGATGATGATGATAGTGATGATGACAAGATCACCAAGAAGAAGGCATTAGCAAGCATTGCTATCAATGAGAAGCCTTCTCTCTTCGACACTCCATCATGCTTCATGGCTAAGGCCACTAAGGTACAAACTTGTGATGATGGAAGTGATGAGGAACATGATAATGAAAATGAAAATAAAAATGATAGTGATAGTGATGATGATGATGAACCTACTAAGGATGAACTATTTGACATGCTAGAAGATGCTAGAGAACACTTTGATATCAAGAGAAGGGAATGCAAAAGCTTGCGTAAGGAACTAAAAGCCCTTAAGCAAGCCTTTGATGAGCTCAATGCATTTCATGAGAGGCTAGAGGATGCCCATGAGAAGCTTGGCAAGGCTCACAAAAAGCTTGAAAAGGCTCATTCCTCTTTGCTTGATGAGCAAAATAAAAAGAAGCATGTTGAAACTTGCAATGTAGGTTTAACTTGTGATATAATTGATGAGTCATTATCTATGCCTATCATTGTTCCTCCCGCTAACCCTTCTTGTAGTACTACTACTTCCACCTCATCTAGTAGTGATGGTTTCACTTATGATGCCTCACTAATGGTTGAGAATAAGAACCTCAAGAAGAAGGTCAATAAGCTCACTCACACCTTGGCTAAGGCCTATGGTGGTGAGGACCGCTTGCTTATGTGCTTGGGTAGCCAAAGAGCTTCTCTCTACAAAGAGGGATTGGGCTATACCCCCAAGAAAGGCAAGGCGGCCTTTGCTCCTCACAAGACTAGTTTTGTGAAGAACAATGGTTGGTTTTGCACTAGTTGCAAGCAAGTTGGTCATAAAGAGCATGAATGCAAGAACAAAAGCAAAAATGCTAATGTATCCTCCATTAAGCTTGATTCTTTCTATGTGCTTACCAAGGGTACAAATGGTGTGAAGGCTAAGTTCATTGGTAAACCATGGATGGGCTCAAAGAAGAAAGCCATTTGGGTATCAAAGAGCTTAGTGACTAACCTTCAAGGACCCAAGCAAGTTTGGGTACCTAAAAAGAATTGATCTTCTTTTGTAGGTAAATTACAAAGCTAGAGGAAGGCATTGGGTTCTTGATAGTGGGTGCACTCAACACATGACCGGTGATGCAAGAATGTTCAACTCGATCAATACCAATGGCAATGATGGTTATGATAGTATCACATTTGGTGATAATGGCAAAAGCAAGGTCAAGGGGCTTGGTAAGATTGCAATATCTAATGACATGGGTATTTCCAATGTGTTGCTAGTAGAGAGCTTGAACTTCAATTTGCTATCCGTGGCTCAATTGTGTGATCTTGGATTCAAATGCATATTTGGGGTAGATGATGTAGAGATCATAAGTATAGATGGCTCTAATTTGATCTTCAAAGGTTTTAGATATGAGAATCTATACTTGGTTGATTTCAATGCTAGTGAAGCTAGATTATCTACATGCTTGTTCACTAAGTCTAGCATGGGTTGGTGAAAGCTCTAGTTTGGTTTTGGTGAATTGATGAAACCCTAAGTGCTAACCTAGTTTATCAAGTGATCATGACATAGGTAGCACACTTCAAGTAGAAGAAGCTAATGAAGATCATAGCATGACAATGGTGATGGCATGTCGATGATCAAGGGCTTAAACTTGAAATAAAGAAAGAGAAAAACAAAAAGCTCAAGGCAAAGGTATAAACCATAGGAGCTATTTTGTTTTGGTGATCAAGACACTTAGAGAGTGTGATCACATTTAGGTTTGATAGCCGTACTATTAAGAGGGGTGAAACTCGTATCTGAATGCGGTTATCAAAGTGCCACTAGATGCTCTAACTCATTGCATATGCATTTAGGATCTAGTGGAGTGCTAACACCCTTGATAACATTTGTGAAAATATGCTAACACATGTGCACAAGGTGTTTGCAGGGTTGAGATGGGTTTGGGTCCCTCTCTCCCTCCCGCCGAGCAAGCTCGGCGGGATTCGACGCTTTTGGAAAAATGAAATGTCTATTTTCTATTGCGCCGGATGCAAAATTCTTGGTGGTTGGCACATTGGAGCAAGGGTGAAGAAGTTAGAGTTGAAATGGAGTTGGTCGAAATGATGCTGGCGTCGGTCTACTGACCGAACGCTGGGTCACTCAGCGACCGGACACTGAAAGGCTGCGTCCGGTTGAGCTATCAGATGGCACAGTAGGCTAGGGTTGAGCACCGGACGCTGGTCTACGTCCAGTCAAGGTGGACCGGACGCGTCCAGTCGAAAAAACATGCCTCAGGGAGCTTACTGGAAACGACCGGACGCTGGGGCTTCAGCGTCCGGTCAGTTTTGACTAGAGCGTCCGGTCAGCTTCGTAGCCGTTGAAATCTGACGAACAGCGTTTGAAGGCGATGACATGTGGCGTCCATCGGGTGACCGGACGCCGAGGGCCAGCGTCCGGTCAGTATGACCGGAGCGTCCGGTCAGAGCGCGTTTTGCCCAGTGAAGGGGTATAACGGCTCTATTTGATTGGGGCTCTATTTATAGCCCCATGGCCGGTTGTGGCTCATATCTTTGGCCATTTTTCATTGACATAGCAACCTTGTGAGCTAAGCCAAAGCCCTCCCACTCATCTACATCATTGATTCATCATCATAGTGAGATTGGGAGTGATCCAAGTGCATTGCTTGAGTGATTGCATCTAGAGGCACTTAGTGATCGTGTTTCACTGCGGATTTCGCTTGTTACTCTTGGTGGTTGCCGCCACCTAGACGGCTAGGAGCAGCAAGGATCGTCGAGCGGAGGTGGTGATTGTCTCCGGCTCCGATCATGGTGATTGTGAGGGGTTCTTGACCTTTCCCCGGCGGAGCGCCAAAAGGTACTCTAGTGGATTGCTCGTGGCTTGTGTGATCCTCATCTTGTGTTGGTTGTGCGGCACCCTATTGAGGGTTTGGCGTGTGAAGCCAATTAGCGCGTGAACCTCCAAGTGAGTGAATCGCCATAACGAGGACTAGCTTGCCGGCAAGCAAGTGAACCTCGGTAAAAATCATTGTCTTCATCATTGATTCCAAGGTGATTGGTCATCATTGTTATTCATCTTCGTGATTGATTGGTTCATTCATCTACACGGCGGTATAACTCTCTTGATCACTCTCTTTACTCTACCACAAACTAGTTGACAAGCTTTTTAGTGTAGCTAGTTGTGAGAGCTTGCATGCTTGGTTGGTGTGGCTCTTTAGTTAGCCTTTGAGAGCACACTAACATAGGGTAGTGTCATTGATCTTGTGTGAATTGACACTATCTAAACTAGAATTGTGGTAGGTGGCTTGCATTTTGAGTAGGCTAGCGCAACACTCGCTTTGCCTCATAATTGTCTAACCATTTGGTTAAGTGTTGTTATAGAATTTTTTATTAGGCTATTCACCCCCCCTCTAGCCATTAGGACCTTTCAATTGGTTATGGCATAGAAGGCTTGGTCATGTTGGAATGAAATAATTGAATAGATTGGTTAAGCATGACTTGGTTAGAGGCTTGAAAGATGTTGTGTTTGAAAAGGATAAGCTTTGTAGCTCTTGTCAAGCCGGCAAACAAGTTAGAAACATCCATCCTAAGAAAAGCATGATGAGCACTAGTAAAGCATTTGAGTTGTTGCACATGGATTTGTTTGGGCCAACATAATATACTAGTATTGGTGGTAACAAATATGGTTTTATGATAGTGGATGACTATACTAGATACACATGGGTATTCTTTCTAGTGGACAAAAATGATGTGTTTGCAACATTCAAATCATTTGTCAAGGGCATTCACAATGAGTTTGAAACAACCATCAAGAGAGTTAGAAGTGACAATGGTAGTGAGTTCAAGAATACTAGAATTGATGAGTTGTGTGATGAATTTGGAATTAGACTTCAATTCTCGACCAAGTACACTCCACAATCAAATGGCCTTGTTGAGAGGAAAAATAGAACACTCATTGATATGGCAAGGTCTATGCTTAGTGAGTACAATGTGAGTCAATCTTTTTGGGCTGAAGCTATCAACATGGCTTGCTATTGTAGCAACCGCCTCTATTGTCACCCATTGAAAGAGAAGACACCATATGAGCTCTTGAATGATAGAAAGCCCAACATTGCATATTTTTGGGTCTTTGGTTGCAAATATTATATCTTGAAGAAATGCACTAGATTGGGCAAGTTTGACAAGAAATGTGATGAAGGATTCCTACTTGGATATTCAACCACTAGCAAAGCATATAGAGTTTGGAATTTGGATAGTGGTACTCTTAAGGAAGTTCATGATGTTGCATTTGATGAAACCAAGGGTTCACAAGTAGAGAATGAGAACTTGGAAGATGTTAGAGGCATTCAACTTTCAAATGCCATGAAGAACATGGATATTGGTGAATTGAGGCCTAGGCAAGTGAATGATGATGAAGATGATCAAGTGCAAGTGCTCTCTAACTCAAATGTGCAAGATGATACAAATCAAGCTAGCACAAGTGGCTCTCATGATAATGAACAAGATCAAGTGGCTAGTACATCATCTCTACCCAATGATCAAGCAAGCGCAAGCAATCAAGTTCCTATCCTTCAACCAACCAATGTTGTAAGAGATCATCCATTGGACACAATAATTGGTGATATTTCAAGAGGTGTGCAAACAAGATCAAGATTGGCATCATTTTGTGAACACTTCTCATTTGTGTCATCCATTGAACCAAAGAAGATAGATGAAGCTTTGAAGGATGTTGATTGGGTGAATGCTATGCATGAAGAATTGAACAACTTCATAAGAAATCAAGTATGGGAATTGGTAGCAAGACCAAAGGGACACAATGTGATTGGAACCAAATGTGTCTTTAGAAACAAGCAAGATCAAGATGGGATAGTAGTAAGGAACAAAGCAAGATTGGTAGCACAAGGCTATACATAAGTTAAAGGTCTTGACTTTGGAGAAATATATGCCCCGATTGCTAGATTGGAAGCAATTAGAATCTTGCTAGCCTATGTTTGTACCCACAACATCAAGCTATATCAAATGGATGTTAAGAGTGTATTTCTCAATGGCTACATCAATGAAGAAGTATATGTTGAGCAACCTCCTAGTTTTGAAGATGACAAGAAGCCCAACCATGTATACAAGTTGAAGAAGGCATTATATGGCTTGAAGCAAGCACCTAGAGCATGGTATGAGAGATTGAAGGACTTCCTACTCTCTAAAGGGTTCACAATGGGCAAGGTTGATACTACTCTTTTCATCAAGAAGATTGGAAAAGATCTATTTATGTTGCAAATCTATATTGATGATATCATATTTGGATCAACCAATCAAGATTTTTGTGATGAGTTTGGAAAGATGATGGCTAATAAGTATGAGATGTCCATGATTGGAGAGTTAAGTTACTTCCTTGGTCTTCAAATCAAGCAATTGAAGAATGGTATATTTGTGAGTCAAGGCAAGTACATCAAGGACATGATTAAGAAGTTTTGCATGATTGATAGCAAAGCCATTAGCACACCTATGGGAACCAATGGCAACTTGGATAGTGATGCAAGTGGAAATATGGTGGATCAAAAGTTGTATTGGTCTATGATTGGAAGTCTACTCTATGTGACCGCATCAAGGCCGGATGTCATGTTTAGTGTATGCATGTGTGCAAGATTTCAAGCCTCTCCAAGAGAAAGTCATTTGAAGGCTACAAAGAGAATATTAAGGTACTTGAAGCATACACCAAATGTTGGTTTGTGGTATCCCAAAGGAGCAAAGTTTGAGCTAGTTGGTTATTCCAACTCGGATTATGCGGGATGCAAGGTTGAAAGGAAGAGCACATCGGGCACTTCTCAATTGTTGGGAAGGTCACTTATTTCATGGTCATCAAAGAAGCAAAATAGTGTTGCATTATCAACCGCCAAAGCTGAATACATATCTGCCGGTAGTTGTTGTGCACAAATACTTTGGATGAAGGCCACTTTGAGTGACTTTGGAATTAAGTTCAAGAAAGTGCCATTGCTATGTGACAATGAGAGTGCAATCAAGCTAACCAACAATCCGGTTCAACATGCAAGAACAAAGCACATTGATGTCCGCCACCATTTCATAAGAGATCACCAACAAAAAGGAGACATTTGCATTGAGAGTATAGGCATCGAAGATCAACTTGTCGATATATTCACCAAGCCATTGGATGAGAAAAGGTTTTGCAAGCTAAGGAATGAGTTGAACATATTGGATTTCTCAAATATATGTTGATGCACCCCCCACTTATATGACATGCCTCTCCTTTGAGCAATCCAAGATAAAAGTTGATTGGCATGGCATACATCCTTGCTAAGGACATGTTTAGTGCATCTAGTCATCTCTCCATTTTATTAGGCTCATTCATGAAAATCAAATGAATTTGATGTTTATATGGTATCACTATTGCTTCTATGTTTGACTTGATCTAGTGATAGCATATGACATGTTTGTGGGCTTGTAAACCTAGTGTTTAATCTAGAAAATGAGCTCTAAGTGTTTAACTCAACATGGTACAAGATAACCCTTATTAGGAGATGTGAAGAAGCTTGTCCTTGGATCAAACCGAGTTAAATATCTTTGGCAAATATTCTAGTTTGAACCAAATTTGGGAAAATGATTCTCACCCCATTGATTGACATTAATAATCTCAACCCTACAAATGGTATTATTTACCTTTTTGAACCTTTGTGGTCATTGATGATAAAGGGGGAGAGAATAGTGTACAAAGATAGTGAAAAGACAACAAAGGGGGAGAGAGAAATAAAGATATAAGTGATAGGGGGAGAACTTGAAATAAGGAAGAGATATGATAAAGGAAAGGGATCAAAGGGGGAGAGAGAAATAAAGATATAAGTGATAGGGGGAGAACTTGAAATAAGGAAGAGATATGACAAAGGAAAGGGATCACTTAAAATTTTGAGCACACAAGTAGGGGGAGCAAGCTCATAAACTTGTATGGTGCATTTGAATGTGCAATTCATATGTTTGCTTGCATAACACAAGTTTTAATTTAAATATCCATGATTGTATGATGAATGATAATTGTAAACTTGAATGATGAAATGAAAATCTAGCATACATAGGTTTAATCACAAGTGATATCATTTCCATGTATTATCAAGTGATATATATTCCAAATAAGATTTTCAAGTAATATCGTTTACAAAGTTTTTACAAGTAGTATCTAGCTATCCTTCCGAAGTATTCTTCAAGTGGTATCTAGCTAACCATGGTGCTAAGGATGGTATAATGGTGCACTCCGATTGGTATCACGCTTCAAAGGTCCATCTTTTATATCTTAGCATCATTTGGTAGACATTGTCTCCTATATTTCTTATCTAAGCATATGTGTAAGCTACAATCCAAACTCTTAGCACATATGTAGGGGGGCAATTGCTACCACATGGGATTCATGAAACTTGTCCATATCTTTTTACACATGGTAAAAATGCTTGGACAAGCAACATGGATTCAATTGAATTTCAATTCAAATCTTTGTATAAGGGTTGTCATCAATTACCAAAAAGGGGGAGATTGAAAACTCTAGTTTGGTTTTGGAGAATTGATGAAACCCTAAGTGCTAACCTAGTTTATCAAGTGATTATGAGATAGGTAGCACACTCCAAGTGGTGAAGCAAATGAAGATCATTGCATGATGAAGATGATGCCATGGTGATGATCAAGTGCTTGGACTTGGAAAGAAGAAAGAGAAAAACAAAAAGCTCAAGGCAAAGGTATAAACCATAGGAGCTATTTTGTTTTGGTGATCAAGACACTTAGAGAATGTGATCACATTTAGGTTTGATAGCCGTACTATTAAGAGGGGTGAAACTCGTATCGAAATGCGGTTATCAAAGTGCCACTAGATGCTCTAACTCATTGCATATGCATTTAGGATCTAGTGGAGTGCTAACACCCTTGAAAATGTTTGTGAAAATATGCTAACACATGTGCACAAGTTGATACACTTGGTGGTTGGCACATTTGAGCAAAGGTGAAGAAGATAGAAGTGAAAAGGAGTTAGTGTCACTGGCTATATAGTGACCGGACGCTGGACCTCTGGGGGACTGGCACGTCCGGTCATGTATGGCAGTGAAGACGCTAGCGTCGGTGAATGACCGAACGCTGGGTAATGGACTGACCGGATGCTAAGTGTCTGGGTTCGGTCGTGTTATCGGGCAGCATAGTAAGAAGTCATAGTGTGATCGGACGCTGGTAGGGTCCGGTGAAGCTTGACCGGACGCGTCCGGTTGAAGAAATGCATTTTTGGAACCTTACTGGAAATGACTGAATGCTGGAGGCTCAGAGTCCGGTTAGTTGTAGCGGAGCGTCCGGTCAACAAATGACCATTGAGATCAGATGACTCCTATTGAATGTAGTGTGACACGTGGCTGACATCGGGTGACCGAACGCTGGGTCCAGAGTCCGGTCATCCCGCGCTGTACCCAGCGAAGGGGTATAACGGCTCTATTTCATGGGGGCTTCTATTTAAGCCCCATGGCCGGCTCAAGCTCACTCTCTTGGACATTTGCATTGACATAGAAACCTTGTGAGCTTGGCCAAAGCCCTCCCACTCATCTCCATCATTGATTCATCATCTTTGTGAGATTGGGAGAGAATCCAAGTGCATTGCTTGAGTGTTTGCATCTAGAGGCACTTAGTGTTCGTGTTTCACTATGGGATTCGCTTGTTACTCTTGGTGGTTTCCACCACCTAGATGGCTTGGAGCAGCAAGGATCATTGAGCGGAGGGTGGTGATTGTCTCTGGCTCCGATCGGGGTGATTGTGAGGGGTTCTTGACCTTTCCCCGGCGGAGAGCCAAAAGGTACTCTAGTAAATTGCTCGTGGCTTGTGTGATCCTCATCTTGTGTTGATTGTGCAGCACCCTATTGAGGGTTTGGCGTGTGAAGCCAATTAGCGCGTGAACCTCCAAGTGAGTGAATCGCCACAACAAGGAGGAGCTTGCCGACGAGCAAGTGAACCTCGGTAAAAATCATTGTGTTCATCCTTTGATTCCGAGGTGATTGGTCTTCATTGTTATTCACTCTTGTGATTGATTGGTTCCTTCATCTACACGGCGGTATAATTTTCTTGATCACTCTTTTTACATTACCGCAAACTAGTTGTCAAGCTCTTTAGTGTAGCTAGTTGTGAGAGCTTGGTTGGTTGGTTGGTGTGGCTCTTTAGTTAGCCTTTGAGAGCACACTAACATAGGGTAGTATCATAGCTATTGTATGAATAGATACTATCTAAACTAGAATTGTGGTAGGTGGCTTGCATTTTGAGTAGGCTAGTGCAACTCTTGCTTCGCCTCATAATCGTCTAACCCTTTTGTTGAGTGTTGTTGTAGAAATTTTTATTAGGCTATTCACCCCCCTCTAGCCAATAGGACCTTTCAATAGAGCAAACAAAGACAGCATATGCTATGCTTGTAAAAGAAAGGGACATCTAAGCTATGATTGTCCCAATGGTAATGTTCCGAAGCCTAACAAATTTGTTTATGGTGATATGCTTAGGAAGACCACAAATGGAGTTAGCACTAGCAAGGTGATGTGTTTGAAAGGATCAAGATGCCCAAGAGGGGGGGGGGGTGAATTGGGCTAATTCTAAAATTCTTTGCAATAATTAAACCCTATGATTAGCCTACTTCACCCCTTGTGCCTAGAAAGTATTTCTATTGTTCTAACGCACAAAAGTTAAGCAATCTATGTTCTAATCCTACTCTAGCATGGCAATTCTTTGAATGTAAAGACAAGAATTGAATTGCTCAAAGTAAAGAGAGAAGGAGGAACACGGCAATGTTTTGCTGAGATATCAGAGAGTCACCACCCCCACTAGTCCTCGTTGGAGCACCCACGCAAGGGTGTAGCTCCCCCTTGATCCGTGCAAGGATCAAGTGCTCTCTATGGGTTGATTCTTCGGCACTCCATCGCGGTGAATCACCCACAACCACTCACAACTTGAGTTGGGTCATCCACAAGCTCTACCAGATGATCACCAAGCTCCCAATCACCACCAAGCCATCTAGGTGATGGCGATCACCAAGAGTAACAAGCACAAACTCTCACTTGACCACGACAAGCCTAATGAGATGGGTGGATGCATACTTTGCTACTCTTGCTTTCACTAATGAGGGCTCTCTTTGAATTCTCAAATCTCAATCACCTCACTAGGACCTTGCTCTTTTTGGCACTCTCAAGGGTGTTTCTCTACTGTTGGAATGAGCAAAAGTGATCCCTTGAATGAATAGAGGAAGTATTTATAACCCCTCATTCAAAACGAACCGTTATGTGCCACTGCGAGGTGACCGGATGCTCTGGTCAGTTCTCCCCGCCACCGAGTGTTTAACTTGTGACCGAACGCTGGACAGCGTCTGGTCAACACTGACCGGACGCGTTCGGTCACGATTTTCCCTCTCTAGAACCTTACTAGAGTTGACCGGACTCTGGCACCTAGCGTTTGATCACATCTGCTCTCAGCGTTCGGTCGCAACCAGACGACTTCACCTTGGTCAAATGAACTAATCGGACTCTGCGCTAGTGTCCGATCACACTGGAACCAGTGTCTGGTCAACATTTGCCCTCCATTCACTTCCAACTCGCAATCATATATGAAGTTTGCTCTAATTGATCTAAGGGCTATTTAGGAGCTACCTAGTGCTAGATTTGACAAGTGTGCACCACACCTAACCCACTAGACTCACCTAGGTCAAGCTACCCGTTCATACCCCCCTTAATAGTACGGACAAAGGAAAAACAAAGTCCTAAACTACTCTAAGTGTCTCTTCAACACCAAACGACACTTAGAACTAGTCCATCCTTAACCTTGTCGTCCATCCTTTGAAAATCAAAATGATTTCCATCGTAGGGGCATGACAACCATGATTGCCCAATCAATTGTCATTACCATGACCTAACTTAATTGCATCTGCAAAATACACATTAGTCATAGTAATCTCATATTGTCATTAATCACCAAAACCCAATAAGGGCCTAGATGCTTTCAATCTCTCCCTTTTTGGTGATTGATGACAATACCACCTCGAGTATGTGAAAGAGTTGAGGTTTTTAACATGCTTGGTTCATATAAGCTTTTGATAATAAGAACAAAAGAGTTAGGCAAGCTTATATGACCCAAGCCAACATGATGTACTCAATAGATATGAAATAAGCATGAGTACAAGTAATAAAGCTCATTTGCATCGGAGTAAAACGTGGAAGCAAAGCAAATGAGCATAACACAAGTGATATGACATATAAATAATTCAAAGTAGAGAGCACACATGTCACATATCACATAAAAATAGTTCGATGCATGAAAGTAAACACATGTATGTATAATAGTGTATCACACATAAAAAACCAAATGTAGATAAGCTAAGCTCCCCTAAATGTCGCTCCCCCTAAGTCTAACATACTCGATCCCTCTCCCCTTTGGCATCAAACACCAAAACCTAAGGGTCGGTCGGCGGGGCTGCAGCGGACGAGTCAAGCGCTGAGGTGCGAGGATCGAGCTAGAACTGTGTGCCATCATCATCTGATCCTAAGCTCTGAGTAGTCTGACCAACTATAGCTAGAAGCAACGCTAAAGTGGTCTAGGTTGGATCAGGGACTGGTGCGGCCTGTGACTCTGCTGGTATGACTGTAGCAGACGGCTTTGATGATATAACTAAAGAAGGGAGCATCTCTGTAGTCCCAGTAATAGGAGCAACTAAGGAAGGACCATGGACATGTAGATATGGCAGAGTAGGCTACCCTAACAACTCACTGAAGGTAGCACCAAGGCTCCTGAGACTAAGGTATCTAGCATAAGCAGTGAGGAAATCTGAGCTGGTGTGAAGCCCGTATGAAGAGGTGTGAACTACGAGACTGGCACTGGCGAGGCAAACCACTAGGACACCTACTCTATAGGTGAAGGAAACTGTGGTGCTGGCTGTCCCTGACTCTGAAGCCCACTGGGCTATATAACTAGAGTCTGTGAAGTGATGGTAGGCTGACCAAGCTGATGTGTAAGCTATGGCGGTGGAGCTCTAATAGCAGAGATGACATGCTACATAAATCCAAGTAACTACTACTGCATGAGGAGCTGCTGCTACTGCATGGCCTGCTGCTGCTGTATAGCCTGCTGCTGATGCTGAAACTCGTCCTGTCCAGCCTAAAACATTGCAAATGTAGCTACGGTTTCCTAGGCCTAGCAAGCCTGATCCTGCCTCATCCACTCAAGTATAGCAAGTAGAGCGGGGTCTGTCTGCGGTGTAGGTGGAGCTAAACTAGAGCTACCGGCCTCATGGTCATGTTGTGGAGGAGGCATCTGAGGGATGTCCTGGTAGTCATCATCAGTACTGTCACTGGGGTCGCTCTCGACCATACCCTCCTGCTGAGCATCTAGCTCCTCCTCCTCTATAGCTGCAATACCCCTGATAGTCTCATCCTGCTGGGTTGCAGTCTCTGGCACCTTTGAGCGATGGCTCGGCTGGCTAGGTGCTCTCGGCCTGCTGTGACGGAGCATCTGGGTCAAGTTATATGAAGGGAACTCAGTAGTAGCACTAGAATACTCTACCAACATCTCCGGTGGCCTCAATATGACTGCCCTATGAATAAGAAAGGTGATCCAGTGAGCATATGGTACCTGTCTATGTCCTCTGAATCCCTCTGCAAGGGTATCCTCCATCTCAGAAAGAATGACATCCCAAACATCAAACACAGTCTACTGCATCAGGGCGTTCAATAGCCACAACTGAATGCGAGTCAATCCCTCGTGATATCCCATCCTCGGTAGCAGGGTCCTCCTCATGATAGCATCTAGCGGTCTTGCTGTAGGAGTAAGATCCCTGGGTGTCCTGCTCGACCCCTCACCAAAAGGCTCTATGAAGCACTATCGGACCAGATCTGAAGGAGGCACAAGACCACCGTGAGGGCGTCTAGGAGGCTCTGTATGTCTATAGCAAACCTCATGAATGTGGATGGGTGAATCCTATAATCTGAGGATCTCTCAGACCCTAAAGCTCATCAGCCTGTAGTCACGGCCTCCGAAGGTAAAGTGTATAAATCTATGGCCTGGGTCAATATACAGTGAAGCATAGAACTAATGGACCCAAGATGGAACATATCTACCTATCTATCCAAGTAAATCTGTCAGCCCTAGCAGGTAAGAAAGGTGAGGATGGATCTACTCTCCTTCAACTGCTACAATGGCCTCAATAGAACAAACTCGCTAAGGTCTGAAGGCCACCCCACTGTTAAGATATGCATTGTAGAAGTCCTCCTACAGTGGTGTATAGAACCCCTCTGATGCACGCTCATCTCTCCTAGGCGGGAACCAATCCTCAAACTACATAAATCGAAGCTGTTGCACCCTCAAATCTAGAAGAGTCATTAGAGGCGGATCCTGTGGTCTAGGTGGTGGACGAGAACCCCTCTGCTGTGTCTCTACCCTTGGTGTCACCTGGGTACGGGTACGACTAGAGTGACAAAGCTATGGCTGAGATGCCTGCTCTATCTCCTCTGACTACACTCCCTCCTGAGTCTGCTTTGTCTGCTCTGCTGGCTGTGCCTGCTGCTGTGACTCCCCCTAAGGCTAACTCTAATCTATAGCAACACGTCGTCCTCCAACCATGGCTGTGCTAGCTGGACCACCATGACGATGCTCAACCTGCTCAACTGCTGTCCTCACTGTTGGAGAAAGTTGATCTACAATTTGAACTCCATTCCTAGCACCTCCTCTCTCTGCATGGTCTGCGGCGGCTACGACTATGGCTGCTCTAGCTATATCAGCATCTGCATACTTCCACTTCTTTGATGTGATCTTCTTTGTCTACTTGCCTTTCACATCAGTAGGCAAGCGAGGCGGAGGCCTCAGATCCTCATCACCTAGACCACCTTTGGTGTTCTTGACATGAGCCATCTGATGGAGCTAAAAAGAACAACTACACTAACAAGAATCAACTACCGACTATCACTTCTGAGGCTTGGCCTCGATCTGTACTCACGAGCTTGGCCCCGAGTTGACTGACAACTGCCAATGAGACCTCAACAACGCCAACTCGCTGCATGATGGAATAGATCGGATATATATGAATAATTTAAATAAACATCTAGAGATACGTAACCCTAAGAAGCAAGTATTTAGATATGAAATTGGAAACGAAGGCTTGCTACCTGATGAACCAGTGATCCAAAAAGCAGAGGAACGAATCATGAGGGCACCACCGGGAAAATGCCTAGGGTTAGGGTTTGATGAGGCAATGCGGTGCTGGACTTGGCAATGGAGGTGCAATGGCGGCGCTGGTGATGCTGGTGGAACTAGGGCGGCAATGCATGAGGCGACACGGGCACAGCGTGAGCAGGGCATGGCGGCGTGGGGTGCGGCTATGCAGGATGCGGTGGCGAGGCGTGAAGGCACGGGTGCGAATGTTGGGCACAAGCATGGGGCGATGTCGTGGTGGCGTAGGAGCGGGAGCAGGGCGGCACGGCGTGGGCAGGTGGCGCGGTGAGGTCATGGTGGCTCGGCGATGTCGACGCGTTGTGGTGGATGCAAGATAGGTCAAACACCGGTGTGATTTTATAGTGGCCCCCAACATGACAGGAAAGGAAATAAAGAAGAGTTGGAATCCCACATGATATCTATTGACCGGACGCTCCGGTGGCAACGACTGGACGCTGCCACCTAGAGTCCGGTCGACTCAAGAGAGGTCCAAATCTCCCTGAGTCACGACCGAATGCATCCGATCACCGCTGACCGGACGCAGCCAGAGTCCGATAGATCCTGCCTTCTTCTCCTTTGCTTGACCGGACACAGGATCACCTTCTGACCGGATGCTGGGAGAACACTGTTCCAGCGTTCGGTCACTCCTTCGTAGCAACGGTTCACCACCTATGAACTGATCGAACGAAGGGGAGCAGAGTCCGATCCAGCATCCGGTCACTCTTTTTCAGCAAATCTTCAAAGTCCTTCGTGCTGCCTATTCCCAATCAAGTCCTAACTTCAATAAGACCCAAATAAACACTAATTGGGACTGATGTGAGTGACCTCTCTCAAACCCTCAATTTTTTCAAAATATTTTGTCTTAGGCTATAATTCTTTTTAAGAAAATAGGCAATAAAAGGGTGATTAAAGAGAAATGATAAAACAACATTTATGCATAAGCAATGCAATACTTGAAAGTAATTCTAGTTGCTTGTCAAGTTTGATCCAAGGTTAAGCTTCTTCACATGCTTTTTGGTGGTTATCTTAACCATGTTAGACAAGCCCTATATGCATTACCACAAAGTAAACATGTTGTATATTACAATGCAATGCAAGGGACAACACAAGCTCATTTTCTAGTGAAGTTGCTAAAATCAAGCACATTGAGCTCATTCCTCAACCGACAAAATGTTGCCTCATCTAGCGGTTTAGTGAAGATATCCGCCAATTGATCCTCGGTCCTTACACCTTCTAATGATATATCATTCTTTGCAACATGATATCTAAGAAAGTGATGGCGGATATCTATGTGCTTGGTGCGAGAGTGTTGTATTGGATTGTTAGTAAGTTTTACCGCACTTTCATTGTTGCACAAAAGAGGTACTTTTTCTATAACTTCACCATAGTCTAGCAAAGTTTGCTTCATGTAAAATATTTGTGCACAACAAGCACTCGCGACAATGTATTCCGCTTCGACGGTGGACAAAGCCACACTATTTTGTTTCTTGGAGGACCAAGACACAAGTGATCTACCAAGCAAATAGCACCCTCTGGATGTGCTTTTTCTATCAATTTTGCAACCGACATAATCCAAATCGAAATAGCCAATTAATTCAAATTTAGCTCCTTTGGGATACCAAAGGCCAATGCTTGGTATGTGCTTAAGATACCTAAGGATTCTTTTAACAGCACTTAAATAAGCTTCCTTAGGATTAGCTTGAAATCTAGCACACATACACACACTAAACATGATATCGGGCCTCGAGGCGGTTAAATATAACAAGCTACCAATCATAGAGCGATAGGGAGTTTGATCAACCGTGTTACCTCCCTTATCTAGGTCGAGATGTCCATTGGTTGGCATTGGTGTCTTGATTAGCTTACATTCATCCATTTTGAATCTCTTGAGAAGATCATTAGTATATTTCTCTTGAGAGATGAAAATCCCTTCAATCATTTACTTAACTTGAAAACCAAGAAAGAATGTAAGCTCTCCAATCATTGACATCTTGAACTCCTTTGACATCAATTCACTAAACTCTTTGGAAGAATCTTCATTTGATGATCTAAATATGATATCATCAACATATACTTGACAAATGAAGATATATCCATCAAGCTTTTTGGTGAATAGTATGGTGTCGACTTTCCCAATGGTGAAGCCCTTCTCAATGAGGAAGTCCCGAAGGCGCTCATACCAAGCTCTTGGGGCTTCCTTAAGCCCATATAGCGCCTTGGATAACCTATAAACATGATTAAGATATCTAGGGTCTTCAAACCTAGGAGGTTGATCAACATAGACTAGTTCATTAATAAAGCCATTTAAAAATGCACTTTTCACATCCATTTGATATAGTTTCATTTCATGATGTGATGCATATGCAAGGAGAATACGAATGGCTTCTAATCTTGCAACCGGTGCAAAGGTCTCTCCAAAATCCAAACCTCCAACTTGAGAGAACCCCTTTGCAACTAGTCTTGCTTTGTTCTTCACAACAATGCCTTGATCATCTTGCTTGTTACGGAATACCCACTTTGTTCCAATGACTCTTGCACCTTGTGGTCGCTCTTCAAGAGTCCACACTTCATTGCGGGTGAAGTTGTTCAACTCTTCATGTATGGCGTTTATCCAATCCGGATCTTGAAGAGCTTCTTCTACCTTAGTAGGCTCAAAGCAAGAGACAAAAGAGTGATGTTCAATAAATGAAGTAAGCTTTTGAGATCGAGTCATTACACCCTTTGATGGACTCCCTATGATGAGATCTTGTGGATGAGCTTGTTATAGAGGTGTGTTTCTTCTATCAATCACTTGAGGGGGAGTTGTGGAGCATCAACATTTTGTGCTTGAGTCAGCATTTGCTCATGGGAGACATGAGTATCTTCATTTTCTACTCTCCCATCTTTATCACCATCTTGTGGCACATTTGATGAAGAAGGTGGATTGATTACTTGTACATCATCTTCATCATCATTAGGCTTGATGTCTCCAACCAGAATATTCTTCATGGCCTCTCTCAATGGTTCATCACCTACGTCATCAAGATTCTCATGTGCTCCTTGGGAGCCGTTAGATTCATCAAATTCCACATCATATGTTTCTTCAACCAAGCCGGTGGCATGATTAAATACTCTATATGCTTTGGACTTTGATGAATAACCAATAAGAAAACCAATATCACAATGTCTTTAAAACTTCCCTAGGTGTTGCCGCTTCTTGTAGATGTAGCATTTGCAACCAAACACCATAAAGAAGGAGACGTCCGACTTCTTCCCATTGAGCAACTCATAAGGTGTCTTGCCAAAAAACTTTTGAAGGAATAGGAGGTTGGATGCATAGCATGTGGTGTTAATAGCTTCTGCCCATAGAGCTTCAGGTGTGTTGTACCCATCTAGCATTGTTCTTGCAAGAGTGATTAATGTTCAGTTGTTTCTCTCAACTACATCATTTTGTTGAGGAGTGTATGTTGCGGAGACCTCATGCTTGATCCCAACTTTATCACAATAGGCTTCAATGTTTGTGTTGTCAAATTCTTTACTGCTGTCACTTCTAATCTTCTTGAGCTTCACCTCAAACTCATTTTGTGCTCTCTTGGTAAACTTCTTGAAGCATGATGCAACTTCGGATTTGTCATGAAGGAAGAATACCTATGTGTATCTTGAGTAGTCATCAACAATCACTAGACAATAAAGATTTCCTCCTAAACTCTTGTATGTTGTTGGTCCAAATAAATCCATGTGAAGAAGCTCTAGCACTCTTGTTGTTGACATGAAAGCTTTTGTAGGATGAGTGTTTGCAACTTGTTTGCTGGCTTGACGTGCACTACAAAGCTTATACTTCTCAAACTTCACATCCTTCAACCCTCTCACCAAATCATTCTTCATTAGCTTCTTGAGTGAGCTCATCCCAACATGAGCAAGTCTTCTATGCCATAGCCACCCAAGTGTTGTTTTGGTGAATAAGCATGTCTTCAAGTTAGCATCTTCGGAGGTGAAGTCCACTAGATATAAGTTATTATATCTAAATCCCTTGAATATTACTTGATCATCATCATTCTTGGATACAACCACTTCTTTCTCGGTAAATATGCATTGAAAGTCAAGATCACAGAATTGTCCAACGGATAGCAAGTTGAAGCTCAATGAAGCAACATATAGCACATTTGAGATTGAATGATTATTTGAGATTGCCACTTTACCTAATCCTTTAACTTTGCCCTTTAAATTATCTCTAAATGTGATTCTTTCTTGTCCATCTACTTCTTCATCTAGTGAGGTGAACATACGAGGATCACTGGTCATATGTTGTGTGCAACCACTATCAATTACCCAATGACTTCCATCAGTTTTGTAGTTCACCTACACACAAGAGATCAAGCTTTAGGAACCCAAACTTGTTGAGGGCCCTTGACTTTCTCAACAAGTGACTTTGCAACCCAAATTTTCTTAGGCCTATTCTTGTTGGTCTTAGGCCTATTCTTGTTGGGAGGTCCTAAGAATATAACTTTCATCATTCCACTAGAGTCCTTTCTAAGCATATAATGAGCATTGAAAGCAAAGGGTCTAGCATGCTTGGGCAAGGGTTGTGGTGGTGGAGTTTGACACTCATGGGCAAAGTGGCCTTCTTGTCCACACTCAAAGCATCTCTTTGGCTTTGGCTTTGGCTTTGACTTGAGTTGTTGTTGTTGAGCTTGAGCCTTCTTCTCTTGGTTTGCCAAATACCCAATGCCACTTCTATCCATCTTCATGACGGTGTTCATTAGTAGCTCACTTTGAAGATGCTTGCCTCTTGTGAACTTGCTCAATCCAATCTTGAGATGCTCTTTCTCCAACTTGAGCTTCTTGTTCTCTTCCTTGAGTGCATCATTATTTTTCTCTTCCTTGAGTTTCTTATTCTCTTCTTTGAGCTTCTCATTCTCAAGAATCAAATCACCATCATGATCAAAAGTTTCTAGCACTATAGTGTTGGTGGTTGATATCTTCTCAAGATCTTTCTTTAGCTTTGACATACTCATCATAGTCATTGGACTCAACCACTTGCTTGCCTTTGCTACTAGATCTTTGCTCAATGCTCTAAACAATTAAATCATCACATGATGTAGCTATATCAATCTTAACAACATTGTTAGTAGCATCATGTGGCTCATTGGATAGAAATTCTTGAGCAATTACAAGATTATCATGATTTATCTTGAGAGTTGTATATTCTTCTTTTAGCATATTGTGGATAGTGATGAGCTCTTTATGCATCCCCTTAAGTTTATCATGTTTATCTTTAAGCTCTTTCTTAGAAGATTTGAGCTCCTTGAGTTTAGATGACATAGCTTCATTTGCTTCTCTAAGCTCAACACTAGCCTTTTTGGCTATATCACATTTAGCTAAAAGAGAATCATTCTTAGCTTCTAGCTTGTCATTCTTAGCTCTAGTCTTTCTAATGATCCTAGTATATTTATTTAGCAATTTGGCAAGTTCATCATATGAAGGTGATTCAAATTCATCATCATCACTATCACTATCACAATCATCATTATTAGCATGATCATCACTACTACTATCATCATCATTTGATACCTTTCGTTCACCCTTGGCCATAAGGCATAGGTGTGTAGAGGATGATAGTGGTGGTGTCGGTGAAGATGATGAAGAGTCAATCACAATAGCGGCCACCTTCTCGTTCTCACTATCATCATCAAATGAGCAACTTGACGAGTCAATGTTCATGAGCCAATCACCGATGATGTAGGCCTTCCCATTCTTCTTCTTCTTGTGGAAGTCCTTCTTGCCATCTTTCTTCTTGTATGGCTTATTTTTCTTCTTGTCATCATTTTCTTCATCACTTGAGTCATCTTTCTTGCCCTTGTACTTGTCTTTCTTGGGCTTGGTGCATGGATGTGCTAGATGACCAAGTTCTCCATAATTATAGCAATCTATCTCAGAGATTGGCTTCCTTCTTGTGCTAGTGAAGAACTTCTTTTTCTTGCCATTGAACTTGATGCCACTCTTGTTGAGCTTTTTTAGCATCTTGGCGGTTCTTCTCACCATGAGAGCAAGACTTGCATCATCAACTTCATCATCACTTGAGCTCTCATACTCAATTCTTGCTTTGCCCTTCTCTTGGCTACCCTTGAATGCTAAGTCTTTTTCATTCTTCTTTATAGAGGATGAGCCATCTTGTGGTGTGATGTGCATGTTCATCTCATGAGCATTGATCTTTCCTAAGATTTGCGTTGATGTAGCGGTGGAAAGATCACCTTGATAGAGCACGGTCACAATATGCCCATATTTATCAATGGGGAGGACACTCAAGATTTTTCTTACAACATCGGATGGTTGCATTTGAGTAAGTCTAAGCCCATTGACTTCCTCTACAAGAACATTCAACCATGAGTATATTTCATTAGCACATTCTTTAGGAAGCATCTCAAAAGAGTTCAGGTTTTTCATGACAAGATGATAGTGTTCCTCACGCTCACTCTTTGCTCTCTCATGGAGCGCACAAATGTCCGACCATAGTGCATGGGCGTCCTTGTGGTTCCGCATGCGATTAAACACATCTTTGCAAAGGCCTCTAAAGATGGTGTTTCGAGCCTTTGCATTCCATTTTTCATAGTTCACTTCATCACCTTGAAGGTGCGTGGGATCTTGAGGTTTTGGGAATCCTTGTGAGGCGGCTCTAAGTATTCCAACATCTAGAGCTTCTAAATACGCCTCCATGCGGATTTTCCAATAAGGAAAATCATCTCCCTCAAAGATAGGAGGAGGACCATCCCTGCAAGACATCTTTCTCTAGATGGTTAAGTCTAATTACGTGAGCACGAGGCTCTGATACCAATTTAAAGGATCAAGATGCCCAAGAGGGGGGTGAATTGGGCTAATTCTAAAATTCTTTGCAATAATTAAACCCTATGGTTAACCCACTTCACCCATTGTGCCTAGAAAGTGTTTCTATTGTTCTAACGCATAAAAGTTTAGCAACCTATGTTCCAATCCTACTCTAGCATGGCAATTCTATAAATGTAAAGACAAGAATTGAATTGCTCAAAGTAAAGAGAGAAGGAGGAACGCGACAATGTTTTGCTGAGATATCGGAGAGTCGCCACTCCCCACTAGTCCTCGTTGGAGCACCCGTGCAAGGGTGTAGCTCCCACTTGATCCGCACAAGGATCAAGTGCTCTCTGCGGGTTGATTCTTCAACACTTCGTCACAGTGAATCACCCACAACCGCTCACAACTTGAGTTGAGTCATCCACAAGCTCTGCCGGATGATCACCAAGCTCCCAATCACCACCAAGCTATCTAGGTGATGGCGATCACCAAGAGTAACAAGCATGAACTCTCACTTGACCACAACAAGCCTAATGAGAAGGGTGGATGCACACTTTGCTACTCTTGCTTTCACTAATGAGGGTTCTCTTTCGATTCTCAAATCTCAATCACCTCACTAGGACCTTGCTCTTCTTGGCACTCTCAAGGGTGTTTCTCAGCTATTGGAATGAGCAAAAGTGATCCCTTGAATGAATAGAGGAAGTATTTATAACCCCTTATTCAAAATGAACTGTTATGTGCCACTGCGGGGTGACCAGATGCTCTAGTCAGTTCTCCCCACCACCGAGTGTTTAAGTTGTGATCGAACGCTGGACAGCATCCGGTCATGATTTTCTCTCTCTGGAACCTTACTGGAGTTGACCGGACTCTGGCACCCAGCGTCCGGTCACATCTGCTCTCAGCATCCGGTCGCAACTAGACGACTTCACCTTGGTCAAATGAACTGACCAGACTCTGTGCCAGCGTCCGGTCACACCGGAACCAGCGTCCAGTCAATATTTGACCCTCCATTCACTTCCAACTCATAATCATATGTGAATGAAGTTTGCTCCAATTGATCTAAGGGCTATTTAGGAGCTATCTAGTGCTAGATTTGACAAGTGTGCATCACACCTAACCCACTAGACTCACCTAGGTCAAGCTACCCGTTCATACCCCCCTTAATAGTATGGCCAAAGGAAAAACAAAGTCCTAAACTACTCTAAGTGTCTCTTCAACACCAAACGACACTTAGAACTAGTCCATCCTTAACCTTGTCATCCATCCTTTGAAAATCAAAATGATTTCCATTGTAGGGGCATGACAACCATGATTGCCCAATCAATTATCATTACCATGACCTAACTTAATTGCATCTGCAAAACACACGTTAGTCACAGTAATCTCGTAGTGTCATTAATCACCGAAACCCAACAAGGGGCCTAGATGCTTTCAGTGTTCACTGCAAACTAGCGTTAAAGCCATTTGGGTGCCTAAGCACTTGTTGACTAACTCAAGAGGACCCAACAAGAGTTGGGTACCAAAGTGTGCTTAGGTTGTTGATGAAGGTACTTGGTGGTGAGATGAAAGCTTCGGGGTGGTTGAGCAAACAATTTGAAAATATTCACTCAATCTATCAACCAATTCGTATAATAATCTCTTATATGGTTGACCCGAAGATAAATTAATGAGCATATCATACTTCATCCTCACCATTGGTAACAAGTATCTAAAGCTTATAGGATAGCCACTTTGTGTGTTTTGTGTTCAATGGCTCACAAATAGGCATATTTGTGAAATATTGAAAGTGGCTAATCAGTTTCATTTGAGAATTCTAGTGTTTGCCATATGGTGCTTTTAATGGCTCTCTTGTAGTGCAATTCATTTGTTGATATGCAGGTATACAAGAAATACTAGAGCTAAAACGAAGAATCACAAGCAGTGAATTAATTGTTTCTGTCCTAAATCTACCGAACATGTCCGGTATGGTCAAGGACAGAAAGAAAAGTGCTTCTGTTCTGCACATGCCGGACATGTCTGATATGTCTACCGGACGTGTCCGGTATTGCAGGAACCAGAACACTAATTTGGATGCAACTGAGCTTTTGATCCATATAGTTTCATATATCCTTAAGTTGCTCAGAGGTTTGTGATTTACCAAATCTAAGTGAATTATGAGCATCTTTTGAACTCAAATTTAAATATGGCAAATTATTTGGTTTTGGTCAAAATAGAAAATTGACTCCCACAATTCTTAAATAGAATAAAGTGCTTGTTGAAAGTCATTCAAATTACCTATGGCACTTATTAAGGGGGAGCTCAGTTTATATTTTGCACCATTGTGGACTAATAAATTTATCTAGCATTCTTTGTAGTCCTTTGGATAAAAATTGATTTTGTATCAAGCATGATTACTTGACAAATGAGGTCAACATGAAGATTATCATGCTATGTATCTTCTTAGTGGGATTCTTGTGGGCTCAAGGCAAAGGTATATATTTACATATATGCATTGTAAGTGCATCTAAGGCCCTTTATATGCTAGTGTGTGCATTTGTGTGACATAGGATAAATGTTTTTCAAAATCCTTAACTAGCATGTGTAGGTGGTATGATTTTTGAAAATCATTTGGTTCTTGGTCTTTGTGACCTAAGTCATGCCATTTGTGATTATTGCTCCTATTGATTGTTTGCTTTGCTAATCACAAATGGAATGACTCTCTCAAGTCCATAAATCCCTATGTCTCACTTTATCTTTCTCATACATTCAAAATCATAAATATGCCAATTATTTGGAAAAAGAGAAAATCAAATAATGGCATTGGATAAGAAAAATGACAATACTCAGTTTGGATCAAGATTATATATCCTTTTGGACTAAGTATTAACCTAGAAGGGGTTTTGGAATCAAGAGAATGAATTTTGGAGGAAAAATAGCTAGCCCGCATATACCGGACGTGTCTGGTATGCGTGGGTCATAAAAGGAAGTGTACCCCTTTGACCGAGGTAGTTTTCTCTCTGTCTTTCTTCTCCACCACAAACAGCCGCCGCCTCTCCACTCCTTTTGGCAATCCATTAATTCTACCAAGCAAAAGAAGAGAGGGAGATTGGATCGGAGGAGACTTGCATAAAGATTGAAGGCTCCGGGACTTGGATTTTAGTTTGCATTCTCTTCTCTTCTCTCAATGTAACCTAATCCTAGACCTCATCCGATCTAAGTGGTTTGAACTTGATTTTGAAATTCCTTCGGTCAATATGCTGCATTACCTGTCTAGAAGCAATGGATAAAGTTTGGATTGGATTGGATGAGGATTGAGGCAAGGGCCCTCGGTTAGGGCTGCTGTCCGCTCAGGCAGTAGAGCAGTTTCTTGCTCCCTTGTTTCAATTTTCACAGTGGTTGATTCTAGGACTAAGTTTAATTGTCTATTATGTTTTGTGAACCTAGTGACCTAGTATGGTTGAGGTGCTTGCAAAGCATAGGATAATTACGCTTATTTCTATATTTCAACCAATATAAGCTATCTCTTGAGCATGCTTCTAAAATTCTTTGCAAATTCATTTGGATATAGGACAGCAGCCATGAGTGGAAGACAAGAACCTAGATCCAAGCACAGGCATGATCCAGCTATGGAGAGATACAAGAAGGCTAGACAAGAGTTACACCCCAGGTTGAATGAGCAGACCAGCAGGAGGTCCACTAGAGCTGCTTCTAGTGTAGCTCCTCAGTATGTAGAGGGGTCAAGGAGCACATCTTCTGACACAGATACTAATGAGTTCAGAGTGGAGCCTAGAGATAAAAAGAGAAAGAGCTCTGACAGAGACTCAGTGGATGATAGCTTAGATGATGAGCAGGAGATTAAGGAGGAGCAGGCAGTACCTCTAGTTCAGCACCAGCCAGGCCAGGGTATGCACTATGGTTTACTTGAGACACATCCACCTAGTGTACCCTCTTATGTTTCTAGAGTTGACTATCGGGGGAAGGGCATGGCCAGAAGAGCCAGAGATGAGAGGAGAATTGATCCAAGGGGTTTGCCTAGGATTTAGTTTGATCATCGTTTTTAGACAGCCTTTCACATGGACTTCTACTCCAGTGTTATACTCACCAAGAACCCTGTGGTTGCCAGATCTTAGTGGATGGACTGGAAATATGTCAGAGAGTTGCAGAAGCCCTCCATTGATCATGCTATTACCACTTGTGAGCGTATAGGAGTATACGAGATCATGGAGTTCTAGCATGACTGGAATATAGAGGTGGTAGCTTAGTTCTATGCCACCCTATATGTTGAGGTGGATGCGAGGCGCATGCACTAGATGCTTGAGGGCCAATGGTACAATGTGGATTATGACACTTTTGTAGCTCTGCTTGGATTTTCAGAGGAGGATCTTCAGAGAGACCGGATTCACACTGAGCAAGTGCTACCTCCAGAGCAGCTCGCCTACATGTACCCACTAGGGGGTGAGAGAGGAGCAGTGGGGAAGGTTCTTGGTCTTTACCCTACTTACAGATACCTGGATAGGATATTTAGGAAGACCATTGATTGCAAGGGTGGAGACAAGGGCAACATTGCAGACTATTCTAGGAACTTGCTCCATAGGATGGCTCCAGGTGCATGGCCCTTCAGTGTGTTTGATTTCATTTAGTGTGAGATCCAAAGTGTTGGTGAGAGGCCCCTCAAGGGCTGTGGTTTTGCTCCGTACATAATGCATATGATTGAGCAGGTGATAGGGCACACCTTTTAGTATGACAAGATTCATAAGGCCTTGAAGATAGTTGCTAATTTGGCTGAGATTGTAGTCTCTCTAGCTAGTCCAGGGGGAGCAGCAGCAACAACAGAGGTAGATGCACCTGTAGGTGGTGCAGTAGCAGGAGGAGCTTCCCCTCTGCCACGTACTCAGTCCCGTTCTTCTTCATGTCGTGGCAGTCCTCCCTTGCCTATCCACAGGGTCTTTAGTTCCATCTTTGGGATGTGTAGGGACATTTAGGTTAGGCAGCGGGACACTCAGACTAGGCAGAAGAAGGAGAGGGAGGCTAGGAGGAAGGACACCAGGACTCTAAAGAAGATAGCTGCTAGGCTAGAGCTTGAGCCTCCTAGGTCTCCACTATCAGACGATGCAGCCTCAGCAGCTAGTGAGCTAGAGACTAAGGAGCAGCAGTAGATCAGATATGATAGAGAGTTTGTTGAGTTCTTTTAGCGTCAGCAGGCTCAGTACTAGCAGCAGACTTAGCAGCAGCAGCCTCAGGAGCAGGCACAACAGCAGCCACATCCTAGTGCTAGAGAGGATGTTGGTTCAGCTTTGTGGCATGACATCTTCGGTAGTGGTCCCGGGTACTTGACCAGTGACTATGGCTTTGGTGGTCAGGGGTTCTACGGAGGTCTTGGTGCTCTAGGTCAGAGTTCCTCTCACCCACCCGGTGCTCCACGTTCAGACGATGAGGGCAATGGCGACGATGATGAGTGATCTCAGTGATCAGATGGAGCTAGTAGCCCCTCTTTGTGCTTAGTTTCTTTTTGTCAGACCCTTTATGGTGATAGATGACAAAGGGAGAGAAATTGTGATTAAAGATTCAGAGGGTTTTATGTGTTTATCTTTTGTATCTGGAGAGTTGTACTACAGCTGTAGTTTTTATGAGCTTCATTGCTATGTCTTGTTGAGTTGAGACAGATCTTATGAGCTTTATCTATGTATCATGAGAGATGATGAGATTTCGTGCTTAATCTTTATATCATTTTGAGACATTGTATCATGATGAGACATGATCTTTATTTAATATTAGTGGCTTGTGGACTTGAGAAATCTCTGTAATGAGTGCTATGTGTGTGGTATACATGTTCTATTTACTTTCATAAGGACCATACATGTTTCAGATTGAAAATGTATGGTGTGATGCTTATTTTTATTCTTGTGTGATATATCATGTCATATGCATCACGATTTTACTTTGTCGCACACACTTGCACCCCACGGATGCAATGATTTAGGGGGAGTCTCCTATGTGTTTTAGTATGTGTAAATTGGCATTTGAGGTTATTTATGAATTCAATTCATATTGCACATATTAAGGGGGAGCCTTCCATAAATCATTGAACCCAAAAGCCTAAATGTTTATATCATTTTGTAAGCTTTAATCGGGTTGTCATCAATCACCAAAAAGAGGGAGATTGAAAGTGCATCTAGCCCTTTAGTGGATTTTGGATGATTGAATGACAACACGATTAAAGATCTAACATTTTCTATAAGTGTGAAATAGGAAATTGGTTATCTCACAGATGCTTATTGAAAGTGTATAAGGCCAAAATGATGTGTTGTTGTATAAGCAATCTAGTTCAAGCACAAGACAACAATGCAAATGGAATTCATGCAATGTCTTATTTATTGTGGGATATCAATGATTGATGATGGTGTTCTATGGAATTCATTGTATGATTCAACACAAGGTGTGACTTGTTGGCTTGAGTTGGTGAAGATAGCGAGGAAATGCTTCGAGGTACTAAGCAAGGGTGAAGGGCAAGCGATGGCTTGGCGGCTGAAGAACCTAGCTAGGGTGAAGAAGGAAGTACTTGCATTTAGTTGAGGTACTAATCAAGCTATGAATGTTATATTGATGTGGAGGATCAAATTTATGTTGGACAAGTTGATGGAAGTGACTTCATTCATTTGGAGTTATTATTATTTGATTAATGGAATCAAGTCACATGCTCAAGATGGCTATGCTCAAGTGAAAAGATCAATATTGACATGTTGACACCCTCACTTGATGAAGATTGAAAGACACGGCATCGATTCAAAGGAGATCAACTCAAAAGGTTTAAATTTGTTCTTCATTTGATTTTGAGTTAATAGAAATGTCATACTATTAAGAGGGATGCATTATGTTGATAGATAATGTTTCATTAGTGCTCAAGACAACCCATATGAGGTTTGAGTGAAAGATAGAAGAGAGAAACTAACTTGGTGTTCTGTGGCCGAGCACACCGGACATGTCCGTGTCCGGTATGGGCCTGGTCACAACAGTGACCTTGTTTCTCGGGTTGGGTTCATCGAAAGTCCCGACATGTTTTAGCCAGAAGTTCCGGGGGTCGGAAGTCCCGGGGAGCGTCAGAAGTCCCGACACCCAACTAACTTGGAGAGCTAACTGACCTAGTCACACCGGACGTGCCCGGTATTAACATCGGACGTGTCTAGTATTAACACCGGACGTGTCCGGTATAATAGGCCAGTGCCCAACGGCTAGTTTTTCAAAGGAGCCGGGGGTCGGGAGTTCCGGCTATATTAGGTCAAGAGTTCCGGCTGTCGGAAGTCCCGGCAAACGTCGGGAGTTTCGACACCTCGCATATTTTAACTCAGTTACTGTTGGTGCAGTACAAGTCATACAAGTCATACCGGACGTGTCCGGTATGAGCTCAATGGCTCTAAAATGGCTAGTTTTTCAAGGGGACTATAAATACCCCCAAGCCTCCACCTTTGGAGGCTGCTGATTCTGCTGATCCTCCCCCATGTTTTTGAGCCTTGCAAACACTCTCCAACCCACTCTTAGTGAGTGATTGATCCAAATTGCCAAAACCAATTTGTGGGTTGAGGGAAATTCAAAAGGAGAGCAAACCATCCACTTGAGCACCTATGCATATTGTCAATCTCGTGATTTGCATTTGTTACTCTTGGACTCTTTGGTCCTAGACGGCTAGGCGTCGTTGGAGAGCACCCGAGAGATTATGGTGTGCCTCGAAAAGTCTATAACGGTCGATTCCGTCGCCGCAAGGAAAGGAATCAACTAGTGAAAGGAGGAAAAGGAGTTAGAAAAGACTCCGGCTAGAGTGACCTTCGTAGTACCCTCTAGGGCTGACCTTCGCTGAGTCGTCCGCAACCCCCTCAACGGAGAGTAGGACTCAACGGAGTCCGAGCTTCGGTAAAACAAATATCGTGTCTCAATTCGTATTTCATTTGATATTTGTATTGCTCTAGCTCTTGTGCAGGTTACCTGTGTGTGGTACTATCTTTAGTTGGTACCTACAGGTTGGCCTAAAGATTGAAAATTAAAAGGAGCAAGTTTGGGCTGTTAGCGGACACGTCCGGTATTAGAGCCCAGCGTTGAATTTATTTGTTATGTGTTCTAACTCTTGTGTTGCAGGTTATAGGCTACTTGGGTTATTTAATATTGTTTATATACTTATTGACTAACTTGTGAGGGGTTGTATTACTCTGATCTGGAGTTTCTATTTTGAAAACTCCCATTACTAAATTGTTTCCGCTTTTAAAGGTGTTAATTTTCAGAAATGCCTAATCACCCCCCCCCCTCTAGATGGCATCCTAGGTCATTTCAGTTTTACCCCTCCAAAAAATTTGTCCAAGAATTCCTTGCATGTCATTGATGTCCAGGACCATACACCATATATCAGATAAAATGATGAGATCTCTAAAATGATAGCAACATAGATATGATAGCAACATAAATATTATAGGAACATGATAGGCAACATTAAAGCAACGTATTTTGAACACAGTTAACATGACACTAAGCATACACTATATAGATGTTCATTGGTTTACCAAGCAAAGTAGCAGTTCATTGGTTCACAGACCAAGCAAAAGAGCAAGTTCAACCAGCCATCATTGTCCATATAACTCGCAACTTGGCTCATTCTCGCTAAGTAAAATAAGTAGCCATAAGTTTGCATAGCAAGCAAAATAAGGCAGCTGCACTACTTAACATCACAAGCCACATAGATGATATGCACGAATTACAAATTAAGATCTGGAAGTTTCCTCTTGCTTCTAGTGTGTGCAGCAGGACTTTGGTTTAGAGGAGTCTTGCTTCTAGTTGCCATAGCTGGACTATCTGGTGGCACTGCAACCATCTTTTTCTTTTTCTTCACTTGTGCCTTGGCCTTTGTTTTATCCTTTTTCTGTTCTGTAGGCGTGGATGTGGAAGGTGGTGGTGTTGTTTCACCTAAAGACATAAAAGGGTACTCAATGGCAAGTGGATCAGGTTGGTTTGAGCCACTTCCAGACCTGCATGTGAGACAGTTCTACAATTTCGGAGGATAATATTGAGAATGTTGTAACCAAAACATTAACTTTACAATTTGAGAGTATAATCTTGAGAATACTATAATCAAGAACATGATCCACTTGCAATTTCAGCGTACCTGAGAGAGTTTCCAGAACCTAAGCTAACTGAAGCGTCTTGGCTGTAATAAAAAAAAGAATACATTTTTAAGAAAAAGAAATCAGAATATAACATGTGAGATCTCTGAAAGTGTACAGAGAAGCTATGCATCTAAGCATATGTAAGGAAAATGCAAACTAGCTATGCATCTAAGCTTCAGGTAAAACACATATTTATCTCAAATTAGTCACAGTACAAGGCAAATTGCCCTAAGACAGCACACTAAATTAATTCTGAATACTAAATCTATTGCAATTTCAGCGTACTAGAGAGAGTTTCCAGAACCTAAAGTATCAAAATCTATTGCTGTAACTGCAAATCTATTGCAATCATGTGAGATCTCTAGGTGTACAGAGGCGTACCTAGAAGGAAACTGCATTGTTTTAGGTCCTACTTCAACTGGGACAATACTACTCTCACATGATGGTTCAATTGATTTCTTTCTCCTCTTCGGTTCCCCCCTGCAGTTCATGAATCACATCCAATATTAAAAGGCGGCAATATGAAATTAATAACAAGTGGCAAAAAAAAAAAGATGAGCAATGGCAGCATGCTTACTTCTCAGCTAGCATGGCTGTTGAGAGGTATCCATGGATGAGACAGTTATATGTCTCATTGTCTGGCTTGACACCTTTATCAATCATTTGCTGAAAGACGCCCTTGGCCCTGTCAACCGATTGAGCTTTGCACAGGCCATCAATGATTGTATTGTATGTCACAACATTCGGTGAAACACCCATTTCAACGAACAGGCTGCAAGCTTTATCCACCTGACCTTCACTAAAGAAACCCTTAATGACGGTGGTGTATGACACCACATCTGGTGGGCAGCTACTACCTTGACCATCAGACATCATGTGGAGCAGCTCAAGTGCCTCCTCGGCTCTCTTTTCATCACAGAAACCCTTGAGAAGTGTGTTGTATGAAACTACACTGGGTGTGCATCCAACTTCGGGCATTTGTCAGAGCAATATGTCCATGGCCTCACCCACCCTCTTGGCGTCACAGAGGCCCTTGAGCAGTTGATTGATGACTATAGGTGCTTCAGGCGAAGCCATGCTCCAGCCCGTCTTAAGGATGAGGCCAAAGGCGGCGAAGCCATGCTCCAGGCGGCCCATGCGGCAGAAGCAGCCGATGAGGATGCTGTAGGTGCAAAGGTTGGGAGCCACCTTGATGGAGCAGTCACGTACCATCCGGTTGAAGAGGGAGATGACGAACCCTGACTCTGAGGTGGAGGAGCGCCGGCACAAGGCACGAGACACAGCATTGAGGAGGTGGTTGAAGGCGGTAACCGAAGCGGGCCTGGCGTGGGGAAGCATTTCGTCGAACAGCTTGAGCGCGTCGTCGAGGCCGAGGCTTCCCTACCGGGCGCGGCCGGCGATGACGCGCTCCAGCTCCAAGCACCTGTTGCGGGCGGCGCTGACGCTGCGCGACATGCCGACGGGGCGCGTGCGCGGCTACTGGCTCCGTGCGGAGCAGCACGGCACGGACGGCGCCGCGTGACGCTCTGAACCGGTGAAGCAGAGCTGCTCGCGTGAGCTGGGCGGAGCCACGAGTGCTGCGTTGTGTGGAGTGGCTGACTCTGTGAGGGCAGGAGCTGGAAGCCTGGAACGTCGGTCGGTGGCGGCGGCGGCCGCGGGCGACAGGTCAGGAAGGTTTTTGCCTTTTTCCGGTCGGGGTCAGGAAGCCTTTTCTGTCCTGGATAAATGGACTGTTCTTTTTTCTATTTCCACATAGAAAAAATTCGATATTTAAATATGCGCATGGATGGAATGATGAATCTAATCTGAAATTTTTGTATACGAATTTAATAGAATTAAGGTTCAAGTATCGTAAACTGCACAGCATGTTTTTTTTTTTGACTGTTCTTTTTTCTATTTCCACATAGAAAAAATTCGATATTTAAATATGCGCATGGATGGAATGATGAATCTAATCTGAAATTTTTGTATACGAATTTAATAGAATTAAGGTTCAAGTATCGTAAACTGCACAGCATGTTTTTTTTTTGTGTGTGGCAGCACATGTTCAAAAGGTTCAAACAGATCAAAGACCATACAAGTTTTATGTGACAATTATTGACACTACAGATTTGTAACTACGCTCCACCACGTAACGTTTCTATTTTAAACTTTGAAAATACAAGCTGGTTAGATTTTTCCAAAGTTCTCCCACAACGATTTCTCCAAAGTTCTCCCACAACCATGTAGGATTTGTCACATGTCTGTTGTGTTCCCATCTTCAGGCCACACCATCCGCCAAGACTCCTAAAGACTGGGACGGGTCCAAGCGTCCATGGCTCAAATAAAAGAGAATAAATGTCACAAGAACAGGATTTGCTTCCAGTGCTAACTGCAGCACAGTTGGAAGTAACAATATAGGATTTCAACAAAAATATAGGCAGTAAAGTTCTAGTTTGCTGCTGCTACAGATTGAATCATCAATTTGCTTTCTATACTCTATCTTGAGTGACAAATCTCAATCACCATCTCATTCGACAGGATCAGAGTATCATGATAGGAACAGAGTTACAAATGTGATGGCTTAAGCATCCTGCAACGAATGTAACTCTGCGTGTCTGTAATCCACCTACAGCGCACGCTGGTAGCTCTGCTCTTCGATCTAGCATCAATAACAAGTAAAAAGTTATCTGCCCTCGCTCTTTAACACATGTTACTTTGCTTGGTGAACAGGCTCCAACACTAGGAACAGCTTCTCTAACTTCGCATATGAGGGGTCCAGCCATACGTGCCTCGTTACATTATATGCATCCACAGGGAAACGCTTCCTCAGCCTAGCTTGAAGTTCAGCAAGTTCGTCCTTGTCTTCTGGAACCTAGGAAGATGCAAACAGAATAACCACCAGTCATAAAATTTATGCAAAGAACTCAGCCAGGTATCCGTAAGTGAAGAGGTCGTACTTTTGAAATTAACCAGACTGATGCTATTTTCACTTGTGTGAAGCCGAGGAATGACACAAACAATGTCTGAATAAATCTTGAAACTAGTAGTAAAAATTGGTACCTCGATTTTCGTCCAGTGTTCATAGGCAGAATAATCATCCCAGAGACTTTGCGCCAGGCTCCTGTAATTGAAGAACTCCTCTGTAATTTCCTTCCTTTGGTGAGCATCTGATGTTGGAATACCAACCTGCATGGATCCCAGTAAGTTGTTCACCGAGACTATACATAGCTAGTGTAAACTAGAACAAGGTATTGCAAGACAGGCATTGCATATGATTTATTAGAAGATGCATGAGGTGAGCTTTCCAAAGCAGTTATGAGTTGTAACGTGCAACTGCTTCAGGATATATGTGATTGACTCAGAAACATGAGCAAGACAACAAGTACATACAGTAGAACAATTTGGTACTATCATCTACACTGAAGAAAGGATTTCCCCCTGTATTTGTAAGAGTAGAAGGAAGCAAGACTGCAAGAGAGCAAGTTCTGCTACTATATTTAGCAGAAACTATCAGAACGGAGTAGAGGGCACAATCGAATTGCAAAATATCACTTTTTTGAACCAAATTATACAGCAAGGAGGTATGAGTTGCAAAAGAGCTTTGAGGTAGGTGAAGACGTGGCAGTAGCAGCACAGATTAAACATACAGAAAAAAAAACTATTGGACATGACAAATTAATTACCCATGAAAACACATCATCTTCTTCAGAGCTTGATGCTGGGCTCATTGGACTCTTGCTGCGGGCAGTCCAACGCTGCTCAATAGGTCCAGGTGCGGGTATCTCCTTTTCAATCAACTGCAGCAGCTTCTCTATATAATCAAGATCCTTCATACTTGGCTTTGCTAGGGTTCCTGTGGGGCCCAGCTCCATGCGTACCCATATGCATCCACATGGAAACACTTCCTAAGCAAATCCTAGAGTTCAGGAAGTTCGACCTTGTCTTTTGAAACCTAGGAACAATGTGTTAGAAGGAATGAAGCTCACTCTATTCCTGGTGGCAACGACCCAAACATGTACATGAGTTGGGCATATATGCATCTAAGCCCTTATACAAAGAGAAAAATATGCTATACACCATATATATCTAACAACCCCCCCCCCCCCCCCCCTCAAACTCAGGGTGAATCACAAACACTGAGTTTGGAGAGAAAGAAACGACGTTGAACTCGCGTCTGTGCCTTGGTGAAGAAATCAGCCACCTGGAGCTCGGAGGGTACATAGCGAAGAGCAATGACATCATCCTGCACCTGAGCCCGAGTGTAATATGCATCAACTCCTATATGCTTGGTGAGCTCATGCTTCACAGGATCACGAGCTATATTGATAGCACTGGTACTGTCAGACAGAAGAGGAGTGGGCATAGAAACTGAAACACTGAAATCCTCAAGTAACCATCGAAGCCAAGTAACCTCTGCTGTCGCAAGAGCTATAGCTCGCAACTCGGTCTCTGCACTCGAACGAGAGACCGCGGTCTGCTTCTTTGTCTTCCAAGCAATGAGAGAGCCACCAAGAAAAATACAATAGGCAGAAAGAGAGTGACGATCAGAGTCACTAGCCCAGGTAGCATCAGAGTAGGCTTGAGTTGAAAAGAGCTAGAACACGGGAAGAACAGACGACGAGTAATGGTCCCACGAAGATAACGCAAGACACGAAGAAGATGGCTATAATGGACATGGGTGGGAGAAGAAACAAATTGACTAAGAATGTGCACAGCATATGAGATATCAGGACGGGTCACAGCTAGATAGACAAGACTCCCAACAATATGACGATACCGAGTGGGATCGGTGAGAGGTTTACCATCAGTAGCACGGAGCTGAAGATTAAGCTCGATGGGAGTCTCAATAGTGCGATGATCAGTGAGGCAAGAGCAAGCAAGAAGATCCTGAATGTATTTTTCTTGGGATAAGTAAATGCCATCAGAGGTGGAAGAGACCTCAATCCCAAGGAAATAACGAAGAGGACCAAGATCAGACATAAGAAACTGCTCGCTGAGGCATGCCTTGACAAAGGCAATATACTCAGAATCATCACCAGTGATAATCATATCATCAACATAAAGAAGAAGAAGAGTGCGACCACGAGGGGATGTGTGAATAAACAAGGCAGGGTCATGATTGCTTGGGGAAAAACCAGCAGCAATGATCACAGAGGCAAAGCACTGAAACCAAGCACGAGGAGCTTGTTTCAGACCATAAAGAGAGCGACGAAGACGACAAACCATGCCATCAGGAACAAGATACCTAGGAGGTGGTCGCATGTAGACCTCCTCACGGAGTTCACCATTAAGGAAGGCATTTTTGACATCAAGTTGAGAAATGGACCAAGCACGAACAGAGGCCACAGCAAGGAGAGTCCGAACAGTGGTCATGTGAGCCACAGGAGCAAATGTCTCATCATAATCACGACCATACTCTTGCTGAAAACCACGAGCAACAAGACGAGCCTTATAACGCTCGAGAGAGCCATCAGAGCGAGTCTTGATCTTATAAACCCACTTGCACGTGATGGGACGAGCATGAGAAGGAAGAGGGACAAGGTCCCAAGTGCCAGTGCGCTTAAGAGCAGCAATCTCCTCAGCCATGGCTAGTTGCCATTTAGGATGACAAATGGCATCATGGTATGTGGCCGGCTCAAAAAAAGACAGTGCCAGCAAAACCATACCTATCAAGAGGCTTCAGTGAGCTACGATCGCGAAGATTATAATGAGAGGAGGGCTGAGATAAAGAATCGTCAACCGAAGATGGCTCAGCAGGAGAGGAGACATCAGAAGGCAACTCAACAGGAGGCGAGGAATCCAGGAGCCGACGACTGTAGGTGTGAATCACGGGAGGTTTGGAATCATAAATGGACCGAGGAGCATGTGAAGACGACTCAGAGGGCAGCGGAGGAGAAGGTGGAGGAGGTGAAGATGGTTTAGGAGGTGGAGATGGTGACGGAGGAAGAAGCACAATGGAGATAGGTGTATCAGGAAAAGTCAAGAAGGACAGAGGCTCAACAACGGTCTAAGGAGAAACATCAGAGGAGGGCCGAGGATAGAAGGAACGAGACTCATCAAAAGTAACGTCCCGAGAGATCCGCATACGACGAGCAGTCGGGTCCCAACAACGATAGCCCTTGTGCTCAGCACTATAGCCTAAGAAAACACACTCAACAGATTGATGGGTGAGTTTAGTGCGTTCACGAGGAGCAAGAAGAACATAGCACAGACATCCAAAAAGGCGAAGATGAGTAATCAGGTGGATGTCCAAAAAGGCGCTCATATGGGATGCCACCTTTAAGAGCAGATGAGGGTTGAATGTTGGTTAAATAGGTGGCAGTGGAGATTGCTTCAGCCCAGAAATGAGGTGGGACCGAGGAAGCAATCATAAGAGCATGAGCAGTTTCAAGAAGGTGACGATGTTTACACTCAGCAACACCATTCTGAGCATGCGCACCAGGACAAGAGAATTGTGAGAGAGTCCCTTGCTCAGAAAGAAATTGGTGAAGAGCACCCGAAAGATATTCCCCGGCAGAGTCAGCCCGAAAAACACGAATAGGAGCATCAAAATGAGTACGAATCATCCGAGCAAAAGTTTTATATATGGATAACACCTCATTACGATGTTTCATGAAATACACCCATGTGAAGCGAGAGAAATCATCGATAAATATGACATAATATTGATGACCCCCTTTTGAAACAAAAGGTGCAGGACCCCATACATATGAATGAACAAGCTCAAAAGGACGCTGTGACACAGACCCACTAGAGAGATATGGAAGCTGGATCTGTTTGCCAAGCTTACAGCCCTGACACTGATCTAAAGAAACATCACCAGAGACATTTCCTAGAACACCACGACGGACAAGAGCGGATAAGCGGGAACCACATAGATGTCCCAGGCGATGATGCCACTGAGCAAAAGGGGAAGAAGCCGATGCAGGAGAAGCAGAGCTCACAAGACCGACAGAGGCAGCGGAAGGAAGACAAAGCCAATCGAGTTCCCAGAGATGCGGAGAATCACGGCGGCGAGGGCCAGTACCAACTAGGAGACCCGTGCTGAGATCCTGAACACGGCAAGAGTCAGAATAAAAAATAACACGACAACCATGATCAGTGAGCTGGCCAGCAGAAATAAGTTGCATGGTCAAATCAGGAACATAAGAAACATTAGGAACATGAAATGAAGAAGAAGAAAGAGTGCCACGACCAACAACCGAAAGAGATGAGCCATCAGCAGTTTGAACAGTAAGAGGAATGGAAGGAGAGCAAGTAGAAGAAAGAGAGGTACTATCAGGTGTCATATGAAAAAAAGCACCAGAATCAAGAATCTATGGTAAGATACCTGAAGTGGATGGTGGTCTCTCAATAAAAGACTGAGAAGTAGCAGCAGAGAGTACTGGGGCAGGAGTGACAGAACCAGCAGCTCTAGTAGTGATAGAACCAGAAGCTCCAGTAGGTGGAGGAACAGCAAGACGACGAAGTAACATGTGTATCTCCTGTTGTGCATCAGGATGCTGAGACTGAGCATGTGAGGAACGCCCACCTCGACGAGACTGAGACTGAGCCTGCCTCTTCTTCTTGTAACAATGATCCTCATCATGTCCATCTTTGCCACAGTGCTTACAATGAAGGCCACCTGAGTTGCGAGTCCCCAAGCCGCCAGAGGCTACTGAAGCAGGCACTTTGGGAGGAGAACCAAGAATTCCAGACTGAGCAGCCAGAACTGAGGAGGACGTCGACTGAAGTAGACCAGCAGAACGAAGGCGAGTCTCATCATTACGAACAGCAGCAAGAGCCTCCATCAAAGACACGCACGGCTCACGAGCAAGTAATTGAGCACGAAGGGGCTCAAACTCAGCACGCAGACGAGTCAGGAAGTCATAGGTGCGACGAAGCTCGAGGTGGCTCTGTTGCTTCCTGCAGGAGTCACAAGTGTCAGGGGACAACTGAGGACTAAGAGTGTCAAGCTCACGCCATATTACAGATAGCTGTCGAAAGAAATCCTCAACTGAACTGTCACCCTGCTGCAACAGTTGTTCTTGACGTAGGGTGGCAATATAAGTAGACTAACCAGAGGGCTCATAACGCTGACGAAGAACAGCCCACATCTGAGCAGCATGATCAAGCCGAATAACCTCTCCTGCCAGATGCTTTTCCATACTAGCAACAAGAACAGCCCCAGCACGAGCATCTTCATCCAACCAAGTCCGATAAGCCCGAAAATGAGACATGTAAGAGACCATATCATCATCATAAGCTTCGCGCAACTTCTTTTGTTCCTCTTCAGAATTTTCTGGAGGAATCACCAGCTGCACTGGACGATCAGGCAATGCTGGACAAGGTAGCTCACCACTAAGAAACTCCCAGAGTCGGAGACCACGCATATGCCACCGCATATGTGGAACCCAGTCATGATAATTGGTGCCATCGAAAATCACTGGACAACGTGGGATTTGAGCGCCTCCAGAGGGAGGAACAGGAGGAGATGCCATCTTTCTTTCTCCAGAAAAGCAGAAAAACCAGCGGCAGCAAAGCGGGATCTGACTCTTTTTTTAACCTAATCTAAAACAGAGCAAGCAGCAAAGCAGAAAAACAGAGCACTCGAACGGACGACCGTAGAGCAGAGCCGCGCCCAGCAGAGCAGCGGAGGAAGGGCACGCGGCGCACTCGAACGGACGGCCACAGAGCAGAGCCGCGCCCAGCAGAGCAGCGGAGGAAGGGCGCGCGGCGGCGGGGCGCCCAGCGACGGGGCCACGGAGGCCACGCGACGGCGGGGTCGCGCCGACCGCAGAGGGCGCGCGATGGCGGGACCGCGCCCGGCCGCGGAGAGCGCGCGACGGCGGGGCCACGCCCCGGAGCGTGCAACGGGAAGAGCATGCGAGGGAGAGAGCCGAGAGCACGCGAGGGAGAGAGCCGACGGGCGGCGGAGCTCCAGGCAAGCGCAACGGGAAGAGCGCGCGAGAGAGCGAGGTAATCCCTAGATCCTAGGCTCTGATACCATGTTAGAAGGAATGAAGCTCACTCTATTCCTGGGGGCAACGACCCAAACATGTACATGAGTTGGGCATATATGCATCTAAGCCCTTATACAAAGAGGAAAATATGCTATACACCATATATATCTAACACAATGGAGACAGAATAATCACCGGGCATGGAATTTTTGCAAATAAAGAGCTCAGCCAGGTATCCGTGCAAGTTAAGAGATCATACTTTTGAAATTAACCAAACTGATGCTATTTTCATTCATGTGTTCAAAGAAGTCTAGGAAAGAACATAAATAATGTCTAGAAAAAAATCTTGAAACTAGCGGTAGAAATTGGTACCTCAATTTTGGCCGTGTTCATATGGAGAATAATCATCCCAGAGATTTGCTTGTGTCAGGCTCCTGTAATGGAAGAACTCCTCTGTAATTTCCTTCCTTTGGAGAGCATCTGATGCCAACAAGTACATTATAATACCAACCTCCTGGTGTGTGTGCACGCGCATCTTACCTCCTCCATTGCCAACACTTGTATCACTCATGAGACAAATACCCTCTTCCAACAGGCATCACCCATAATTCCCACATGAGGTTAAATATATGGAAGAAAATTTTGTTTCAAAAAAATATATGGAAGAAAATCAAAGGAAGGAGTGGACAGACTCAGACAAAAATGGTGTAGGGACAAACCAAAACCTAAATGAATACAACAGTTTCAAGAATACAATTATTGTTTAATATCAATTCAATTTGTAAGAAAGACAACATTTAGCAATTCTTTGGTAAGAGAATAGAAAGTAAAGATGTATTTGCATACAGAACACCAGGCCACCAGGAGCATTGAAATTTTGGGGTACCAAACCATAACAAGTGTACATATATTTCTCTAAAGAATTTCATCATTCAAAGCACACCACAGAGCATGGCCAAAAAACTGAACTCCTTTTTTTTCAACACTCATTGGCTTCATTGACAAAACGATACTTTTCAGGCAGGAATTTTGCATGGCGCTGATATTCCTTCCTCGAGAAAAGTGATATAAGCATGGAAGTAGTGGAAGCCTCAAGTGAGAAGTTCTTCTCATCGAGTTTGGAGAGGTAAGCCCCAGCCCTACTAATGTCATCTCTATGCAATAACCTCCTTACTATAGCATTTAGCATATGTGAGTTTGGAGCACAGCCACTCTTTTGCATCGCTGAAAATAGACCATCGAACTAATCTAGCAACCCTTCTTTTATGAGATTTTCTGTCATTAAGCGGTAGGTCACAACACTTGGAACCAAACCATTAGCAGCGATAGCAGCGAACAAATCCGTGGCATCTTCCTTTCTGCCACCTTTAAACAAAGCATCAATCATGATGTTGAAAGTAATAATGTCAAGTTGAAAATCCTTAGACCAGAGGCTTTGAAACATTTTGAATGCTTCATCAAAACAATTGTTTTTGGAGAGTCCATTTAGAATTATGTTGTATGTGTTAATGGACCATTGTTTTCCACTTTTAATAATACTGAGGTAGAGTTCCTTTGCTTCAGAAAATCTCCTAGTCCAAAATAAACCATGCAGTATAGTATTGTAAGTCACAACTCCAGGAATAACTCCCTTCCTCAACATTTCTCGAAAAAGACAATATGCATTGTCTATCCTGCCAGCTTTACAGTAGTCATGAAGCAATGTATAGGAAACAATGTTAGGTTTCAAGCCAACTGAGACCATACCGTCAAGTAACTTTGCTGCTTCATCCATTCTACCAGCTAAGCAATGGCCATCTATTAATGTCGTGTATGAGATAACATCAGGCTTCACACCCATGCATACCATCGAGTCAATGGGCCTTTGGGCTTCCATAACCCGCCCTTCTCTACATAAGTTACACAATATTGTGTTGAAGAATACGATGTCAGGGCAAATCCCTTGATTCAACATTTCAAAAAAATAATTCCTCAACCTTCTCCCATTTGTCAACAGAGCAGAGTCCATAAACACAAGGGAGCTAAAAACAACCTTGCCAGTAGTCACTCCTTCATTGATCATCTGATTGAATTGGAGCACAGCATCATCCACTCTTCCCAACTTGCAAAGTGCATCTATTAATGCTCCATAATTGACGACATCTGGACTCAAACCTTGCTGCTTCATTTTGATAAATATATGCATCAGCTCATGTATCATTGCCCTTTTAGCATATGTACAGATCACAGTGTTGAAGATGTAATGATCAGGTGAAATACCATTTGCTACCATCAAACTCAGGAGATCATGCATTTCAGAAAGAGCTCCTTTGTTACCATATCCATGAAGCATAATGGCATAGATAGTTACATTAGGTTTTATGCCCTTCCTAATCATAGAATCAAAAAAAATTTGAGCTTCACTGCAATTTCCTTTCTTGCATAGATAGTCCAGAAGCAAACCATAAGTAAAAACATCTGGCTCAAGACCACGTGCGGGCATCTCTTTAAACCTTCGAACCACCTCTTCCCACTGTCCTGTTGAGAAGTATCCATGGATGAGACAATTATATGTCCCATTGTTTGGTTTAACACCTTTATCCATCATCTGCTGAAAGACACCCTCGGCCCTATCAACCGATTGAGCTTTGCATAAGCCATCAATGATTGTATTGTATGTCACATGGTCTGGCTTAACACCTTTATCAATCATCTGCTGAAAGACACCCTCGGCCCTGTCAACCGCTTGAGCTTTGCACAGGCCATCAATGATTGTATTGTATGTCACATTGTCTGGCTTAACACCTTTATCAATCATGTGCTGAAAGCCACCCTCGGCGGTGTCAACCGCTTGAGCTTTGCACAGGCCATCAATTATTGTGTTGTATGTCACAACATTTGGTGAAACACCCATTTCAAGGAACAGGCTGTAAGCTTTATCCACCTGACCCTCACTAAAGAAACCGTTGATGACGGTGGTGTATGACACCACATCTGGAGGGCAGCTACTACCTTGACCATCAGCCATCATGTGGAGCAGCTCAAGTGCCTCCTCAGCTCTCTTTCCATCGCATAAACCTTTGAGAACTACGCTATATGAAACTACACTGCATGTGCATCCAACTTTGGGCATCAGTAGGAGCAATACATCCATGGCCTCGTCCACCCTCTTGGCGTCACAGAGGCCCTTGAGCAGTTGATTGATGACTATGTCATTCACCCTCCAACCTGTCTTAAGGATGAGGCCAAAGGCGGCGAAGCCATGCTCCAGACAGCCCATGCGGCAGAAGCAGCCAATGAGGATGCTGTAGGTGCAAAGGTCGGGTGCCACCTTGTTGGAGCAGTCACGGAGCATTCCGTTGAAGTGGGAGACAACGAGCTTGGATGACGACGAGCATTTCGCGCGAGACACAACGCTAAGCAACTGGTTCAAGGCACGAACCGAGGCAGGCCTGGCATGGAGAAGCAGTTCGTCGAACAGCTTGAGCGCGTCATCGAGGCCGAGGTTCCCCGACCTTGCGAGGCCTATCGCGGCGCGCTCCAGCTCCAAGCACCGGTCGTGGGAGGCGCTCACGCGGCGGGACATGCCAACGGCGCGAGGCTAATCTGGCCCGGCGAGGAGAGGCACGGACGGCGCCGCGTCAGCCTCCGGATCGGCGAAGCAAAGTAGGCGAGCAGCTTGCGTGACGGCGTGAGCTGGGCGTAGCCGCGAGTGCTGTGCCGTGGAGTGGTTGGATCGGCGAAGGCAGGTGCTGGAACGTTGGGCGCCGCGGCGGCGGCGGCCACGGCGACGGCATGGCCGCGTCAGCCTCCGGATCGGTGAAGCAGAGCAGCTCGCGCGAGCTGGGTGCAGCCGCGAGTGCTGTGCCTTGGCGTGGTTGACTCTATGAGGGCAGGAGCCGGAACGTCGGGCGGCGGCGGCGGCGGCGGCGGCGGGCGCTGCTGGTCAGGCGGCTTTTTCTGTCCTGGAGACCTGGAACTGGAAGGCTGGACGGACTGGGTTTTTTTGTTTTTGTGCCGTGTAGCATTGCGTATTATTCTACTGGATTTCAATATTTTTTTTTGACTTAATTTTTGTTTTGCATAGAGATATGAGTCATTTCTTCTTTTTTTCTTTCATTGATTTTTTTTTTTAAAAAGAGGAAAGAATATGTTAAAGTTACCTGACAGTCAGGCCCATCGGTTAATATAAAGGTAAAAACATCTAAATGCGAGATTTTGTTTTGGAAGAGCCACACACAACTGATTTTGCATCCTTTTCAGGCTCTTAGAAAAAATAGCAGTGTGATGACTGATAAATTGAACAATCCCATGCACCTACTGCAAATTTGCTCATCTGTCAGAACAAAACTAACAGAGAAATTACTGATTTGATGGTTGATCGCTTGCATCATCCCATTTTCAGGTGTTCTCAGTCAGAGGACGAAATTCACACAGGGAATAACTGTGTCAGGAACAGGATTTGCTTCCAGTGCTAGCTGCTGCCACAGATTGAATCGTCAATTTGTTTCCTCTACTTTATTTCGAGTGACAAATCTTAATCACCATCTCATTTGACAGGATCATAGAATCATGATAGGAACAGTGTTACAAATGTGGATGGGTTAAGCCTCCTGCAACGAAGTTATGTGCCCTTGCTCTACGCTCTTTGACACGTGCTACTTTGTTTCGTGAACCGGCTCCAACACTGGGAACAGCTTCTCAAGCTTCGCATTTGAGAGAACCTTGTGAGGGTCCAGCTCCATACGTGCCATGTTATATGCATCCACAGGGAAACGCTTCCTCAGCCGGGCCTGGACTTCAGCAAGTTCGTCCTTGTCTTTTGGAACCTAGGAAGAATGGAGACAGAATAATAACCAGCCATGAAATTTATTTGCAAATAAATAACTCAACCAGGTATCCGTGCAAGGGAAGAGGTCATACTTTTGAAATTAACCAGACTGATGCTATTTTCACTTGTGAAGCCTAGGAAACAGGAATAACACAAACAATGTCTGAATAAATCTTGAAACTAGTAGTAAAAATTGGTACCTCAATTTTGGCCCAGTGTTCACGGGCAGAATAATCATCCCAGAGACTTTGCGCCAGGCTCCTGTAATTGAAGAACTCCTCTGTAATTTCCTTCCTTTGGAGAGCATCTGATGTTGGCAAGTACATTATAATACCAACCTGCATGGATACCAGTAAGTTGGTCACCGAGACAATGCATAACTGGTGTAAAATAGAACCAGGTTTTGCAAGACGGGCATTGCATATGATTTATCAGAAGATGCAGGAGGTGAGCTTTCCAAAGCAGTTATGAGTTGTAACGTGCAACTGTTTCAGAATATACGTGATTGTCTCAGAAACATGAGTAAGATAACAACTACATACAGTAGAACAATTTGGTACTATCATCGACACTGAAGCAAGGATATCCCCTTGTGTTTTTATTCTTATTTTTCTCGAACTCACAGGGCAGCTGTGTATCAATATATTAAGAAGAAAAGGGTTTAAGAAACCCAAGGTACAGCCAGGTTTTTAAGGGAACCTTGCAGGAAAAAACAGAAATAAAAAACACCTAATACCAAGAGGGGTAGGACCTGACCCAGAGAAAAAACTCCTGACAGAAACTTAAACCTGCAAAGGGGGCAGGGCGAGGAGATGAGAGACTCCTCTAGCTCCAGCCACACTCCATAGGCGCATCTCCTCTATCAGAACTGACAGCACTTCATTGAGGTTAGGGGTAATCCCATCAAACACACACCGATTTCGATGAATCCAGATTGACCAAACCCCAAGAATGATGATGGAATTCAGGCCTTTTTTAGCTTGACTTTCTACTCTATTGCTTCCTGCATCCCACTAGTCATCAAAGGAAACCTCTAGCTGTGGGGTCAAAGCATGCAAGCCGACTTTCTGCAGTACACAACCAAAATTGCCGGATGAAGACGCAAGAGACAAGCAGATGATCAATTGTTTCCTCCTCTTGGTCACACAAAGGGCAGCACTCTGGATGTAGCAAATTTTTCTTAGCAAGGCGGTTGGCTGTCCAACATCTGTTGTGGGCTACCAGCCACATGAAGAATTTGCATTTGCCAGGGGCCCAGCTTCTCCAAATCCTCCCCCAAGGTCGGAAAAGGGTGGCTCCGATGAACAGGGAGATTCATAAGGCAGATTTTGCCGAGTATCTACCTGAAGAAGAAAACTGCCATATGTGAAGGTCCTCAACCTCTGGTTGCAGCGAAAATCAGAGAGAAGATCCCAAAGTTGTAAGAACTCAGTCAAGACAGCCAAGGTAAGAGCTCCGCGGATATCAGCAACCCATCCCCGATCAGTGAGGGCATCGTGAACTGTCCTCTTCCTTGCTCTGGTAGGAATTGCACCAAACAAGTTTGGAACAAGATGGTCCAGCCTCTGCCCATGGAGCCATCTATCTGTCCAGAATGAAGTGTTCATCCCATTTCCAACTTCTGATTTAGTGGCAAAGGAGAAAAAAGCTTGGATCGAGGGGTGAACCTGGATGGGAAAGGAAGCCCAGGCTTGCCTGGTTCTGAAGACTGTCTTCAGCCAGAGCCAACACATTCTCAGCGCCCATCCAAGCTGTTGTAAGCTAGATATGCCCAGACCCCCTAGTTTAGGTGGTCTTGTCACTTTGGGCCAGGCTATCAGATAGTGTCCACCCTTCACCAATCCTTCCTTCCCTCCCAAAGAAAGCCTCTTCGAATTTTGTCAATGGCCTTAAGGGCCCAAGTTGGGAGATCCAAGGCCATGACGAGGTAAATTAGCATGGATGTGAGTACAAATTGCACCAGGATTTTCTCCCTGCCCTGGTCAATAAGTCAGCCTTCCATCCTGGAAGACAATCTGCAATTTTGTCTATGATTGGCTGAACCTGAGTGGTTAGCTTCTGCAGAGAGAGAGGAACTCTTAGGTACTTACAAGGAAAATCCAACATTTGACAAGGAAGCTGCTCCTGTATTGCTGCCTTCTCCTCTTCCGTGCACTGGATAGGTAGCAAACTGCTCTTCTGCATGTTTGTCTTTAGCTCGGAAGCTTCCCCAAAGAGTGTTAATAAGTCCAGCATGACTTCCAGGTCACTGGCTGATGGACGCGGGAAGATAACCACATTGTCAGCGTATAGAGAAATACGGTGCTGGAGAGCTCGTCTAGCAAGGGGTTGAAATAAGTCAGCTTCTACAGCCTTTGTGACCATATAGCACAGGATATCCATCACCAAGATGAACAGCATTGGAGACAACAGGTCGCCTTGTCGGAGCCCTCGCCGATGCAAGATTTTGTCCCTCGGAATGCCATTAAGCAGGATCTGAGTGGAGGAAGAGGCTAGCAGCCCACTCAAGATGTCACACCATATAGGCCCAAAACCCAATTTTTTCATTGATGGATAAGTCTCATGTGTGGCTGGTCTTTGTGGGGCTGTGCTGCTCACATGGTCCTTGTGGCTGTTTTTCTGTTTTTAGGACAGCATCTTAGACTAGAGGACAGCATCTTAGAGGACAGCATCTTAGACTAGAGGACAGCATCTTAGCTAGGACAACATATTAGCATCTTAGACTAGCATCTTGGCATATGCTTGCCTGGCTAGCAGCCTATAAATATGTAACCCCAACCCCTCAGGTTGGTATGGCATTTGTGTGAGCTTGTGTGAGAAATAGACAAGAAAATTGCCTCAACTCCTAGTGTCATCCTCTCTCGATGAGAGTAAGAATTCTCCTACTACCAAGAGTGAGAATTCAGCGACTAACATTCATGACTTCCAACAGAAAAGGCCACGACACAGATTCAAATGCCTTTGTGATGTCCATCTTTAGCAAGATAAGGGGTTGTTTTTGTTGGTGTAGAAACCTTGCCGTTTACTGCACAGCATGAAGTTGTCTTGTATGAATCGACCCTTTATGAAGGCACTTTGATTGGGTGAAACCATTTGATCCAGCTTGGTAGCCAATCTATTGGCTAAAATATTTGTGATAAGTTTGGCAAAGGAGTGCACCAAACTTATTGGCCTGAAGTCTTTAATACTTGTGGCATCTTCTTTCTTTGGCAAGAGAGTAATCTAGGCCGAGTTAAGGATCTATTGATTCGCCATTTTTCTACTCCAAACAGCAGATACTGCTGCCATTACGTCTGCTTTGATAATTGGCCAGCAAGCTTTGTAGAACTTTCCTGTGAAGTCATGAGGCCCAGGTGCTTTGTCGGCCGGTAACATGTTGATAGTCCTCCATACTTCAGTTTTTGAGAAAGGGACTTCTAATTCTGAAAGATCAAAATTTGGGATAGCCAACTCATCAAGATTAATGGTGACCTCCCTCTCTGAACTCTCCCCAAGAGGCTGCTATAGAACTCAAAAACATTCTTTTCCTTCTCTGCATGGCTTGTTAGGATCAGCCCTTCTTCTGAAATTAGTCTGCTAACGAAGTTTCTCCTCTTGCGGTGTCTTGCGTGCAGATGAAACAAGGCGGAGTTGGCGTCCCCCTCACTAAGCCAGCTGATTCTGGATCGGCTTCTTGCAATTGTCCTTTGTAAGGAAGACAAGGCCAGGGAGTGTTTTTTAGCTGGTTGCACAGCCAGCATTCCAAGTTGGAAAGAGGTCGCACATCTTGGGCGATTTCAAGCTGATGCAAAATTTCCCTAGCAAGATCCAACTGAGAGTTGACATGTCCAATCTTTTTGTGACTCCAGCTTTGTAGTCCTTTAACTGTGGCTCTGAATTTTTTTCCCAAGGTATCAAAAGGGCAGGAGGTTGCTGGAACCGAGTTCCATGCTGCCTTCCAAGCTGGTTCAGAAGGATTCAAAGTGAAACCGAGCTTTGCCTGGCTGAACATCATGCAGGCCCAGAAGGAGTCGACAATGGTCTAACTCATCTGTAGCATTACTTTGAAGCAGACAATTGGGAAAGAGTTGTTCCCAATCTGTTGAACAGAAAACTGTCTAGCTTGACCAGAATTGGTGAATCTTGTTGATTAGACCATGTGAATTTTCTTCCATTAAGTGGCAACTCCTTCAGTCCCAAGTCATTGATCAAGCGGCAGAAACGACCCATCATTGCAAGATTCAAGTTCCCATTGTTCTTGTCTTCATCATTTATAATTAGATTGTAATCACCGAGTGTCAGCCAAGGACCTTGGCAGGCTAGCCTTATTTCTCTCAGCTCTTGTAGAAACTGGACTTTGGCATCATCACCTTGCGGCCCATACACACATGTGAGCCACCATGCTTGACAAGTTATGTGCCCTCGCTCTTTGACACATGTTACTTTGCTTGGTGAACAGGCTCCAACACTAGGAACAGCTTCTCTTCGCATTTGAGAGAACCTTGTTAGGGTCCAGCTCCATGCATGCCTTGTTACAATATATGCATCCACAGGGAAACACTTCCTAAGCCTAAGCCTGGCCTGTAGTTCAACAAGTTTGTCCTTCTCTTTTCGAACCTAAGGAAGAATGGAGATAGAATAATCACCAGGCATGAAATTTATCCAGATATAAAGAGCTCAGCCAGCTATTCGTGCAAGTGAAGAGGTCATACTTTTGAAATTAATCAGACTGATGCTATTTTCATTCATGTGTTCAAAGAAGTCTAGGAAAGAACAGAAATAATGTCTGAAAAAATCTTGTAACTAGCAGTAGAAATTGGTACCTCAATTTGGGCCCAGTGTTCATATGCAGAATAATCATCCCAGAGATTTGCTTGTGTCAGGCTTCTGTAATTGAAGAACTCCTCTGTAATTTCGTTCCTTTAGCAAGCATCTTTCCTCCTCCATTGCCAACACTTGTATCACTTATGAGACAAATACCCTCTTCCAACAGGAATCACCCATTATTCTTACAAGAGGTTCAATAAATAGAAGAAAAAACAAAGAAAGGAGTGGACACACTCAGATAGAAATGGTGTAGCGACATACCAAAACCTAAATGAATACAACAGTTTCAAGAATAAAATTATTTTTTAATGTCAGTTCAATTTCTAAGCAAGAGAATACTTAGCAGATTCTTCGGTAAGAGATAGAAAGCAAAGATGTATTTGCATACAGAACACCAGGCCACCAGGAGCATTGAAATTTTGGGGTACCAAACCACAATATGTGGAACATATATTTTTCAGTGACTCATGATACAGGTTATGAGAGAATATTTCTCTAAAGAATTTCATCATTCAAAGCACACCACAGAGCATGGCCAAAAAACTGATTTCTTTTTTTTCAGCACTCACTTATTGGCTTCATTGACAAAACGATACTTTTCAGGCAGGGACTTTGCATGATGGTGATAATCCTTCCTCGAGAAAAGTGATATAAGAATGGAAGTAGTGGAAGCCTCAAGTGAGAAGTTCTTCTCATCAAGCTTGGATAGGTAAGCCCCAGCCCTACTTATGTCACCTCCATGCAACAACCTCCTAACTACAACATTTAACATACGTGAGTTTGGAGCAGTACCATTCTTTTCCATTGCTGAAAACAGACCATCGAACTCCTCAAGCGACCCTTCTTCTATGAGACTTTCTGCTATTAAGCGGTAGGTCACAACATTCGGAACCAAACCATAAGTAGAGATAGTAGCAAACAAATCCATGGCATCTTCCCTTCTGCCACCTTTGAGCAAAGCACCAATCATAATGGTGAATGTAACAATGTTAAGTTGAATATCCTTAGAACACATGCTCTGAAACATTTTGAATGCTTCATCAACACAATTGTTTTTGCACAGCCCATTCAGAATTATGTTGTATGTGTAAATGGGCCACTGTTTTCCACTTTTAATCATATTGAGGAAGAGTTGCTTTGCTTCAGAAAATCTACGAGTCTGAAACAAACCATGCAGTATAGTATTGTAAGTCACAACTCCAGGCGTAAATCCCTTCCTCAACATTTCTCGGAAAAGAGAATATGCATTCTCTATCATGCCAGCTTTACAGAAGCCATTAAGCAATGTATCATAAGAAAAAATGTCAGGTTTCAAACCAACTGAGGCCAAACCGTCAAGTAACTTTGCCGCTTCATCAATTCTACCAGCTAAGCAGTGGCCATCTATTAATGTATTGTATGAGATAACATCAGGCTTCACACCCACGCATACCATCGAGTCAACGAGCCTTCGGGCTTCCATAATCCGTCCTTCTTTGCATAAGTTACACAATATTGTGTTCAAGAACACGATGTTAGGGTGAATCCCTTGATCCAACATTTCAAAAAATAATTCCTCAACCTTCTCCCATTTGTCAACAGTGCAAAGTCCATAAACAAGGGAGGTAAAAACTACAATGTTAGGAGTCACTCCTTCATTGATCATCTGATTGAATCGGAGCACAGCATCATCCACTCTTCCCAACTTGCAAAGTGCATCTATTAATGTTGCATAACTGACAACATTTGGACTCAAACCTTGCAGCTTCGTTTTGATAAATATAAGCATCACTTCATTTATCATTGCCTTTTTAGCATATGCACAGATCACAGTGTTGAAGATACGATGATTAGGTGAAATACCATTTGCTACCATCAAATTTAAGATATCATGCATTTCAAAAAGAGCTCCTTTGGTACCATATCCATGAAGCATAATGTCATAGATAGTTACATCAGGTTTTATGCCCTTCCTAACCATAGAATCAAAAAAAATTCTAGCTTTACTGCAATGTCCATTCTTGCATAGATAGTCCAGAAGCAAACCATAAGTAAAAACATCTGGCTCAAGACCACATGCGAACATTTCTTTGAGCCTTTGAACCACCTCATCCCACTGTCCTATTGACAGGTATCCATGGATGAGACAATTATATGTTACATTGTTTGGATTAGCACCTTTATCAATCATCTGCTGAAAGACACCCTCGGCCCTGTCAACCGTTTGAGCTTTGCATAGGCCATCAATGATTAAATTGTATGTCACAACATTCGGTGGAACACCCATTTCAAGGAATAGGCTGTAAGCTTTATCCACCTGACCCTCACTAAAGAAACCCTTGATGACGGTGTTGTATGACATCACATCTGGTGGGCAGCTACTACCTTGACCATCAGCCATCATGTGGAGCAGCTCAAGTGCCTCCTCAGCTCTCCTTCCATCGCATAAACCTTTGAGAAGTATGCTATACGAAACTACGTCGGGCTTGCATCCAACTTCGGGCATTCGATGGAGTAATACGTCCATGGCCTCGTCCATCCTCTTGGCGTCACATAGGCCCTTGAGCAGTTGACTGATGGCTATGTCATTCACCCTCCAGCCCGTCTTAAGGATGAGGCCAAAGGCGGCGAAGCCATGCTCCAGGCGGCCCATGCGGCAAAAGCAGCCAATGAGGATGCTGTAGGTGGAAAGGTCGGGAGCCACCTTGTTGGAGCAGTCACGGAGTATTCGGTTGAAGCGGGAGACAATGAGCTTGGATGGCGACGAGCATTTTGCGCGAGACACAAGGCTAAGCAACTGGTTCAAGGCACGAACCGAGGCAGGCCTGGCGTGCAGAAGCAATTCGTCGAACAGCTTGAGCGCGTCATGGAGGCCGAGGTTCCCCGACCTGGCACGGCCTATCGCGGCGCGCTCCAGCTGCAAGCACCGGTCGTGGGCGGTGCTCATGCGGCGGGACATGCCGACGGGCGACGGAGCGAGGGTAATGTGGCCCAGCGTCAGCGAGGAGAGGCACGGACGGCGCCGCGTCAGCCTCCGGATCGGCGAAGCAGAGCAGGCGAGCAGCTCGCGTGAGCTGGGAGGAGCCGCGAGTGCTGTGAGTGGTTGAATTGGTGCAGGTGCTGGAACGTCGTCGTCGTCGGCGGCGGCGGCCACGGCGACGGCGTGGTCGCGTCAGCCTCCGGATAGGTGAAGCAGAGCAGCTCGCGTGAGCTGGGTGCAGCCACGAGTGCTGCGCCGTGGCGTAGTTGACTCTATGAGGGCAGGAGCTGGAACGTTGGGCGGCGGCGGAGGGCTGGGGCAGGCGGGCGGCGGGTTGGGAGCAAGCCGGCGACGGGCGTTGGCCAGGAGGCTTTTTCTGTCTTGGAACTGGAAAGCTTTTTTTTTTCTATTTGCTCCGTGACATTCGCATCGCGTGTTCGTACGGATGGATAGGGGCGTCCATGGCATGTTCGTGAACTCGAGAAGGCCGTTTTTATACTAACCAGAAAAAAGTTGTTAGGCTCAAAAAAAAAAAAAAAGAAAAAAGTTATTGTGCCGTGTAGCATTACGTATTATTCTATTGGATTTCATGATTTTTTTACTCAATTTATGTTTTGCGACATGAGTCATTTCCCCTTTTTTTTTTCTTTCACTGATTTCTTTAAAAAAAAGAAAAAGAGGAAAGAATATGTTAAAGTTACCTGATAGTCAGGCCCATTCGTTAATAAAAAGGTAAAAAAAACATCTAAATGCGAGGTTTTGTTTTGCAAGAGCCACACGGCTGATTTTGCATCCTTTTCAGGCTCTTAGAAAAAATAGTTGAACAATCCTGTGCTCCTACTGCAAATTTGCTCATCTGTCAAAAGAAAACTAACAGAGAATTTACAGATTTGATGGTTGATCGCTTGGATGATCCCATTTTTCAGGTGTCCTCAGTCAGAGGACGAAATTCACACAGGGAATAACTGTGTCAGGAACAGGATTTGCTTCCGGTGCTAGCTGCTGCCACAGATTGAATCATCAATTTGTTTCCTCTACTTTATTTCGAGTGACAAATCCTAATCACCATCTCATTTGACAGGATCATAGAATCATGATAGGAACAGTGTTACAAACGAAGTTATGTGCCCTTGCTCTATGCTCTTTAACACGTGCTACTTTGTTTGGTGAACAGGCTCCAACACTGGGAACAGCTTCTCTAGCTTCGCATTTGAGAGAACCTTGTGGGGGTCCAGCTCCATACGTGCATTGTTATATGCATCCACAGGGAAACGCTTCCTAAGTCTGGCCTGGACTTCAGCAAGTTCGTCCTTGTCTTTTGGAACCTAGGAAGAATGGAGACAGAATAATCACCAGCCATGAAATTTATTTGCAAATAAATAACTAAACCAGGTATCCGTGCAAGTGAAGAGGTCATACTTTTGAAATTAACCAGACTGATGCTATTTTCACTTGTGCAGCCTAGGGAACAGGAATAACACAACCAATGTCTGAATAAATCTATAAACTAATAGTAAAATTTGGTACCTCAATTTTGGCCCAGTGTTCATAGGCAGAATAATCATCCCAGAGACTTTGTGCCAGGCTCCTGTAGTTGAAGAACTCCTCTGTAATTTCCTTCCTTTGGCGAGCATCTGTTGTTGGCAAGTACATTATAATACCAACCTGCATGGATACCAGTAAGTTGGTCACCGAGACTATACATAACTGGTGTAAAATGGAACCATGTTGCAAGACGAGCCTTGCATATGATTTATTTGAAGATGCAGGAGGTGAGCTCTCCAAAGCAGTTAAGAGTTGGAATGTGCAACTGTTTCGGAATATACGTGATTGTCTCAGAAACATGAGAAAGATAACAACATACATACAGTAGAACAATTTGGTACTATCATCTATACTGAAGAAAGGATTTCCCATTGTATTTGTCAGAGTAGAGGAAGCAAGTGAGCAAGTGATGCTACTATATTTAGCAGAAACTATCAGAAGAGAGTAAAGGACACAATCGAATTGCAAAATATCACATTTTTCCAATCAGGCGAACCGAATTTAATTACCAAAATATTACTTTTTTGAACCAAATTATAAGCAAAGAAATCAATACAAACAAATTAGTATGAGTTGCAAAAGAGCTTTTAGGTAGGCGATTACAAGTGGCAATAGCAGCACACAGATTAAACATACAGAAAACAAAAGAACTATTGGACAAGAACAAATTAATTACCCATGAAAATATGTCTTCTTCTTCAGAGCTTGATGCTGGGCTCATTGGGCTCTTGCTGCGGGCTGTCCAACGCTGCTCAATAGGTCCAGGTGCGGGTATCTCTTCCTTTTCAATCAACCGCAGCAGCTTATCTATATAATCAAGATCCTTCATACTTGGCTTTGCTAGGGTTCCAGTGGGGAAGCAGTTTTCAGAAACCCACTGCTGCCCACCACAATCAAAGCCCAGTATTTCATCACTCCAGCCCATGCGATACCCTTCTGACTTCTTCCAATACTCAGCTTCCGCTTTATTGATTTTCATCACATGATCTTTATCCAGAGGATCAAGAGCAAGCAGCTTGTCCCTCAGCTCAGTAAATGAAAGTGTATCTATGTCTGGGTCATTACTTTCTGCTTCAGTTCTGAAAAGCATCTATAAGGTGGCGTAAGTGAAAAAACAAACAAATATATTGCAGAATACAGCTACAAAATTCTGCAGAAAACTAAATAATTTCATAATTTACTTCATTTGAGTAGAATGGCAACAACATTTGAGTATCCTAGTTGACTGTATAAACCAATATATCTGATTTTCAGTGCATATCGATTTAAAGTACAGGAACTGAATGCTCAAAGGTTCTATGTCTGTATACTAATTAACTAGCTAGAAGCCACAAAAGCCCAACTTACACTTCTTGCGTCACCTTTTTTTAGTGAAAACTGGAATCACCACTTATTTCTAAGCAAGAGAATATTGAGCTGATTCTTCGGTAAGAAAATAGAAAGTAAAGATGCATTTGCATACAGAACACCAGAATAGCATTAGAATCTATTAGAAGGCTAAGAAGGGTATCAAACTGTAACAAGTGTACGCACCTATATTTTTTCAGTGACTCACGATAAAGGTCCCGAACATGCTGTAAAGCTTCATCCTTTCCATATTTTGATCCCAACTTTGGGGTTCTCCACTTTGAGGGAGGATTGCATTGGACAACAACAACCGTGTCAGTATATGGAATCCACAAGTACTTAATATGTTTGTTTTCTGAGAGCCACTTCCTGCAGAAGGGGAGAAAGGAGTAAATCTGAGGATGTTACAACTGCATAGGAAAACCAATTATAAAGCTACATAAAGATTGGCACCAAGAAACATTACTTGTGGTTTTTCTTGACTTCATCTGCATTGGAAACGAATGTATGTTCCACAAGCTGGTGTCTTTCTGCACATTGCAGGGTAACTTCTGCGACGACGCCTACGCCGCCAAGTCCACAGCGAGCAAGATAAAATAACTCAGGATCCTTCTCCCTCGATAACTCTATTGTCCCTTTGGCAGGGGTAACCAGTTTCATGCTGATGACTTGCTCATCAACCGGAGGTAATGTTGCACCAGTGCCATGGGCACCAACCTGCGTCCAATCATGAAAAGAAGTATACAACCATCAACTGATTAAGCCTGAACTCAGTACGCAAGTTACAATTATGCACTTTGTAAAGGAATACTAGGACCCGCTACAATTGGAGCACTTGAGCACTCAGGCATTAGATGAGAAGAACTTTCTCGATATAGGAAATGGTAGGAAAGAGTAACTACTGGTAAAATGAATATCAGCTTCGAAAACATTAATTTCGATCCCCTGAAGAGGCTATATGATGATACAAGTGATTCTAGACAATCTTGAACATTTCACTGAAGCTGTTAATCCAATATCAAACATATCCAGGGGCGGATCCACCTATCTGGCAAGCTGTGGCGGGTGCCACACCTGCCAGCCACCAATTCATGCATGTATCTTGGCCTCAATAGCAATGTTTTCAAGTCGTCTAGTCGAACCTAGTCGCCATGGGACCGACCAGGCGACTAATCGCGATTACTCGTCGACCAGTCCGATTAGTCTAGCAGAGTGGATGGCTTATCTTTCCTTTGGAACCAGAGAATAGCAGAGGGACAGCAGTACAGCACAGCAAGCAACCTAGCGGTCTAGCAGAGAGCCAGAGAGGCTGTAGAGTGAGGGATGGGGGAGGAGGGAAGAAGATGGAGAGGGGAAAGGCACATACCGTCGTCGGAGCAGCTCATCACGAAGACCGCGGCCACTTGACCTGGCAGAGGGCGCCGTTGGCTTCACAGCTCACCAGAGAGGAGAATAGCGTGCGAGGGAGGGGAATCGCGCGCGGGAAGGGGAGGAATCGCGCGCGGGAGGCAGGAAACACGCGCGTGGGAGAGTGGAGGCGCGCGGGGAAAAATTGCGGCCGCCCTGCGTTTGCCACCGTGCCTGCGTGCCTCCGGTGTTTTGGGGTGCCTATTCTAACCCTAATAGGCCAAATTGGAAGCCCAATAGGCCACATATAGGCCCGGTTGAACAGACCCAAAAAAACAGAGCAACCACACTGGTCGTCCATGGCCTAGTCGGACGACTAATCGTGATTAGTCGTCGACTAATCGGACGACCAGCTTTCTGGTCGAGCTAATCGAGTCGGACCTCCTAATCGAACACCAGGGACCGATTAGGACGAGTAATCGTGATTAATCGCGATTAATCGGACGACTTGAAAACATTGCTCAATAGTGCAGCATTAGCAATTAACGCTTGAGAAAGAATAGTTCTACTTGTGCCAAACACATTGACGATAAATTCTTGTTGCTGGGAGACCATCAAAGACGACGTCACGGCGGCCATAAATAATTTGTTCCAACTGAACTCCCAGGGCTTCGAACTCATGAACTCGGCGAACATTGTCCTACTCCCCAAAAAAGAAGACGCACTGCGGATCACAGATAATAGACCCATCAGTCTTATCCACAGCTTTGCAAAGATCTTCTCAAAGCACCTGGCCAACAGGCTTGCCCCTCTACTCAACTCGTTGGTATCCAATTGTCAGAGCGCGTTCATAAAAAAGAGAAGCATCCATGACAACTTCTTATATGTCCAGACCACAATACAAAAATTGCACAAACAAAAAACCCCGTCCCTCTTCGTGAAGCTAGACATCCATAAAGCTTTTGACACGATCAATTGGAGCTACTTAATGGAGGTACTGCAGGCCCTGGGCTTCGGGCCTCGTTGGCGCGAATGGGTATCCATCCTTTTCCGTACGGCCACTTCGACGGTGTTGCTAAATGGCCAACAAGGACCTAAGTTCAGCCACAGTAGAGGGGTTCGCCAAGGCGACCCCCTATCGCCCATGCTCTTCATCCTCGCCATGGATCCCCTGCAACGGCTGCTGGAGTTAGCCACACAACAAGGAATCCTCGCTCCCTTGCCTTCGGCTGCAGCAAGGTGGAGGATCTCCATGTATGCAGATGACGCTGCCATTTTCATCAACCCCATAAAGGATGATCTGGAAGCTATCAAAACAGTCCTCCAAGCATTTGGGAATTTCTCAGGCCTACACATAAATTTGCAGAAAAGCTCAATTCACCCGATTAGGTGTGACGAACTGGATTTGGAGCACATCCTGTCTTCTTTTGCGGGGAATCAGAGGTGACTTCCCTTGCCGGTATTTAGGGTTGTAGCTGCACTTCCGAAAACTTCGAAAAATTCATGTGCAACCTCTTATTGAGCGCATTGGCCAGAGACTGCCTGGGTGGAAAGGGAGATGGCTGAATAGAGCAGGTCGCCTCACTCTAGTCTCCTCGGTCCTCTCGTCCATGCCGACCTACCACCTGACAGTGTTCCCCCTTGCAGTTTGGGCTAGGAAGAAAATCGACAAAATCAGGAGATCATTCCTATGGAAAGGTGAAGAAAATGCACATGGAGGCCACTGTCTCATGAACTGGCCAACAGTGACAAGACCCAAAGACCCTGGCGGCTTGGGGATACCGGATTTAGAAAAATTTGGGAGAGCTCTTCGCTTACGATGGCTCTGGCAAGATTGGGTGGAGAAATCCAAACCTTCGGCGGGCGCGGACCTACCTTGCAACGAGACCGACCGGCTGCTCTTCAACCTATCAACCAAGGTCACGGTCGGTGATGGCGCAAAGGCACGCTTCTGGCACAATAGCTGGCTGGAGGGCGAGGCCACTAAATATTTAGCACCACATTTGTTTGAGCTGATTAGAAGGAAAAACAAATCGGTCCAACAGGAACTTCGAAACAACAGTTGGATCCGATAGCTAAGAGGCAGAATCACCACCACCGTCCAAGTTGAGGAGTTTGTCTCCCTTTGGATAAGGCTCCAAAACATCCAGCTGACGCCGGGAGTTCGTGACACCATAGTTTGGAGATGGACTGCTGATGCCTCTTACTCCACCCGTTCAGCGTATAGGATCCAGTTCAAAGTTCCTATAGCGAATTCCGTAATGACCTCATATGGAAAGCGCATGCAGAGAACAAAGGTAAAGTGTTTGCTTGGGTCCTGGTGCGAGAAAAAATCCGAACGACGGATAATCTACAGAAGAGGGGCTGGCCTCATCATGATCAATGCGCCCTATGTAATGGACCTTTGGAAACATGCCTTCATCTATCACTCCTTTGCCCTTTCACCAAGGCGGTGTGGAGTCAGATTCTTTCATGGGAGCACTTTGATGTACAGTTGATCCACCCAACTCAAGACCCACATCATCTGAAGTCATGGTGGGAAGGGGCAGCAGCCAAGATAGTGAAAGAAGAAAAAAGGTGCTTCAACGGAATGGTGATCTACACGTTGTGGAACATATGGAAGGAAAGGAATAGGAGAATTTTTAACAACACCCACGAGTCGGCAATGCAGGTGGCTTTAAGGGTAAAAGAGGATATCGAGCAAAGAAAGAGGGCTTTAGCTTGGGAGGGGGCAATATCACAACACAAATTCTGTAATCTTTTTGGGGGTCATGCCCATTTTTGCTCTGTACATAAACCTCTTTTCCCTATCTTAATTGAAGTGCAGAGCTCCTGCCATTATGTTAAAAAAAAAAACTCTTGTTGCTGAGCAGACATCACAATGTTCTTGGCCTACTACTACTTGCCTGAACTGCCGACCGGCTGCACATCTGCACCCTGCGTGAGTGGAGTGTGGTGCCGCAGCAGCCTAGCGGAGAAGCATGCAGTAGTCAAGCAATGTGCCAAGCTGTGCCAGGCCTCGGTTGGGAAGATAATAAGTGAAAATTGACTAATCCTAATTGCTATGACAATTGTGATGTGAAGTAATAATTAGATTAGTGAATGAAAGGAGGCAATGCAACAATATGATGCACCGATTTAGCAAGATGACATCGAAAGTGTGAAACCTAATTAGATAATGATTCGGAAATAAGAAGGCTGATGTCTTTAACAGACCTGAGTGAACCCTCCGACCTGCTGCTCCCGAATGGACGCAAAGTTCTGCAGCGTGAGGCCATGTTCCCGGAGCGCGTCGACGAGCTCCGCGACACGTATCCCAGCCTGCACCGTGACGGTCTTCTTCTTGGCGTCGACGTCGAGCACCTTGTCCATGAGGGCGAGGTTGACCATCCCGGCGCGGGAGAGCGCGATGCCATTGGGGGACAGGCCGGAGCCGAGGGGCCTGAGCTTGCGGCGCTCCTTGTGTGCGGCGGCGAGCGCGCCCTCGAGGGCCGGGAGCGAGTCCGGCTGGAGCAGGACGCGGGCGTGGACCTCGTGGGTGCCGCTCCAGTTGGAGACGGCGTGGAGGTCCTCCGGCAGCGGCGCGTACCGGAACGGCACGGCCTTCTTGTGCAGCGCGTCGGCGGGGAGCGGGAAGGAGTAGTAGGTCGTGGCGCCGCAGCCGAGGAGAAGCAGCGCGTAGCCCGCGTACTTGCGGAGCTCGGCGTCCGAGGAGACCGGGGAGGGGGCGGAGGAGAGGGCGCGGAGGAGGTGATGGTGGTGGTTGTGGTGGTGGGCAGTGGGGATGCCGCCGCTGCGGCGGCGGAGGAGGAAGCGGGAGAGGAGGAGGTGCCGCATCGTGACGTTCGGTGGCGCGGCGAGGGGCAGCGAAAGGCGGCGTCTCGGTGACGTGGTGGAGGCAGTGGTGGGCGGTGGAGGGTGGACGGCGCCGGCAGCGGCCACCGCAGCAGATCGCGATGGGCGGGGGTGGGATCCTGTGGAAATGATTAGTTGCGATTGATGGGCTCTTGGCCCATGCGACCCCAACGTACGCACGCACGCGGCCCGATTTCGATCAACCAGCCCACGGAGTTAGAGAAAGGAGTGGCCTTGTTTTTCTTTGCATTGTCCCAAGGCTAACCAAGCCATGCTATTGACGTCCGAGTGATATTTGTGCGGTAAGCACCCTTGGCATCACATTACGAGTATATATGGTTCCGTATATACGGTGGCGGATCTAAGATGAAAATATAGGGGGCTTAAGTTCACACGGTCTTCAACCTCAACTCAACGCTCAAGCTCCTTCTTTCCATCCTTCAATGGCAGAAAAATTTAGAAGGGGTTGAGGGGGGCTCCACAGGCTCAGCCACACCGCCGCTGCTATATATGGTTCACCGGACCGACCTTGCCCTTAGAAGAAGTTTAAAGTGTGTGAACCTCTTCCCTCCTTCATCCTAGGGCAAGCTCTTGCACATGCTATATGTGCCGGGCTTTTTTTTTCTCCCTACTATGAACATTTCCACTATATGAATTCTCGCTTTAGTTAAGTTTCAAAATCAAATATTTACCATTTTTTACATTTAATTTTTGCTACTATGCAAGCATGAGAAGGAACATTTTCACTATATAAATTCTCACTTTAATTAAGTTTCAAAATCAAATAATTACCGTTTTTTATATTTCATCTATGCAACTGTGCAAGAACGATAAGGATTTTCTTTTCCACAGGCCTTCCTTACTCCATCTGTCGCTCACTGTATTTATGGATGTCATTTCACAATATGAACTCTCAGTTTAATTAAGTTCATAAATCAAATATTTACCATCCTTTTTATACTTCATTGATGCAAATATGCAAGTATGACTTTTCCACTAGCCTTTCTTACTCGGTTACTCCATCTATCGCTCAATGCATTCCTCGGATGCACATTTGACAATATATGAATTCTCGCTTTAGTTAAGTTTAGAAATAAAAATACTTTCTATCCTTTCTCTTATAAAGCTAAACCCCGCTAGAGATTTCTCTCAATATGCAAGCTATCTACGTCAACAATCCACTAGAACTTATAATTATAGCCAACCACTAGAGATTTCTCTCAACATGTAAGCTATCCACATCAACAATCCACTAGAAATTGCAATTATAGCCAACTAGCACATGTAATTATGATAGTTATCTCTTTATCCACTAACATGCATTTAGTTGTCAAAATTGATGTGTCAAACCATTCACCAAAATTAATTTAAGATAGTTTCATTCGTATAACTATAAATATAAATAGTCTAATTTCTTTTTAAATTATCTAGAATCCCCGCAGCAACACGCGGGGTATTCTCCTAGTTCACATAACTATGCATGCACGAGTAGGATTTTTCTTGACCTTTCTGACTCTGTCTATCCCTAAGATGCTTGATTTTATTACTAAATTATTCTTTCAATGATATGTAATTTGTAAACTATGCCCATATAAGCAAAATGCACCTATAAGGTTGCTTCATCAATCTTAAGATCCCTTGGATATGTCATGTTTTCATGCCAACGTATGAGTGTGTGCATATAAGTTTCTTTGTATGTCTTCTGAAGAAAAAAAAAAGCTTCTTTGTATGTACTATAGTTTAAGGCAGTGCAGGTTTCACCGTTCCTGTTTCCAAGACTTTTAGGTGTTTGAAGCACTGTAAACAAATTTTATTCTCATTAAGCTTTTATCATCTATCTCTTCATTTAAACTATGTCATGCCAGCTTATTTATGTTCATGAAACTCCCATTGAGATTAGTCTTAGGGTTGGAGAGAGATAAACAAATAAATTATATTTTCTCACACCGTGGCAACTTATAGGAATACACTTATTAACGAGGAGTACTCGCTACATTCATGAATAAATCAATCCCTAGAGTTGTCTTAAGTCAAACTTTTAAAATTTAACTGAATTTATTGAAAAGAGCATCAAGGTTTATGACACCACATTATCATTAAATACATCATAAACTATATTTTTATGATGGTTTGGTTGTACTTCTTTCTATAAATTCGGTAAATGCAAAAAAATAACTTAAGACGACTTAAGAAATTGATTTATTTAGGGACAGAAGAAGCAGTATATAAGAAACAGCAAAAAAACTTAAAGAAAGTTTTTTGCCTTAGCAAATGGATATACATAGACCCTGACAAAGAAAAAAATTCAGAGTTCCTGGCTCCGACACTGCTATCAAATCAGTGACAAACGCCGGTGCAATGCCCTCCGTCCTTTGTCACACAGACACGACCTAGGCAAGCTCAAGAATTTTCCACATGGTGTACTATGTGTACTGCCACAAAATAAATCGTCACCATAATTATTCTACATAAGTGCATGCTGGGAGAGTCGAAGATTCCCACAAAAACACTCTGGTAGGTACAGAGGGTAGTCACACAAGAACAAAAAGATGATTGCTCCAGACGCAGACTGACGATGGTCTTTTGACCTTGAACCAGAGCGGCGATGTATGTGATGTACAATTGCTGCGAACTCCAGTGGAAAAGAGCATGTATCAGATGGAACGAAAATGATGCTTAGATGGAGACAAGGATCTGGGCAGGTAAGTGCAACAACACGGCATTTGCAAATGGCGATGCGCGTGAATGAACTTGCAAACAATGGAGTCGTCGAGCGAGTCAAGACAAAGCGACAAAACGTCACTGCCAGTGAGCTCCCACTCCCCCAGCTCCCAGCTCCCAGATCCAGTCCCCTATACCTGTTCGCTTGATGATTTCTGTGGCTTATAAGTCGGTTGATATTGTTTTGTTGTGAAAGAAAAATATTGTATCATGGCTAATAAGCATGGCTGATACGATCCAGCGAACTTGCTCTGCTTGACCTGACTGTTGCAACCATTTCTGAGAATCTACGCGTGCCGGCGACGCGATTCCGACACGCTCGACGAAAATTTCCGATCCACACGGTGTTCGTTTCGTCTTTATAAATCACCACCACTTGCCGGCTGATTGAGCAGACTGTCCCCAAGTGAGTCCCAAGTATAGATGTCCAACGGGCCGGCCTGCTGGGGCGTTTTTCGTGCCAGGCCGGCCCGAGAAGCACGGCTAATCCAGCGTGCCGGGCTGGCCCAAGGCCCACTACACCGAGTCACCGACAGAGAGAGAGAGAGAGAGAGAGAGAGCCAGAGAGGGAGAGGCCAGGCTGTCGTCGTTGCGAAGGCCGTGGACGACGCGACCTCTCCATCCCCGACCGCTCCGCACCTCGACTTGGCTGGATCCGTGGAGGATGAGTGATGAGGAGGCCAGATCCGTGGAGAACGAGGCCGGATCCGCGCAGAGGAGGCATAGGGAGGAGTGAATGTGCATCTAGCCCTTTAGTGGGTTTTGGATGATTGAATGACAACGTGATTAAAGGACTAACCCGTTTGCTAAGTGTGGACAGGTAAAAGGTTATCTCACAGGTACTTAATGAAAGCCAAAATGATGTGTTATTGTATAAACAATCTAGTTCAAGTACAAGACAACAATGCAAATGGAATTCATGCTAAGGCTTAATTATTGTGGGATTTTCATGTACTATGTGAAAGCAAGCTTGTGATTATTAGTTAATGAGACATGAGAGATTGCATATGGATTGGTCTCATATTTGAAGCTTGCTAGAATGAAATGAAAATGAAAATGATAACGATACATGTGAATAGATGATTCAACACAAGATGTGACTTGATGGCTTGAGATGGTGAAGATAGCAAGGAAAGGCTTCGAGGTACTAAGCAAGGGTGAAGGGCAAGTGACGGCTTGGCGGCCGAAGAACCTAGCTAGGGTGAAGAAGAAAGTACTTGCATTTAGTTGAGGTACTAATCAAGCTAAGATGGTCATATTGATGTGAAGGATCAAATCTATAATGAAGTATTTGAGGGAAGTGACTTAATACATTTAGGATTATTCAAATTTGATGAATGGAATCAAGTCACATGCTCAAGATGGCTATGCTCAAATAAAAAGATCAACATCAACATGTTAGCACCCTTACTTGATGAAGATTGAAAGGGATGGCATCAATTCAAAAGAAATCAACTCAAGTGGTATAAATTCATTTTTCCTTTAATCTTGAGTTTAATAGGTATGCCGTACTATTAAGAGGGATGCATCATGTTGATAGATAATGTTTCATAAGTGCTCAAGCCAACCCATATGAGTTTTGAGTATTTGAGCGACAAAAGAGCTAACTGATTTCTTGCTGGTCTGGCAATATCGGACGTGTCTGGTATTTATCCAGTAGTTATAAAATTGTTGTTCTCGGGTTGGTTCATCGGGAGTTCCGACGTAGGTCGGGAGTTCCGACGGTCGGAGTCCCGGCATGGGTCGGGAGTTCCGACGTCTTGCACTCTAATTGATTTGGAGGGTTCACTGTCCTGGTCATATCGGACGTGTCTGGTATTCATACCGGACGTGTCCGGTATGGATGACCAGAAGCCAACGGCTAGTTTTCAAATTTTCTGAGGGTCGGGAGTTCCGACGTAAGTCGGGAGTTCCGACGGTCGGAAGTCCCGGCATTCTTCGGGAGTTCCGACGCCTCACAACATCACTGTAACTTAGTTACTGTTGGCGTAGTGTGAGTCATACTAGACATGTCCGGTATTGCAACGGCTATAAAACAGCTAGTTTTTTAAGAGGGCTATAAATACCCCCAAACCTCCACCTTTGGAGGCTGCTGATTCTGCGGAGATAGACACACGTTTTTGAGCCTTGCCAACTCTCCTAAACCCTCTCGTAGTGAGTGTGTGATCCAAATTGCAAAATCAATTTGTGGGTTAAGAGAGAATTTGAAAAAGAGAGCAAGCCACCACTTGAGCACTTGTGCATATTGTCAATCTCGTGATTCGCATTTGTTACTCTTGGACTCTTCGGTCCTAGACGGCTAGGCGTCGCCGGAGAGCAACCGAGAGATTGTGGTTGCTTTGGAAAGTTTGTAACGGTCGATTCCGCCGCCTCGGAATCATCTAGTGGAAGGAGGAAAAGGAGTTGGAAAAGACTCCGGCTAGAGTGACCTTCGTGGTACCCACTAGGGCTGACCTTCGCTAGGTCGCCCGCAGCCCCCTCAACGGAGAGTAGGACTCGAACGAGTCCGAACTTCAATAAAACAAATATAGTGTCTCAATTTGCTTTTCATTCGATATTTGTGTTGCTCTAGCTCTTGTGCGGGTTCTCTGTGTTTACTGGCATCTCCAGTAGATACCTGCATTTTGGTTTGAAGATAGAAATCGAAGGGAGCAAGTTTGGGGCTGTTCTGTTGAAATCGTGTATACCGGACACGTCCGGTATTCATACCGGACACGTCCGGTATTGATCACTGTGCCCGGCTTTTCTGCAGAACACGTGCATACCGGACACGTCCGGTATACCTACTGGACACGTCTAGTATTAGAGCTCAGTGCTGAATTTATTTGATCCTTGCACTAATCGTTGTGTTGTAGGATTATGGGTCCTAGATTTATTTAGTATCTTTTACATACTCTGTGGCTAACTTGTGAGGGGTGGTATTACTCTTATTTGGAGTTTCCATTTTGGAAACTCCCTTTACTAATTGTTTCCGCATTTAAAGGTGTTAATTTTCAGAAACGCCTATTCACCCCCCTCTAGGCGGCATCCTAGGTCATTTCAATTGGTATCTGAGCAAGGTTCTCACCTAAAGCTTCACCGCCGTGAGAAAAGGATGTCGACGCCTATCGAGTTGGAGCCGGTGCTTCTTCAAAATAATGGTTCAAACTTTCTAACTTGGTCAATACATGTACTCAATGCTTTTAGAGATATTAGTCCTCTTGTTGAGCATATTGTGGATGCAAGCATACCTCTTTCTATAGTTGATTGGAGCAACTACAAAAATTTGTCAAAAGAGGAAGAGATATGCGTGCAACTCAATGCTCAAGCTATTAATATTATTTTGAGTACATTGAGTGTAGAGGTTCAAGATGAGGCAATCTTCAATGGACAACCACCTCCGGAGAGTGCTCATCTCATTTGGACTAGACTTTTTGATTTATATGGAAAATCCAAATATAATGATGCACTTGAGATCGAGTCAATGGAAAGTATGTCCATTGTGTCATCATATAGCGAAGAAGCCTCACAAGACCTCAAGAGCGCCGAGCCGGAGCAAGAAGTGCAAGCAGCGCATGACCCGCTGTCTGCCTGCACATACCGGACGTGTATGGATGACCAGAAGCCAACGGCTAGTTTTCAAATTTTCTGAGGGTCGGGAGTTCCGACGTAAGTCGGGAGTTCCGACGGTCGGAAGTCCCGGCATTCTTCGGGAGTTTCGACGCCTCACAACATCACTGTAACTTAGTTACCGTTGGCGCAGTGTGAGTCATACCGGACGTGTCCGGAATGCATACCGGACATGTCCGGTATTACAACGGCTATAAAACGGCTAGTTTTTCAAGGGGGCTATAAATACCCCCAAGCCTCCACCTTTGGAGGCTGCTGATTCTGCGGAGATAGACACACGTTTTTGAGCCTTGCCAACTCTCCTAAACCCTCTCTTAGTGAGTGTGTGATCCAAATTGCAAAATCAATTTGTGGGTTAAGAGAGAATTTGAAAAAGAGAGCAAGCCACCACTTGAGCACTTGTGCATATTGTCAATCTCGTGATTCGCATTTGTTACTCTTGGACTCTTCGGTCCTAGACGGCTAGGCGTCGCCGGAGAGCAACCGAGAGATTGTGGTTGCTTCGGAAAGTTTGTAACGGTCGATTCCGCCGCCTCGGAATCATCTAGTGGAAGGAGGAAAAGGAGTTGGAAAAGACTCCGGCTAGAGTGACCTTCGTGGTACCCTCTAGGGCTGACCTTCGCTGGGTCGCCCGCAGCCCCCTCAACGGAGAGTAGGACTCGAACGAGTCCGAACTTAGGTAAAACAAATATAGTGCCTCAATTTGCTTTTCATTCGATATTTGTGTTGCTCTAGCTCTTGTGCAGGTTCTCTGTGTTTACTGTCATCTCCAGTAGATACCTGCAGTTTGGTTTGAAGATAGAAATCGAAGGGAGCAAGTTTGGGGCTGTTCTGCTGAAATCGTGTATACCGGACACGTCCGGTATTCATACCGGACACGTCCGGTATTGATCATTGTGCCCAGCTTTTCTGCAGAACACGTGCATACCGGACACGTCCGGTATACCTACCGGACACGTCTAGTATTAGAGCTCAGTGCTGAATTTATTTGATCCTTGCACTAATCGTTGTGTTGTAGGATTGTGGCTCCTAGATTTATTTAGTATCTTTTACATACTCTGTGGCTAACTTGTGAGGGGTGGTATTACTCTTATTTGGAGTTTCCATTTTGGAAACTCCCTTTACTAATTGTTTCCGCATTTAAAGGTGTTAATTTTCAGAAACGCCTATTCACCCCCCTCTAGGCGGCATCCTAGGTCATTTCAATTGGTATCTGAGCAAGGTTCTCACGTAAAGCTTCACCGCCGTGAGAAAAGGATGTCGACGCCTATCGAGTTGGAGCCGGTGCTTCTCCAAAATAATGGTTCAAACTTTCTAACTTGGTCAATACATGTACTCAATGCTTTTAGAGATATTAGTCCTCTTGTTGAGCATATTGTGGATGCAAGCATACCTCTTTCTATAGTTGATTGGAGCAACTACAAAAATTTGTCAAAAGAGAAAGAGATATGCGTGCAACTCAATGCTCAAGCTATTAATATTATTTTGAGTACATTGAGTGTAGAGGTTCAAGATGAGGCAATCTTCAATGGACAACCACCTCCGGAGAGTGCTCATCTCATTTGGACTAGACTTTTTGATTTATATGAAAAATCCAAATATGATGATGCACTTGAGATCGAGTCAATGGAAAGTATGTCCATTGTGTCATCATATAGCGAAGAAGCCTCACAAGACCTCAAGAGTGCCGAGCCAGAGCAAGAAGTGCAAGCAGCGCATGACCCGCTGTCTGCCTACACATACCAGACGTGTATGGATGACCAGAAGCCAACGGCTAGTTTTCAAATTTTCTGAGCGTCGGGAGTTCCGATGTAAGTCAGGAGTTCCGACGGTCGGAAGTCTCGGCATTCTTCGGGAGTTTCGACGCCTCACAACATCACTGTAACTTAGTTACCGTTGGCGCAGTGTGAGTCATACCGGACGTGTCCGGTATGCATACCGGACATGTCCGGTATTACAACGGCTATAAAACGGCTAGTTTTTCAAGGGGGCTATAAATACCCCCAAGCCTCCACCTTTGGAGGCTGCTGATTCTGCGAAGATAGACACACGTTTTTGAGCCTTGCCAACTCTCCTAAACCCTCTCTTAGTGAGTGTGTGATCCAAATTACAAAATCAATTTGTGGGTTAAGAGAGAATTTGAAAAAGAGAGCAAGCCACCACTTGAGCACTTGTGCATATTGTCAATCTCGTGATTCGCATTTGTTACTCTTGGACTCTTCGGTCCTAGACGGCTAGGCGATGCCGGAGAGCAACCGAGAGATTGTGGTTGCTTCGGAAAGTTTGTAACAGTCGATTCCGTCGCCTCAGAATCATCTAGTGGAAGGAGAAAAAGGAGTTGAAAAAGACTCCGGCTAGAGTGACCTTCGTGGTACCCTCTAGGGCTGACCTTCGCTGGGTCGCCCGCAGCCCCCTCAACGGAGAGTAGGACTTAAACGAGTCCGAACTTCGGTAAAACAAATATCGTGTCTCAATTTGCTTTTCATTCGATATTTATGTTGCTCTAGCTCTTGTGCAGGTTCTCTGTGTTTACTGTCATCTCCAGTAGATACCTGCAGTTTGGTTTGAAGATAGAAATCGAAGGGAGCAAGTTTGGGGCTGTTTTGCTGAAATCGTGTATACCGGACACGTCCGATATTCATACCGGACACGTTCGGTATTGATCACTGTGCCCGGCTTTTCTGCAGAACACATGCATACCGGACATGTCCGGTATACCTACCGGACACGTCTGGTATTAGAGCTCAGTGCTGAATTTATTTGATCCTTGCACTAATCGTTGTGTTGCAGGATTGTGGCTCCTAGATTTATTTAGTATCTTTTACATACTCTGTGGCTAACTTGTGAGGGGTGGTATTACTCTTATTTGGAGTTTCCATTTTGGAAACTCCCTTTACTAATTGTTTCCGCATTTAAAGGTGTTAATTTTTAGAAATGCCTATTCACCCCCCTCTAGGCGGCATCCTAGGTCCTTTCAAGGAGCAACAACGCGTGGCGGTGAGGAGGAGGTGGCCATCGTCGGCGGCAGTGCAGGGCGGTGAGGCGACGTGGCGAGCGAGTTGTGCGGGAGAGAGAGTGGGGCGGGGAGGCGACGTGGCGAGCGAGTCGCGACGCCGACTCGCGACCGCGACCGCGAGCGGTAGGGAGTATGGCGGCGGGTTGGAGTGGAGGTGGGGAACTGGGAGGTGGTGGCAGGAGGAGAGGAGCCCGCGGCGACGCACCCCGCCGGTGAGTCGTGAAGAAGAGAGGGAGCGAGTGAGAGCGGGGAGGAGGCAAGGCGAGGGACTGGGCGAGAGCCGAGAGAGAGCAGAGTGCGGCGGCGGGGGAGGGAGAGGGTAGGCGGTGGGGTTAGGGTTGGCCTGCTGGGCTGTTTGTTGGGCCTTTGGCCATTTTACGGGCCGACCGAGAGGGGGCACGGGGAGGCGGCAGGCCGGGCCGCCAGCGGGCCGGCTGCTCTGTAGCGGGCCGTGCCGCTCCGTCCCACGTGCCTAGGGTAAGGCCCAGACATGCCTGTTTCCTCCGGGCCGGGCCATGCTTGGGTCAGGCCAAAAAAATAGGCCTTGGGCCAGGCCGACGGGCTCGAGCTGCATTGCCAACTATAGTCCGAAGTGAATCCCCCAAGAGTGAGACAATGGTGGTTGACATTAACTCCGAGCCCCACCAGCCAGCAGCTCCAGCACCGCCGGCGCCGGCGGGCACTCCGCCCACCACAACCAGAACCAGCAACTCGGCGTTGGCGGTCAAGGAGGCCGACTTCCTCTGGGAGCTGCGCAAGTACGTGCTGCTGCAGGCGATGCTGGCGGCCACCATCACCTACTCGGCGGGGATGAGCCCGCCGGGCGGGTTCTGCCCCGACAACGACACCGACGGTGGCGGCCGCCTCGTCGGCGACCCCGTGCTGCAGGTCACCTACCCGCGCCGCTACGGGGTTTTCTTCTACTTCAACGCCACGGCCTTCGTGGCCTCCGTCGTCACCGTCAACCTTCTCCTGGTCCACTCGCTGAGCCGCCGCCGCTGGTGGCTCTGCGAGGTGCAGGCCGCCATGATCCTCAACCAGCTCGGCCTCATGGGGGCCTACGCCGCCGGCAGCTGCAGGGAGGTGGCCATGTCCGCGTACATTCTGGCCCTCGTCGGCATGGTCTCCACCTACGTCTGCGCCCACGTCCTGTTCTTCACGCTCTACGCCCTGAGAGCGCGCGGCCCCGGCGGCAAGAGCCCCGCGCCGCCCGAAGCGCCAGAGGCCGTGGAGCGAGCGCGCAAGGACCTGCTCATCTTCGCGACGTTGGTGGCGACGGTGACCTACGAGGCCGGGCTGAGCACGCCGGGCGGGTTCCTGTCGTTGGACAGCCCGGACCAAGACCACCTCGCCGGGGACCCCATGCTCCCGCGGCCACCGCTTCATGGCCTTCTTCTACCTCAACACCACGGCGTTCGTCGCGTCTCTGGACATCATCATGCTGCTCATGAGCAGGACCGTGATGCACCACGGCTTCCGGTCCTGCGCGCTCTGGGTGTGCACGGGCGCTGCCCTGGTCGGGCTCACCGGCGCCTTCGCCATCGGGAGTAGCCGGAGCGTCAAGACTTCCGTCTACGTCGTCGCGTTGGTGGCGGCGGTTCTGCTCTACATCGGCCTGCAGATTCTGGTGTTCCTGTGCGAGCCTGTGGAGACTTGGTTCGGCAGTGTGCAAGGAACACTGCGGAAATTCCTGAAACTAGACCAATTTCCATCGCAATGTGATGCTGATGAGCAGGATCAGGGATTATCTGACCAGCAAGGAAATCTTGACACCGATCAGCTTCTGAACAAATCTCGTATGTATCTCCTCCTGCTGGGGATTCATGCTGCGAGTGTCACATACCAAGCGGGACTGGACCCGCCTGGCGGCTTCTGGCAGAGCAATGCCACTGATGGTCTGCATCACTACCTCGCCGGCGATCCGATCCTTCACATCACCTATCCCCGGAGATACCTGGCTTTCTTCTACTGCAACGCGACAGTTTTCGTCGCATCGCTGGTTATCCTGATCCTCCTCCTAAGCAGCACATTCAGCACCCAAGGAAAGTACTATGCACTGCAGGTCGCCATGATCCTGGACCTTCTTGGGCTGATTGGCGCCTATGCTGCCGGAAGTTGCAGGCAAGTGTCCAAATCCGTGTACATCTCGGTGATTGTGGTTCCTGTGTTCCTCTATGTCGCCATCCATGTTCTGGTGTTCATGCTTGAAGTCTTCCCAAATCATGCCACATGGAGGGAAATGGTGAAGCACAAACTGGAGGAGTCCGTGCCCGAATGGCTCAAGAAGTTGTTTAAGCCACAGACTGAGGAAGATGAGGAAATGAAATGGAAATTGGAGAAGAGCCGCACATGGTTTCCTTTTTCGGCCTAAATCTCTTATATTTCCGATATATCCTTTTTATCCTTAGATGCCGATAAGAAAATATCTATCTTTTTCGTACAAATTTTGTTTAAATTTATTTAAATTCACTTAAATTCAAATTAAATTTTATTTGAATTTGGTTCGATATTTCCGATATATCATGTTTATCCTCTTTATCTGTGACTCCCGATAAATTTTAATTTCCGAAAATTCCCCTTGTTCCCCTGCCTCCTCTTTATCGTCATCGTCCTCTTCTTCCTCCTCGGCATCATCCTCCTCCTCCGAGCCTTGCCGGAGCTTTCCACGCTGTAGCTTCGCTCGCTCCCTCTCCGCTTTCTTCGCCTTCATCCGGTCCTTCTTTGCCTTCGTCGCCTCGGCCACGGTGTAGTTTGCCGCCCTCCTGTCCGCGTCCTCTGGCAGTGGCAGGATGGACTTACAGGTGAAGAGTCCGGGCTACAAATCTCAGCGCTTAGAATCTAAGAACAGATGAGGGTCGGCCAAGGAGGGAAACTCGAATAAGGCTTACCAGTTTGACAAAACCCGCCTCCGGCCACATCGCGGGATGCCCCAGGACCGGATACACCAGGGCGAGATCCATCGACAGATCCGCTAGGCATTCCATCATCTCCTTGATGCGTTGCTCCTCTTTACCAACGTTGAGGGCCTCACCGGCGACCATCACCGTCCCTACGAGCGTGGAATCCGGCGTCATCTTGTACATCAGAAGGGCACGCGCCATCAGCGGTGCCAGCTGAAAGGTCCTCAATGGCTAGAGGGGGGGGGGTGAATAGCCTAATAAAAATTCTACAAAACACTTAGAGCAACTTAATTAGTCAATTAAGAAGCGAAGCTTTTTGCACTAGCTCTACTAAGTATTGCAAGCCTCCTATCCAAGCAATTCTAGTATATTATGATCTCTATGGCACACAATGCTATGTCTAGGTTGCTACTCTCTAAACAAGTGAGTACGCAAGAATTAACTGCTAAGAACTACAACTATCACTACACAAGAGTATATGAAAGTAATGCAAGTGATAGATATAGTTACCAATGCCGGTAAGAGACAATTGATCACAATATGAATACCAAATGAACCAAGGAGACAAAGTTGACACAATGATTTTCTCCCGAGGTTCACGTGCTTGCCGGCACGTTACGTTCCCGTTGTGTAGACCACACACTTAGTGATTCGGCGGCTAATAGGTGTTTCACAAACCTAGCGCAACAAATGGGCGCCGCAAGAACCGAGCCACAAGTGAAGGTAACTCAATGACACGAGCAATGTATTAGAGCTACCTTATGACTTCTTCATTGGGGAAGGTGCAGTACCCCTCACAAATCATCGGGAGATGGCCGTGAATAATCACCAACTCATGCCAATGCTCCTCCGCTGCTCCAAGCCATCTAGGTGATGGCACCACCAAGAGTAACAAGAAAACTGCAGCAAAACGATCCCCAAGTGCCACTAGATGCAACCATACAAGCAAATGCACTTGGAATCACTTAATCTCACTTTGATTTGCACTATCAAGCAAGGAGATGAGTGGGAGGGAGTATGTTTAGCTCAAAGGGATGTCAAGTATATCAAAATGCCAAGAGTGTTGCCCTAGAGCCAGCCAATATCTATTTATAGACCCCCTCCAAATAGCATACCCGTTGGCCAATTCATTGGGCTGACTGCGTGTGCACCGGACACGCTGTAGGTAGCACCAGATGCGTCCGGTGCTTATGCGTCCAGTGTATCGCCTGTTGACACATGTCCTAGTCGTTTGAATATTACCGTTGGCGCGCAACGGCTACTCACGCGCGCTTGCTGAGTTTGCATCAGACGCGGTCGGTGTACAGACCGGACGCGCTACGTCTCAGCGTCCGGTGCAACTCAGAGAGGTTCCAAATCCCATTTTTGATGACCGGACGCGTCCAGTCGCCTTGACTGGACGCGCCCAGCGTCCGGTGCCTTCTGCGCCATTGAGTGTGCTTGGCAGAGTCGCGTCCGGTCGCGCCCGAGGGGCAGCGTCCCGTGCTTCTACACAGTGGCCCTTCACCTAGGGTATGCCACTGGACGCGTCCAGTCCCATGGGGCCAGCGTCTAGTGCTTCTTCTTTAGCGAGACCGAGGCTAGGGTATGCCATCGGACGCCTTCCTCTGGCTTTATAATTGACCTACAAAAGCAAATCAATTTCTTTTAGGTACCCAAACTTGCTTGGGTCCTTGAAGGTTAGTCACTAAGCTCTTGGGCACCCAAATTGCCTTCTTCTTTGGGCCAATAATGGGAGCACCAATGAACTTAGCCTTCACACCATTGGTATCCTTTGTAAGCAAATAACAAGAATCAAATTTTATTGAGGATACATTAGTATGTGATTTCTTGTTCTTGCATTGTTGCTCTATATGCCTACTTGTTTGCAACTATGGCAAAACTGACCATTGCCCCTCACAAAGCTAGCTTTGGGAGTTACAAAGGCCACCTTGTCCTTCTTGGGGGTATAGCCTAATCCCTCTTTGTTAAGAGAGAAGCGTTGGCTACCCAAGCACTTTAGCAAGCGGGAATCACTGCCATAGGCATTGCCTAAAGCACGTGTGAGCTCATTGACCTCCTTCTTGAGGTTCACATTTTCCACCATTAATGAGGTATCACAAGTGAGACCATCACTAGTAGGTGAAGTAAAAGTGGAGGTGCTACATGTAGAGTTAGTGGGAGCAACAATGATAGGAGCATGGATAAATTCATCAATAATATCACAAGTTACTCCTATGTCACATGTTACAACAATCTTATCCTTGTTTTGTTCAAGAAGAGAGGAGTGTGTAACACCTCTGGTGTTACGATCTTGTTTAGCACCGCGATTTAGGCCTAAGTAAAATTTTCGAAACGAGTTTCTCAGAATTTTTGGATTTAAAATATACTTGATGCGATAAGCGAATCCTGTGTGACTTAGTTTTGTGGACTTAAATAAACGCTCAAGTTAAATTACTCAGTGCGTAAAGATATTTATGAATGTTGAACGATGATTCTAGCGAATGGTTTGTTCTGTTAGATTAAGCATGAAAAGCAACTTTTATAAATAAAATAAAATCCATTAATAAATAGAACGATATATATATACTCATGGGTTTATTTTGTTAAGCACGAACTGACGAGAAAGAGAGCGCAGCAGCTTTGTTTATTTTTCCGGCGTACAGCGTACTCGTTGCATGGCAATTATTCACCGTCTCGTCTCCTGTCGTGGCACGGTAGTGCAAAGTCTCATCGTCCATCCGCATCCTTACTTCCTGGTCTTTGCTTTTGCTTCTCTCTCTGCCTTGATTGCCTCTATCCGTGTCTGCCGAGCCAAGCAACCACAGTGGCCATGTGCGCTTGCTTTCTCGCGTCCTTGCTTGGGCAGTGGCCATGTGCGCTTGCTTTCTCGCGTCCTTGCTTGGGAAGATTGTCTAGTCGTTCATTGTTTGCCCTCCATCACTCCCTGTTTGTCTCATCATTTGCTGCCATTTTTCATGCTGCCGCATGTGGTTCTGTCCCTGCCACTCCGTGTCCTATCTCTACTGTGCACCATCGAGTAACCACTGCCTCCATTGTCCCGTTAAACTATTAACCTTGTCGTGCTGCCTCTGCTACCCTGCCCTGTCCGCACCTGTCTCCGCTTGCTCTGCCGAGCTGAGCATCCACCAGGGTTGTGGCCACGTGTAACGCATGTGCATGCTTGGGTTTGCTGTGCTGGCTACCTGCTCGTTGTGTCACCTCGCCTGCATGTGGTTCTGTCCCACGTCGCGCCTATGAAATTGATGATGAACCGCACGGCTCCTCGCTTTCTATCTCACATGTCTGCTTTTCCTGGCCTCCGTTCGCTCTACTGCACCACTGGGCCTCGGCCGTCACCGCCCGCCATTGTCTCTTCCCTTTCCCCTCTCTCAAGCATCGCCCTCCTGGTCCGTTCTGGGCCGCTGCCGTTCGTCATGCGCCCGTGGCCCTGTAGCACCGTCAATCCCTTCCCCGCTACTAGGCCACCATGCGTGAACACACCACATTCCCCCGGGTTCCATGCTAGAGGCGTCCCAGCTCCTGCTCTTCCCCTGCTCGTCAGCCGGGCTGTTCGTGCTGAACCGGCTGCTCCACGGCGTTTCCCTCCAGCGTCTGCTTCTTTGCCACTCCACCTCCGCCATGCCACGCCTCCCACACCCACCATTGCCCTACCTCCATCATGAGCGCGCGCAAGACCCCCAGTGCGCTTGTGCCGAGCTCGGCCGGGTCCGCCGCTGCCGCTGCGCCAGGCCGTCTCGCCGTTGTCCGCGCGTGGCTCCGCTTCACCTCCGCCGCCCTAGCCAGCACACCTCCTGGGAACGCTGTCGCGCCAAGCTGCGAACCGCAGAGTCCCCGCCGATGTTCGCTGCCGTCGGGTGCCCCAGCCGGCCACCCGGGCTCACGGCTAGACTAGTTTCGTCGCCGCCGGCCTTTTTGAATTGTAGAGCACTTTCTAATTTAGCTTGCAAGGTAAACTTGTAAAATTTATAGTAAATCATAGAGAAATCATAAAAATACCAAACTAATTTTGTTAGGCTCCTAAAATCATGATCTATCTGTTAGCATAATTAGTTCATTTAGTTTTAAAATGTTTTAGGGTTGCTATAATTATTTTAACATGCTTAGTATTGTTAAAATGTGAACTTGTAGGAATTATTGTGATAATTGGTAATAGTATTGAATCTAAGATTTTTACAGTAGGCTCCTAGCAATATTAGGTACTCATTGTAATTTTTGTGGCTCCAGAATAATTAGTTTGCTAGGTAGGTAACGATGCCCTATTTGGAATAAGGATTAAATCGATAGAATGAAATAAAGAAACAACTTGGGTTTATATAACTAAAACATTTGTTGGGAAATAATGTCTTATTCGACAATATGGGTATGTAGCCTAAGTACGATCGTCGTTAGAACTAGCTTGTTAGCTTGTGAGGCGTGATTGGGTTTCTAAGCATTTCGGCTGTCATTGATTATTTACATCTATGTATTTGCATCAATGCATATCATATAGGTACAATGATGGATTAACGGACCAATTGAAGGATGATTGGGAATCCGAAGATGGTGTAATGACATTCTCTCTAGGAGATGATGCAGTGGGCTTTCTATTCAGTTGATGGTGGATGATCTGAAGATGCAGATACTGACTTTTTAATATATATCTTACCCAGGCAAGCCCCGGTGCATAACCCCTATTTTGCTGCACTTTAAATTATATTTGTGCATTAAGTTTTAAGGAGTTGAATGAAACCCAATTGCATATATATATATATCTTTATCCTATGAGTCTTACTAGTATTATAGGATCGTGTAGAATGCTATGCTACAGGACTCCGGTAGAAGTCGAGTGATTGCCTGTCACTCGCGAGAGTTAGGAAATATATTATTGTATTATTATCACTTGGAAAATATAAATGGTGGAAAGGAAAAATGGTGACTAGGCAGGTTTATGGTTTGGGTATTGGTGGGTGTAAGAGGTTGTGTCGTCGTGGACGCAGGGCATAGCTTGGTTACACTACTTTCCCTATCTGTGTCGGTTAAGGACCGACCGTTGTATTAGATGCTAGGCAAGTCACATACTTATTATCTCAAGCACATACTTAGGTATGGGCGCTTGGAAGACTTGTTGCTCTCTTGTCGTGGATCCGACTCTTTTCGGACCAACTGTCAGGGTGGTTTTTAGGTTTGGAGGTCCTTGCACCGCACTAAGTCCGGGACTCAGGAGCGGGGGCTTGGAGTCCTAGTTTGGATGGGGACCTGGACACCCAGGATAGGAGGGTGATGGGTTGGTCCTGCTTGTACCTGGGGTATAAGCAGGGCATGTGTTTTCGGGGTACCCAGCTGGGGGCATTAACTCACGAATCGCCGGCGTTCTGGTATGACTTATCTTAACTCTAGTACCGTAGTAAGAACTAGAAGATGAAAGATGGAAAAAGGAATTCTTATTGCTTACCACCTGCTTGAAAGTAGCATAGGTGCTTACATAGAGTGGTTAGTTAATGAACTAATGCACTGCTAATAAAAATCGAATATAAGGACACACTTTTAGTAATGCTCCTGTAGATGCAATAAACCCATCAGCCCGATAGCCTTGCATATCCTTGTAGTCTTTTCTTTCCTCCTATCGAGTAAGTCTTGCTGAGTACAATTGAGTACTCAGGGTTTTATTTCCTCTGTTGCAGGTGACAGGTGGATGCTAGAGCTGACTATTGTATGTGGATTCCTCCTGGTGGGCTCAGAGACGATTTTGTTTACGCTGCGATCATAGTTTTTATTTATAACTCTCACTAAATGTTTTCTAAACAAAAGTTTTGTAACCTGTTGTCATAATTTATATATCAATGTTTCATCATGCCATGAATAGATAATTATTTCCGCTGTAATTCTGATCACATGTTTATATTCCGCTGTTACATTAAATTGTTCATAATTCTAATAATATGATTACATTCCGCTGTTATAATAATAAATATTATACTCTGATATTGTATTAAAAGTGATGTAAGAAATGGTTAATAATGTTGTAAGCTTTATTCTCTCATTTGTGATTTTGATGGAAAATGTTAATTTTCGGGTTCTCCCTTGGGGTGTGCCCGACGGGACCGCGCAATTTAGTGTCCTCCCTTGAGTGCTTAGTGTCTAATGGAAGACGAGCACTCCTAGGAAGCATTAGATTAGGTGGTTCTACCATAGAGTGAGCCTTTTCAAGCTTCTTGTGAGCTTTGCTAAGCTTCTCATGAACTTCCATTAGTCCCTCATGAGTAGCATTGAGCTCATCAAAGGATTGCTCAAGAGCTTTAAGCTTCTTATGTAATTCTTTGCACTCCTTTCTCTTCATCTCAAAACAAGTATGAGCTTGTTCTAACATGTCCATGAGGTCCTCCTTTGAGTGCTCCTCATCATCACTCTC